>NC_132781.1:65219456-65528008 GCF_048418805.1 Vulpes vulpes
ATGGAAACCGTTTTGAGAAAGAAAAAATGGTTATGTTAAATAAGGTAACAATATTGTAGTTAGCTAATACTAGGGACCATGAGAGGGGCCATCTTTTGCTTGGGTTGTAGCATCTGTAAAATCTCTTTGAGAAACTTGCAAGGTAAAATAGTGTTCCCAGGGGGGCTCTTGATTTCTGCTAATGGCAATATGTGTATTGATGTTTGAAATTTTATTTCAAGATTCTGAATATCCTCTTCTTTCCCCCAGTGAAGCTATCATTGCAATACAACCTCGATTGTGAGTTGCTGTTGCAGGAGTAATGAATCAGTGTTTATTAGACATAAAAAGTGAGATATGACTCATGGGTCTCTAATCTCCCATTCCATGTTTTTTTATCTACTTCCATTTTTCACACATCAATACACACAGATGTTCAGAAGCATGTACATATAACACAGAATGGTTCACAATTCTTCACAGTCGTCTCAGTGATGGAAGATGAGAAAAATTATACTCTTCACCTCTTCCAAATTCATCTATTAATATAAAAGCTTGTGCAGTTTGAGTACCCATCATAACTTCTGGGAAAACTTTCACTTAGTAGGGGTAGAAATTGTTTATTGAAAGTGTTAAAGAAAAGGATTTACAGTGATGTACATTAATTATTAACATAGAGGGACAGATAAATGAGTACGTGAAAGATTACCCACTACATATCTTGAAACATTATCATCTACCTAAATCTGAATAGCCAAGGGGCATATGAACATTTGCATAGAGTTTTCTTATTAAATCAGTCAGTGTAGGAAAAAAAAATCTGAAATAGATCATATTGATTCCTAGACCTGCTGTGAGTTTGAGTATGATATTTTACCTAGTGACATTTCAGCCTTTTGGTTATTTAGGCAGAAATCACACTTCTTCCATTTTGTACAAAACCATACATCTTTGCTCTAGTACTTTTTTTCTAGTCACAGATCTAGTCAGTAAGTACAACTTTCTTTTTTTTTTTTTTTAATTTTCTTTATTTTTTTCATAAGAGTCACAGAGAGAAAGGCAGAGACATAAGCAGAGGGAGAAGTGGCTCCTCATGGGGAACCTGATGCAGGACTCAAACCAGGACCCTGGGATCATGACCTGAGCCAGAGGCGGGTGCTCAACCACTGAGCCACCCAGGTGTCCCAGCAAATATAAATTTCAACTGTGTTTCTAACATCTCTTATTATCAGTCTATGTTTCAGGGTATTGTGATCCCATGTTTAAGTTATTAATCCACATTTTTAATCATTTCCCTTCTTTTAAAATCTTATCTTTACATGCCAATTTATGTTTAGCTGCCAGAACTGTTTGCTAAAGGAAAAATTTGATCTTGTGACTGACTCCCCTTAAAACCTGAGCAAATAATTTTTGCATATAAATTAAAATCTAAACTCATTGTATATGACTCGAGACTAACTTATTGTCTCCTATTTCAACCCCACTTTCTTCTATAACCCACTGCCCACAGCTTTATCTGAGACCCATATGCACTGGAATAATTTCCCAATATCCATCTCAATATCCATGAATGGCTCCCATCTTTCTATTTACTGTGAACTCTGCCTTTTTGCCACACTCTGCCTATAACCTACAGAGCTTCATTTCACCCCATGTGTTATCTGCCTCAGTAAAGTTGTTCCTAACAGTTTCTTATAGGAATAATTGTGTTCTTCCTCTGGAATTCTTAACACCCTGAAATATTTATATTTCGTTCTTTTCAAATGTTCCCTGAAATATCCAAATGTAATTAAGCAAATCAGTCGTTATTCCCCATTGGGAAAAAGATGTGGAATATGTTTACTTAAACTACCTGGCACCTTTGATCATAGGGTGGAATGGGTGTCAGAGTGTGTGTGTAGTTCTGTGTATGAAATATTAATTTTAGGATGTCATTTCTCTCTTTACCAATCCAAAGAATAAATGTATCTTTATTTCATGCATTTTAAGTTCTAGAAGTTTGGAATAATTTTTCCCAGATATTTTTGCCTGTTTTATTCTCTCAATGAACATAAAACTTGCATGCAATGAATAAACTTTTCCCTTTAAAATTAATTTTTAACTTGTTCTATATCTAAACTGCCATTTTATCTCTCCTTTCAGCAGCAACACACTGTGACCTCTACAGAACAACGTGCAAGGGTGTTGCTGTCATAGCTGAGAAGTGGGCCATGACGATTCTGCTGCTGCAGCTCTTCTGCTCTGATTATGAATTCTGCAGGAAGATTCTGGTGTTGGCCATGTGACATGAGACACTGGCTTTTTTTTTTAATTTTTTTTTATTTATTTATGATAGTCACACACACACACAGAGAGAGAGAGAGGCAGAGACACAGGCAGAGGGAGAAGCAGGCTCCATGCACCGGGAGCCCGACGTGGGATTCGATCCCGGGTCTCCAGGATCGCGCTCTGGGCCAAAGGCAGGCGCCAAACCGCTGCGCCACCCAGGGATCCCCGAGACACTGGCTTAATGTAAAGATAATTCTGAACAAACTCACATGAGATAACAGTGTTGACTCCTTCATATACTCACCTGTTGACTACAAGAAGCCTTCCCTCCTGAACTTCAAGGTAAGCCATTCACCAGATAACACAACGTTATTTGAGAATTCAAATAATAAATTTATAGACCTAGTTCTTAAAGTCTTACCAAAGCAAACATCCTGGCAGTCAACAATAAAACAGAGATTTCTTTGTTGAAATGACTGAAAAAATAAAAGTCCTTCATGAGAGTATAATCTACAGTCACACTTCAGGAAAATGACTACAAAGCAATGCTTATAGATCCTCTGGTGCCCTGTGGAGACCTGGTGGCTGAACTGCTTGCAGTTTCTTTTGTGATCACTTTAAGAGCTTCTGTAGGAAGCAAGAAGGAAAAATATTGTGGGAAACTTCTAGCTCTGTCTTCCTATGTATCTGTTCACACGACAGGACTAACAGACAGAATGACCCTTCTGGAAAGAATGAAAAATACAATGCTTTCTGTTCTCTTTTACTTCTGGATCCAGGATTAATGATATTCATTTTGGTGAACTGTTTTATAGTGAAGCATTAGCTAAAAGACTTTGTTTTCACTTTAAACTTATCAGAAGAAATTAGAAAGATGTAAGTGAAATCTAGATTAATAAAGGAATACATTATAAAACACCTGTCTTCTATTTTAACTCTGCAAGTGATAGCAATGAACTGGTTATCAAAAACTAAGTGGGAATGGAGACAAGAAATCTCTTGCCATGGTTACTCTTTACAGTTATCCAGTCATTTCCCATAAGATACCTTCATACTTGTTAAATTCATACCCAAAACAATACAAAACATACACAAAATAATTAATCCTCTGAAAGATGGATTGTTTGTCATATTTGGATATGACATATAAGTCCAGTAGCAGAAGTTTTCATATTGGAAGAAATTGTCGATATTCTTGGTAAAAATAGTATTTATTCAAAGACTAAGATAACCTACTTACTGACACCAGTAATAAACTGAAATATGTTAACATTAACAACAAGAATAACAAAGAGATTTAATTTGCCTAAATCTGCTCCAAAAATTATTGATAATTGGGGATAATTATACTCAATCTTATATCATTCCCATTGAAAGAGAGTCCTCACCATTTTTGTCTCTCTCATAAATTTAAGATGAAAATCCTATTTGGAAAGTTTCATTGTGACTGGTCATTGAAAATTTTCCTAGAATGCTTTATATTTATTTCTTGGAGATAGTTCCACAAAGAATAAAAAATCTAAAAAAAGTGATTAGAAAACTAAAAAATTGTTTCTTAGCAGTAAAAGAGAGATTTTTTTTTTTACTTACCTGATGTACATTTATTCTCTCTTTTATTTTCTTGCCTTTTCTGATAAAAATGCCTTTTTTTTTTTTGCAATATTCCTGAGTGATTCAGTATGATCTGAATCATTTAACTCAGACAGGCTTCCACTTAAACTATCTTTGAGTAGTATGCACAGATATGAACCAACAAACAAAGGTTCACATTAGATAGAATATATTATATAATTCACTGAATATCTAGTTTCAAAGAAACTCACTTCAAAAATTCTTAGATTTGGACATGATTTGAATTTAAGTGCACTGATTTGTTATAATTAATTAATTTAATAATCACTACACATTACTATATAGATTTAGGTAAAAAACACAAGAGTCTTGGCCTCCAGTCTACCTACCTTCAGAGAGAAAGAGATAGAACTATAAGTTCTATAGGTCACACACTTTGATAAAATAGGATTATGAGTAAAGACCTCTGGAAGAAAAAAAAAAAAGACCTCTGGAAGGACTTAAGTTGATAGCAAGAGGACAGAAGTATTATCAAAGAAGTAGAGGAGAAAAGAGCATCATCCATTAAGCAAAAATGCAGTCTGGCCATGCTTTAGACAAGTCCCAAGAATTCTTTAATATTACAAAGTATCTTATTTGGCTCACTGGGTAGCCTAAAATAATAAATTCATTTGACAATAATACCTAATTGGTAGCTAAAATTTGGCAAAAACTTAATTATACATATTTTATAGACTTATCTATCATGATTATAACTCAGTTGTATGTGAATAATATAACTAAGAGAAAAGGGATATTGGTCAGTTTTATTTTATTATGTCTATATTTCTTTATGTTTAACATTTTGTTTTTTTTGTTTTTTTATTTATTTCATTATTTTTTTTAATTTGCTATAGTCACATAGAGAGATAGAGAGAGAGGCAGAGACATAGGCAGAAGGAGAAGCAGGCTCCATGCACCGGGAGCCCGACGTGGGATTCGATCCCGGGTCTCCAAGTTCGCACCCTGGGCCAAAGGCAGGCGCCAAACCGCTGCGCCACCCAGGGATCCCTATGTTTAACACTTTGAATGAGAGTTACAAAATCATTTTCAGGCATTTTCATACTTAAATTCACTTTCATTCTTTCCTCTCATCCTCTACTAGTTACTGTAAACCACTATTCTGAATATAGAATTTTCCTAATTGCTATGAGTACTATCTTTCTAAAATGAAGTCTAAGGTCATATAAACTAACTCACCTGGTGGGAATGGGGTGGGGAATTAAGTGAAACAAGAGAATGATTAATAGAAAACAATTACTGAGGGGTTCATAGTTAAGGCAGGATTTGAGTCACAGGGAAGTAGGTATCTAAAGGGCAGAAACATATTAACCCAGAAGCTAAGAGATGGAGTTCTAATCTAATTTCTGGCAGTCACCAAGTGTCCTTGGCAAAGCTTATATTATTATCAAGTTGTAGACATTGGACTGTAGACCTTGGAAATTATTTCAAACATTAAAAAGGGATGACTTTAAAATGAGGCTTTTCTCCCTTGGCTGTTGAGTCACCACCAACTGTGATTAGAATCCTGAAGTAGGCAGTATTCTCATCTTAGTCTCTTTCTCTTAGTTACATGTTTTTTGTTAGATTGTGGGTTTTTCTGTTTTTTGTTTGTTTGTTTTGGTAAATAGAAATGATTGACTTAGTTATTTGCAATTAGTCATTCCTCTGCATAAAAATCCTGAAAGTAATACCCAAAATATGTTCCCTTCAAAACACATCAGCTAAAGGCAGCAGTAAATGTGTGATAATCATAGCATGTACCTGTACATCTCACATTCTAAAAAGAGGGTCATCATGAATTTGAATTACTCAGGAAGTTCTTACTAATAAAATAGTGGCCCATCAACTGAATTGATGAGATATAATTCAGAAGGATAAAGTAGACTGATACTGATGGGATCTTACAACATGAGCCAATGCATGCAGATGGGCATGCACAAATCCCTGACTAGGAAACTAGAAACCATTGAGAGCTGACTTGGTATAGATATTACAGAGCTAATCTATTATCTAACATTCAGTTGAAGAAAAAAGTGAGTGGCGAATTATTTATAGTTTGGAGCTGTGGTTAAACTTTTGGTTTATTTTCTTTTTTAAATTTAATTTTTTTTTAACTCCATGAGAATGAAGATACAACCGTTCAAAATCTTTGGGATACAGCAAAAGCAGTCCTGAGGGGGAAATACATCGCAATACAAGCATCCATCCAAAAACTGGAAAGAACTCAAATACAAAAGCTCGCCTTACACCTAAAAGAGCTAGAGAAAAAACAGAAAATAAGATCCTGCACCCAGCAGAAGAAGAGAATTAATAAAGATTTGAGCAGAACTCAATGAAATCGAGACTAGAAGAACTGTGGAACAGATCAATAAAACCAGGAGTTGGTTCTTTGAAAGAATTAATAAGATAGATAAACCATTAGCCAGCCTTATTAAAAAGAAGAGAGAGAAGACTCAAATTAATAAAGTCATGAATGAGAAAAGAGAAATCACTACCAACACCAAGGAAATACAAACGATTTTAAAAACATATTATGAACAGCTCTACGCCAATAAATTAGGCAATCTAGAAGAAATGGACACATTTCTGGAATGCTACAAACTACCAAAACCAGAACAGGAAGAAATAGAAAACCTGAACAGGCCAATAACCAGGGAAGAAATTGAAGCAGTCATCAAAAACCTCCCAAGACACAAGAGTCCACGGCCAGATGGCTTCCCAGGGGAATCTATCAAACGCTTAAAGAAGACACAATACCTATTCTACTAAATCTGTTTGGAAAGATAGAAAGAGATGGAGTACTTCCAAATTCGTTCTATGAGGCCAGCATCACCTTAATTCCAAAACCAAAGACCCCACCAAAAAGGAGAATTATAGACCAATATCCCTGATGAACATGGATGCAAAAATTCTCAACAAGATACTAGCCAATAGGATCCAACAGTACATTAAGAAAATTATTCACCATGACCAAGTAGGATTTATTCCCAGGACACAAGGCTGGTTCAACACTCATAATTTTATTTAACTCCAATTAATTAACATATAGTGTATTATTAGTTTTAGAGGTAGAGTTCAGTGATTCGTCCATTGATTATGAGATACAATGCTCATTACATCATGGGCCCTCATTAATGCCTCTCACGCACTTACCTCATCCCCCCACCCCACTCCCCTCCAGTAACCCTCAGTTTGTTTCCTATGGTTAAGAGTCTCTCATGGTGTGTCTCCTCTGATTTCATCTTGTTTTATTTTTCGCTCCCATTCCACCATGCTCCTCTATGTTGTTTCTTAAATTCTACATAAAAATGAAATCATATGATAGTTGTCTTTCTCTGATTGGCTTATTTCGCTTAACATAATACCCTCCAGTTACATCCATGTTGCTGTAAATGGCAAGATTTAATTTTTCTTGATGCTGAATAATATTCCATTGTGTGTATATATGCATATATATATATATATATATATACACACACACACACACACCTATTCTTTATCCATTATCTGTCGATGAACATCTCCACAGTTTGGCTATTATGGACATTGCTGCTATAAACATTGGAGTACAGGTGTCACTTAAGATCATTGTATTTGTATCTTTGGGATAAATACCTAGTAGTGAAATTTCTGGGTCATAGGGTAGCTCTATTTTTAACTTCTTGAGGAACCTCCATCTTGTTTTCCAGAGTGGCTGTATTGGCCTGAATTCCCACCAGCAGTGTAAAAGGGTACCCCTTTTTCCATATGATTCCCAACATTTGTTGTTTCCTGACATGTTCACTTTAGCCATTCTGTTTGGTGTGGACTGGTATCTTATTGTGGTTTTGACTTGTATTTCCCTGATGATGAGTGATGTGAAGCATTTTTTCATGTAACTGTTTGCCATGTGTAGGTCATCTTTGGAGAAATATCTGTTCATGTCTTCTGCCCATTTCTTGACCAGATTATTTGTTCTTTGAATGTTGAGTTTGATAAGTTCTTTATAGATCGTGGATACGAGCCCTTTGTCTCATAAGACATTTGCAAATTTCTTCTCCCATTCTCTCAGTTGTCTTTTGGTTTTGTTGACTGCTTCCTTTGCTTTGCAGAGGCTTTTTATCTTGATGAAGTCTCAATAGTTCTTTTTTGCTTTTGTTTCCCATGACTTTAGAGACATGTCTGAGAAGAAGTTGCTTCAGCTAAGGTTGAAGAGGTTGCTGTCTGTGTTCTTCTCCAGGATTTTTGTGGATTCTTGTCTCACACTTTAGGAATCTCATCCATTTTGAGTGTATTTTTGTGTATGGTGAAAGGAAATGGTCTAGTTTTATTCTTCTGCATGTGGCTGTTCAATATTCCTGAAACCATTTGTTGAAAAGACTGCCTTTCCCATTGGATATTCTGTCCTGCTTTGTCACAGATTAGTTGACTGTAGAGTTGAAGATCCATTTCTGGGTTCTCTTTTCTGTTCCATTGATCGATGTGTCTGTTTTTGTGCCAGAATCATACTGTCTTGATGATCACAGCTTTGTAATAGAGCTTGAAGACTGGAATTGTGATGCCACCACTTTTGGTTTTCTTTTTCAACAGTCGTCTGGCTATTTGGGGTCTTTTCTGGTTCCATACCAATTTTAGGATTATTTCTTCCAAGCCTGTGAAAAAATGTTGATGGTATTTTGATAGGGATTGCATTGAATATATAGATTGCTCTGGGTAGCATAGACATTTTTAATGATATTCTTTCCATCCTTGAGTATGGAATGTCTTTCCATTTCCTTGTCTCCTCAAATTTTTTCATGAGTGTTCTATAGTTTTCAGAGTGCAGATCCTTTGCCTCTTTGGTTAGGGTTATTCCTAGGTATCTTACGCTTGGGTGAGATTGTAAATGGGATTGATTCCTTAATTTTATATTCTGTCACTTTGCTGAATCCATGTATGAGTTCTAGCAATTTGGGGGTGAAGTCTTCTGGGTTTTCCACATAAAGTATCATGTTGTTTGCAAAGATTGAAACTTTGTCATTTCCTTGCTAATTTGGATGTCTCATATTTCTTTTTGTTGTCTGATTGCTGAAGCTAGGATTTATAGACCTATATCCAACAACAGTGGTGAGAATAGACATCCCTGTCATGTTCCTGACCTAGGAGAAATATGGAGTTCTCAGTTTTTCCCCCACTGAGATTGATATTCGCTTTGGGCTTTTCATATGTGGCTTTTATAATATTGAGGTCTGTTCCCTGTATCCCTACACTGTGAAGAGTTTAATCAAGAAGGGATACTGTACTTTGCCAAATGCTTTTTCTGCATCTATTGAGAGGATTGAATAATTCTTGTCCTTTCTTTTATTAATGTATTGTATCATATTGATTGATTGGCAAATGTTGAACCACTCTTTTAGCCTGGGAATAAATCCCACTTGGTTGTGGTGAATAATCCTTTTAATGTCCTGGTGGATCCTATTGGCTAGTATCTTGGTGAGAATTATGGCATTCACGTTCATCAGGGATATTGTTCTATAATTCTTTTTGGTGGGGTCTTTGGTTTGGGGATGAAAGTAATGCTGACCTCATAGAAAGAGTTTAGAAGTTATCCTTCCATTTCTATTTTTTGAAATAGCTTCAGAAGAATAGGTATTAATTTTTTAAATATGTCGTAGAATTACCCTGGAAAGTCATCTGCCCTGAACTCTTGTTGGTTGGGAGATTTTTGAATATGGCTTCAATTTCCTTCCTGGTTATGGGTCTGTTTAGGTTTTCTATTTCTTCCTTTTTGAGTTTTGGTAGTTTATACATCTCTAGGAATGCTTCCACTTATTCTGGATTGCCTAATTTATTGGCATATAGTTGCTCATGATATGTTCTTATAATTGCTTGTATTCCTTTATTGTTGGTTGTGACATCTTCTCTTTCATTCACGATTTTATTTATGTTGGGTCCTTTCTATTTTCTTTTTGATAAGTCTGATTAGGGGTTTATTGATCTGATTAACTCTTTCAAAGAACCAGCTTAGTTTTGTTGATCTGTCTTACTGTTCTTTTTTATTTCTATGTCATTTATTACTGTTTCAATCCTTATAGTTCTCTTGCTGGGTTTAGATTTTATTTCCTGTTCTTTCTCCAGATCCTTTAGGAATACATTTATGTTGTGTATTTGAGACTTTTCTTGTTTCTTGAGAAAGGCTTGTATTGCTATATACTTCCCTCTTATGAATGATTTTGCTGCATTCCAAAGATTTTGAACACAACTGTGTTGTCATTTTCATTTGTTTCCATAAATTTTTAAAATTATTCTTTAATTTTCTGGTTGACTCATTGATTCATTGGTAGGATACTCTTTAACCCCCATGTTTTTGTGTTACTTGCAAAATACGTAATATGATTGAGCTCAAGTTTTAAAGCACTATGTTCTGAAAATAGGCAGGGAATAATCCCAATCTTTTGGTAGTTGTTGAGGCCTCATTTGTGATCCAGTATGTGATCTATTCTGGAGAATGTTCCATATGCATTTGAGAAAAATGTGTATTCTGTTGCTTTAAGATAGAAGGCTCTGAATATATCTGTGAAGTCCATCTGGTCCAGCATGTCATTCAGAGCCCTTGTTTACTTGTTAATATTCTGCTTAGATGATCTGTCCATTGCTGTGAGTGGATGCCCAATACTACTGCATTATTATCAATGTGTTTCGTTAATTTTTTATTAATTCGTTTATGCAATTGGCTACTTGTTGGGAGCCACGTGCCAGGAAGGGGTTAATGGATCGAGCAATGGCTCTCTGTTGACTCTTCCAACCGAGGCCCACCTGTCTCACCCTTGTTGTTGAAGGCTTGTGGCTCAAGGACGCATACTATTGCTATCTATTCAAGGGCGCATACTGTTGCTATCTACTGTGAAAAGACATGTCTGGAGAACTAAGCTTAAAATATCCTGCTTGTTAAACAACCCTGCTTTATAAAAGAGTGAATAATACAAATAAAGTTGGCATTGTGGCTGAATCCGGCCATATGTCCCTCCTGCTCCCACTCTGTTTATGTCTCTTTTCTTTTCCTCATTCCCTTACCCTCATCCCTGGATGGTTGTCACCCCCAGCGCACGCGACAGCTACTCCCATATTTGGGGCATAGTTGTTTACAATTGTTGGATCTTCTTATTGAATAGACCCTTCGATTATGATATAGTGTCCTTCTTCATTTCCTATTACAGTCTTTGGTTTGGTTTTTTATTTTGTATATTTTTTTATTGGAGTTCAATTTGCCAACATATACTATAACACCCAGTGCTCATCTCATCAAGTGTCACCCAAGTGCCGGTCACCCAGTCACCCCATCCCCCCACCCACCTCCCCTTCCACTACTCCTTGTTCAGTTCCCAGAGTTAGGAGTCTCTCATGTTCTGTCACCCTCTCTAATATTTCCCACTCATTTTCTCTCCCTTCCCCTTTAACCCTTTCACTATTTTTTATATTCCCTGAATGAATGAAACCATATAATAATGTTTGTCCTTCTCCAATTGACTTACCTCACTAAGCATAATACCCTCCAGTTCCATCCACGTCACAGCAAATGGTGGGTATTTATCCTTTCTAATGGCTGAATAATATTCAGTTGTATACATATACCACACCTTCTTTATCCATTCATCTGTCGATGCACATCAAGGCTCCTTCCACAGATTGGCTATTGTGGACATTTCTGCTATAACCATTGGGGTGCAGGTGTGCATCTGTATCTTTGGGGTAAATCCCCAGCAGTGCAATTGCTGGGTCATAGGGTGCTTTTATTTTTAACTCCTTAAGGACCTCCACACAGTTTTCCAGAGTGGCTGCACCAGTTCACATTCCCACCAACAGTGCAAGAGGGTTCCCCTTTCTCCACATCCTCTCCAACATTTGTTGTTTCCTGTCTTGTTAATTTTCCCCATTCTTACTGGTGTGAGGTGGTATCTCACTGTGGTTTTGATTTGTATTTCCCTGATGGCAGGTGATGTGGAGCATTTTCTCATGTGCTTGTTGGCCATGTCTATGTCTTCCTCTGTGAAATTTCTGTTCATGTCTTTTTCACATTTCATGATTGGGTTTCTTTGCTGTTGAGTTTAATAAGTTCTTTATAGATCTTGGATACTAGCCCTTTATCTGATACGTCATTTGCAAATATCTTCTCCCATTCTATAGGTTGCCTTTTAGTTTTGTTGACTGTGTCTGTTACTGTGCAGAAGCTTTTATCCTGATTAAGTCCCAATAGTTTGGGATTCCTGGGTGGTGCAGCGGTTTGGCGCCTGCCTTTGGCCCGGGGCGCGATCCTGGAGACCCAGGATCGAATCCCACGTTGGGCTCCCGGTGCATGGAGCCTGCTTCTCTCTCCGCCTATGTCTCTGTCTCTCTCTCTCCGTCTCTCTCTCTGTGACTATCATAAACAAATAAAAATTAAAAATTAAAAAAAGTCCCAATAGTTCATTTTTGCATTTGTTTCCCTTGCCTTCATAGATGTATCTTGCAAGAAGTTGCTGTGGCCAAGTTCAAAAAGGGTGTTGCCTGTTGTTCTCCTCTAGGATTTTGATGCAATCTTGTCTCACATTTAGATCTTTCATCCATTTTGAGTTTATCTTTGTGTATGGTATAAGAGAATTGTCTAGTTTCATTCTTCTGCACATGGCTGTCCAATTTTCCCAGCACCATTTATTGAAGAGACTGTCCTCTTTTCAGTAGATAGTCTTTCCTGCTTTGTCAAATATTAGTTGACCATAGAGCTGAGGACCCATTTCTGGATTCTCTATTCTGTTCCATTGATCTATGTGTCTGTTTTTGTGCCAGGACCAAACTGTCTGATGATCACAGCTTTGTAATGCAGCTTGAATTCCCTCATTATGATACCACTGGCTTTGGTTTTCTTCTTCAATATTCCCCTGGCTATTCAGGGTCTTTTCTGATTCCACACAAATCTTAGGATTATTTGTTCCAACTCTCTGAAGAAAGTCCATGGTATTTTGATAGGGCTTTTATTGAATGTGTAATTGCCTATAGCATTGACATTTTCACCATATAGATTTTCCAATCCATGAGCATGGAATATTTTTCCATCTCTTTGTGTCTTCCTCAATTTCTTTCAGAAGTGTTTTGGAGCTTTTAGGGTATCAATCCTTTACCTCTTTGGTTAGGTTTATTCCTAGGTATCTTGTGCTTTTGGGTGCAATCGTAAATGGGACTGACTGCTTAATTTCTCTTTCTTCAGTCTCATTGTTGGTGTATAGAAATGTCACTGATTTCTGGGCATGGATTTTTTTTATCCTGCCACATTACCGAATTGCTGTATGAGTTCTAGCAACCTTGGGGTGGAGTTTTTTGGGTTTTCTGCATACAGTATCATGTCATCTGCGAAGAGGGAGAGTTTGACTACTTCTTTGTCAATATGAATGCTTTTTATTTCTTTTTGTTGTCTGATTGCTGAGTCTAGGACTTCTAGTACTATGTTGAATAGCAGTGGTGAGAGTGGACATCTCTGTTGTGTTCCTGATCTTAGAAGAAAGGCTCTCAGTTTTTCCCCATTGGGAATGATATTTGCTGTGGGCTTTTCATAGATGGCTTTTCAGATACTAAGGAATGTTCCCTCTATCCCTACACTCTGAAGAGTTTTGATCAGGAATGGATGCTGTATTTTGTCATTGCTTTCTCTGCCTCTAGTGAGAGGATCATATGGTTCCTGTTTTTTCTCTTGTTGATATGATCTATCACGTTGATTGCTTTACGAGTGTTGAACCAGCCTTGCATCCTGTGGATAAATCCCACTTGACCATGGTGAATAATATTCTTAATGTACTGCTGGATCCTATTGGCTACTATCCTATTGAGAATTTTTGCACCCATGTTCTTCGGGGATATTGGTCTATAATTCTCCTTTTTGATGGGGTAAAAATTCCAATTTGCTTTTGGAATTAAGGTGATGCTGACTTCATAAAATGAGTTTGGAAGTATTCCATCGCTTTCCATCTTTCGGAACAGCTTTAGTAGGATAGGTATTTTTTCTTCTTTAAACATTTGATAGAATTCCCCTGGGAAGCCATCTGGTCCTGGGCTTTTGTGTCTTGGGAGGTTTCTGATGACTGCTTCAATTTCCTTCCTGGTTATTGTCCTGTTCAGGTTTTCTATGTCTTCCTGTCCAGTTTCGGTAGTTTGTGGTTTTCCAGAAATGTGACCATTTCTTCTAGATTGCCTATGTATTGGCATATAGCTGCTCATAATATGTTTTTAAAATCGTTTGTATTTCCTTGGCATTGGTGGTGATCTCTCCTTTTTCACTCATGATTTTATTAATTTGAGTCTTTTCTCTTTTTAAGAAGGCTGGCTAGGGGTTTATCTATCTTACTAATTCAAAGAACCAACTTCTGGTTTTGTTTATCTGTTCTACAGTTCTCCTGGTCTCTATTTTATTGAGTTCTTTTTGAATCTTTCTTAACTCTCTTCTTCTGATGATTTTAGGTTTTATTTGCTGTTTCTCCAGTTCCTTTAGGTGTGATGTTAGCTTGTGTATTTGAGTCTTTTTCCGATTTTTTGAGGGATGCTTGTATTGTAATATATTTTCCTCTCAGGACTGCTTTTACTGTATCCCAAAGATTTTGAATGGTTGCATCTTCATTTTCATTAGTTTCCATGAATATTTTTAATTCCTCTTTAATTTCCTGGTTGACCCATTCATCTTTTAGCAGAATGGTCTTTAACCTCCACGTGTTTGGGTTTCTTCCAAATTTCTTCTTGTGATTGAGTTCAAGTTTCAAAGCATTGTGGTCTAAAAATATGCATGGGACAATTCCAACCTTTTGGTATTGGTTAAGATCTGATTTGTGACGTGGTATGTGGTCTATTCTGGAGAAAGTTCCATGTGCATTTGAGAAGAATGTGTATTCAGTTGCTTTCGAGGGCAAACTTCTGTATATATCTGTGAAATCTATCTGGTCCAGTGTATCATTTAAAGCCCTTGTTTCTTTGGAGATGTTGTGCTTAAATATATGTCATTTGCATAAAGTGTTGTGTTGAAGTCTCCTACCATTTGTGTATTGTTATCTAAGTATGTCTTTACTTTGGTTATTAATTGATTGACATACTTGGCAGCTCCCACAGTAAGGGCATAAATATTCATGACTGTTAGATCTTGTTGGATAGACCCATTAAGTATGATATAGTGTCCCTCTTCATCTCTTACTACAGTCTTTGGAATAAACTTTCATTTATCTGATATGAGGATGGCTACCCCTGCTTTCTTTTGAGGACCATTTGAATGGTAAATGGTTCTCCAACCTTTCATTTTCAGGCCGTAGGTGTCCTTAAGTCTAAAATGAGTCTGTTGTAGACAGCAAATAGATGGGTCTTGCTTTTTTTATCCAGTCTGAAACCCTGTGTCTTTTGATGGGATCATTAAGCCCATTCACGTTCAGAGTTACTATTGAAAGAAATGAATTTAGTGTCATCATAATACCTATTCAGTCCCTGTTTTTATGGATTATTTCTTTGGGCTTCCTCTTTCTTTTACAGAGTCCCCATTAGTATTTCTTGCAGAGCCGGTTTGGTGGTCACATATTCTTTCAGTTTCTGCCTATCTTGGAAGCTCTTTATATCTCCATCTATTCTGAATGAGAGCCTTGCTGGATAATGTATTCTTGGCTGTAGGTTCTTTTCATTTAGGACCCTGAATATATCCTGCCAGCCCTTTCTGAGCTGCCAGGTCTTTGTGGAGAAGTCTGCTGTTAATCTAATATTTCTCCCCATGTAAGTTAGGGATCTCTTGTCTCTCTGCCTTAAGGATTTTCTCTTTATCTTTGGAATTTTCAAGTTTCACTATTAAATGTCGAGGTGTTGAATGGTTTTTATTGATATTGGGGGGGGGGGATCCTCTCTAGCTCCTGGATATGGATGCCTGTTTCCCTACCAAATTAGGGAAGTTCTCAGCTATGATTTGTTCAAATATGCTTTCTGGTCCTCTGTCCCTCTTGGCGCCCTCTGGAACCCCAGTCAAACATTCATTTTTCCTTCTGTGACTATCACTTATTTCCTTTAACGTTTCCTCATGGTCTTTTAATTGTTTCTCTCTTTTTTTCCTCAGCTTCCTTCTTTGTCATCAACTTGTCCTCTATGTCACTCACTCTTTCTTCTACCTCATTAACCCTCATCATTAGGACCTCTGGTTTGGATTGCATCTCATTTAATTGATTTTTAATGTCAGCCTGATCAGATCTAAATTCTGCAGTCATGAAGTCTCTTGAATCCTTTTTATTTTTTCCAGTGCCACTAGTAGTTTTATAATTGTGCTTCTGAATGGCTGTCTGACATCAAATTGTAATCCAAATTTTGTAACTCTGTGGCAGACCGTACTGTTTCTGATTGCTTCTTTTGTGGTGAGTTCTTCTTTCTAGTCATTTTGCTCTGTGCAGAGTGCTGTATGAGCAGGCTCGGTCAAGAATATCAACACAATCTAAGTAAATTTCACCCTAGATGATTCTGTCAAGGTCAGAGACCAGAAATTGAAAACAAAGATCAGAATGAAATAAAACAAAAGGACCACTAAAGTGAAAAACAAATGTTAAAACAAAGTAGTAAAAAATAAAAGACCAAGAATCCCAAAGAAGAAGGGGTGGGGGAAGGGAGAAGAAAAAGAAAGGGGGGGTTACTAGGAGATGGTGGAGTGAAGAAGTTGTAGTGGAGGGAGATCGTAGTCTACCTGAGGGGTTCTAGAGGGTAATACTCTTGTTTCTGAGTATATTAAGTTTGGGACTTAATAGCATAGAAGATACTCAGTCCCAAATTTATATAAACTGGAAATACTTATAGAAGGCCCTACCACTGACCACCAAGGCATAAATGAGATAAAAGAGGGGGGCAGAATGGGAATGAGGAATCTCACAGAATGAACCAGCATGGCATACCACTTGGTTCTGGGTATACGCTGGTCATGTTTTAGAAGTATTAACTTCCACCATTGTAGAACAAAATGAGGCAGAATAGAAAAAAATTGAAAGTTTGATATAAAAATGAGTTGTGGGGATCCCTGGGTGGCGCAGCGGTTTGGCGCCTGCCTTTGGCCCAGGGCGCGTTCCTGGAGACCCGGGATCGAATCCCACGTCAGGCTCCCGGTGCATGGAGCCTGCTTCTCCCTCTGCCTGTGTCTCTGCCTCTCTCTCTCTCTCTCTGTGACTATCATAAAAAAAAAAAAAAATTAAAAATGTGTTGTACCGGGAAAAGAAAAAAATATATATAAAGGAGGGGTACCTTTTGGTCCTATGTCCTCGACTTCCCCTGGAGCTTTCCAGCACTGCCCGGTCCAAAACATGGTCTTCCCCTGTCCTTCCAGCTGGTCTTCTGGGGCAGGGGTGCTGTGCTGGTTCTCAGGTGTGTGCACCTGGGGGAGCTGCCCCCCCCCGCCGCCAGGGGCCCAGTGGGAGCTGTTCACCCCGAGAGGCCCCTGTTCCCTGCTGGCCCCGCCCCCCCAGGCACAGGGTGACCCTGACACCACCACCTGCGGCGGCCAGGTCCCCAGCCCTGGAGTCAGCTCCCCAGGAACCACCGCAGTCTCCCGGTCCGCAGGGGCCTGGGTGCTCCCGGGGCGGGGGGCGCTGCCCTGCACAGCTGGGGGCCTCGGGGCGGGAGCGTCCTCGCTGTCCTGGGCCCTCCCCGCCTCCGCCTGTCCCGGGGGAGCAGGATCCCGGCCGTGTCCCCGGCGCCCTGGGGTCGGGGCCTGTGGCCACCCGAATCGTGCTCCCAGGGTGCGGCTCCCGGAGGCAGCAGGTGCAGCACCCCCCAGCCCCCCCCCGACCCCCGGCTTCTCCCTGAGCCTCCCCAGCCCCCGCCCGACCCCCGGCTTTTCCCCGAGGCCCCCCGAGCCCCCGCCCGACCCCCGGCTTCTCCCCGAGGCCCCCCGAGCCCCCGGCTTCTCCCCGAGCCTCCCCCAGCCCCCGCCCGACCCCCGGCTTTTCCCCGAGGCCCCCCGAGCCCCCGCCCGACCCCCGGCTTCTCCCCGAGGCCCCCCGAGCTCCCGGCTTCTCCCCGAGCCTCCCCCAGCCCCCGCCCGACCCCCGGCTTCTCCCCGAGGCCCCCCGACCCCCGGCTTCTCCCCGAGGCGCCCCCAGCCCCCGCCCGACCCCCGGCTTCTCCCCGAGGCCCCCCGAGCCCCCGGCTTCTCCCCGAGCCTCCCCCAGCCCCCGCCCGACCCCCGGCTTTTCCCCGAGGCCCCCCGAGCCCCCGCCCGACCCCCGGCTTCTCCCCGAGGCCCCCCGAGCCCCCGGCTTCTCCCCGAGCCTCCCCCAGCCCCCGCCCGACCCCCGGCTTTTCCCCGAGGCCCCCCGACCCCCGGCTTCTCCCCGAGGCGCCCCCAGCCCCCGCCCGACCCCCGGCTTCTCCCCGAGGCCCCCCGAGCTCCCGGCTTCTCCCCGAGGCCCCCCGAGCCCCCGCCCGACCCCCGGCTTCTCCCCGAGCCTCCCCCAGCCCCCGCCCGACCCCCGGCTTCTCCCCGAGGCGCCCCCAGCCCCCGCCCGACCCCCGGCTTCTCCCCGAGGCGCCCCCAGCCCCCGCCCGACCCCCGGCTTCTCCCCGAGGCCCCCCGAGCTCCCGGCTTCTCCCCGAGGCCCCCCGAGCCCCCGCCCGACCCCCGGCTTCTCCCCGAGGCGCCCCCAGCCCCCGCCCGACCCCCGGCTTCTCCCCGAGGCCCCTCCCGGCCCCCGCCCTCTCCAGCTCGCCACCGTGTGCAGCGCTCTCCCCGGGCCGCCTCCTCTGTGAGTGACCCGAGAGCCTGGAGGCCCCGCGGCCCCTCCCAGCCCTGCCCCAGGTCCCTGCGAGGCTTCTCCGGGAGGAATCGGGGGGATCGGTGAGGTTCCCGCTGCTCCGGGCGGGGCCCTCCTGTCCCGGGGGCTCTCCCGGGGCCTCAGCCCGGCTCCCCGCGGGGCCTCCCCCACTGGGTTCTTTTTTGTTTTTTTTCCACCTTCCAACCTTGTTAGAAGCGCAAACCCTCCTCTCTGTAGTGTTCCAGCTGTTCTCTCTGTAAATCTCAGGTCGGATTTGTAGGTGTCCAGGATGGTTTGAAAGTTATCCAGGTGAGCTGGTGGAGCCAGGTGAGGTGAGGACCCTGCTCCTCTACCATCTTGCCCTGCCCCACAGTCTTTGATTTAAAGTCTAATTTGTCTCCTATAAAGACTGCCATCCCAGCTTTTGCTTTTTATGCTCATTAGCATGACAAATTGTTCTCCACTCCGTGAATTTCAATCTATAGGTGTCTTTGGATTTCAAATGAGTTTCTTGTAGAGAGCATGTCAATGGATCTTAGTTTTTTTTTTTTTTTACCTGACTGATACCTATGTGTGTTTATTGGAGCATTTAGCCCTTTACATTCAGAATAACCATTGAAAGATATGAATTTAGTCCCACTGTATTTTCTGTAAAGTCACTGTTTCTATATATTGTCTCTGTTCCTTCCTGGTATATGTTGTTCTTTTGAGCTCTCTCTTTGCTTAAAGGATCCCTTTTAATATCTCTTGCAGGACTGGTTTAGTGGTCACAAATTCTTTTAGTTCTGTTTGTTCTGGAAGCTTTTTATCTCTTCTATTTTAAATGAGCTGGATATAGTGTTATTGGCTGCATATTTTTCTCATTTAGCACCCAGTAACTTCTGGTCTGCCAGGTATTTGTGGGTTGGTATGCTTCCAGTCTTATGTTTTTACCCTTGTAGCTTAAGGACTTCTTGTCCTGAGCTGCTTTAAGGATTTTCTCTTTGTCTCTGAAATTCACAAGCTTGTCTATTATATGTCGAGGTATTGACCTATTCTTATGGATTTTGACAGAGGTTCTCTATACCTCCTGGACTTGAATGCTTGTTTTCTTTCCCAGATTATGGATGTTTTCAGCTATAATTTGCCCAAATATGCCTCTGGCCCCCCCTTCTTCTTCCTCTGGGGCCCCAGTTATTCTAATATTGTTTCACTTTATGGTATCACTTATCTCTCAAATTCTTCCATTATCATCCAGTAATTGTTTATCTTATTCTCAGTTTCTTTATTCTTCATCATTTTGTCTTCTGTATCACTGATTCTGTCTTCTACCTCATTCATCCTAGCAATCAGAGCCTCCATTTTTTAGTGCATGTCATTAATAGCCTTTTTTTATTTCAAGCTGATTAGATTTTAGTTCTTTTATTTTTCCAGAAAGGGATTCTCTAGTGTATGTTTTTTTGAAGCTCAGCTAGTATCTTTATAATCATTATTCTGAATTCTAGTTCTGACATTTTACTTATATTCATATTGATTAAGTTCCTGGCAGTGAGTACTGCTTCTTATTCTCTTTTTTGATGTGAGTTCTGTCTTGTCATTCTGCTCAGAGAATAGATGAACAAGAGAACAAAATACAAAAATAGCACGAATGATCCAAGAAAAAGTACACCAAACAGATCAGAAGAGAGTAGAAACCAGAGGGAAAAAAAAAAAAAAAGGAAAGAATATAATCAAACAGGTGAACAGAACAGAGCAATACACTAGGTCCTGGATGTATTTGTCTCTTTGTTAGAAGAAACTAGATCCCAACATTGAAAAGAAAAACATATATATATATACAAAAATAAAATTGAATACAATGAAAGGAAGCCAAAAATGAAAAATATATATTAAATATAAATGTAAAAATGAAAATTAAAAAGATTTTTAAAAGATGATAAAGTAAGAAATTAGTTGAAAAAGAAAAAAAAATTAAATTGAAAGACTAAAGAATTATGAGGAAAAAAATGCAAATTCTATATATTTTCCCCTAATGCTAGAGTTTTGCTGTTCTGTGTGATCAGTAAACTTGATATTAGCCAGAAGTTCCTGTTGGTCTTCTGGGGGAGGGGCCTGTTACGCTGATTCTCAGGTGTCTTTGCCCTGGGAGGAGCTACACTGCCCTTGTCAGGGGCCTCAGCTCAGTGTAAGCAGCTCTGGAGCTGGGGCAGAGGTGAAAATGGCAGTGCTTTGATCTCTAGCCCAAGAGCTGAAAGTTCATGCTCCCTACCCCTCAGAGTGCCTTCACAGAAAGGAACTCTTGCCTCCTTGGTTTTCATCCACACTCTCTGTTCACCCAGCCTGTGACCAAGCATTTTTATATCAGGCAGACAAACCTACTTCAAGGCTCCAATCTTTGCAGACTCCTCTGGCACACACCTGCGCCACTCCTACTGGGGGATGGAAGGGGGTCTTGCCAAGGTCCTACTGCTTGCTGGACCTCTGCTCTGGGAGTGGTCTCCTGATCCTGACATGGTTCACAGTTTATGGCAACACCAAGCTGGGAGCCTGATCCTGGGCTCCCTGATGGCAACCAGATTCCCTACTCTGATGCCTGGGAATGCTGCCACACTCAGGCACTCTCAGTCTGCTTGTGACCCCAAGGACCCTGAGACCACACTGTCCCACCTAGGATTCTGTCTCCGCTTTGCTGCCTGAGTACCTTTCAGGTCGAGATATCCCTCACTGGAGCAGACTTCTAAAAGTTCTGATTTTGTGCTTCACTGCTGTATTAAAAATATCTTCCACATCTTTGGTTGTATATTAAGATTTGATCCATTGCAGTTGACCATAAAAAGCAGAAGGCTACATTCATTTAGTGTTTCTAATTAATTAGAGCTTCCTAAAATTAAAAGGCAATTGAAATGCTAATTATAAACAAGATACTTGATTGAACAGTGGAATATCAGCAAACCCACTACATCATTCTTATCTAAAATAAAAAGGAAAGGATGTCTGGGTGGCTCAAGATGTGATCCCAGAGTCCTGGGATCGAGTCCCACATAGGGGTCCCTGTGGGAAGCCTGCTTCTCCCTCTGCCTGTGTCTCTGCCTCTCTCTTTCTGTGTTTCTCATGAATAAATAAATAAAATCTTTAAAAAAAAAAAGAAAAAAGAAGTAAAAAGAGGTCAAAAGGAAAAGAGCGAGAAAAGATAACCAATCTGACAGATACGGCGAGCATAGCATAAGGTATAAACTTGTCAAATCATGATGTCATACATCTAAAACTAATGTAACATTGTGTGTCAACTATACTTCAATTTCAAAAATAAATAAATAAATTTAAGTGATAGCAGACAAAATGTATACTTAACAGAAGACAAGTGGAAGCTCTTTAAAAAACGTGTTTGTAAACAGTGCCCCTATGTCCTTCAGTGTTTACATCTTTATACTCTTCTCTCAACTGTCATGTAAATTAGGGTGGATGCATAACTTATAAATAACTCTACAACCTTAAAATGTCATTATCCTGTGGTTTTAATTGTGAAATATATGCATTGCCTTCACAGCTTTTATGGAGATACAAAGAAAAGAAACCGGCCACATTAGGAACAAATACCTGGCTCCATGATTGGATACCTTAGAAGTTGGGGGATGGACAAGATGAAAAATTGTTTAACAGTTAATAAATTCAACTAATATTGAACAATTGTTAAGTGCCTCTCATTTTTTAAAAGATTATATGTATTTATTTAAGAGACAGAAAGCACTAGTGGTGGCGGGGGCAGAGGGAGAGGGAGAAGCAGACCCCCTGCTGAGCAGGGAGCAACTGTGGGGCTAGAACCCAGGACCCTGAGATCATGATTTGAGCCAAAGGCAAATGCTTGAATGACTGAGTCACCCCGAAACCCAAATGTTTCTCATTTTACCACAATTTCAAATGATGAAATTAAATATTTGGTCATTAATTTTATGGATTCATACTTGCTATGATTCAGAAAAAAATTCGGGCACACAGAATGAATTCATGCTTCCTTTTCCTGGGATAACAATTTTCTGCAGTAGCAATGTACTAAGAGAAAGCACTGCCTCTTTCAGTAACTTATTCCATAGGTCCTCCCCTTTCATCTTTCTCTGAAATTCTGTTAACCTATTATAATGAAATATTCACCCACTTCTCATTCTACCCTCAAACTTAATCATCCAAAACCAAAGCTTTTCTCACTAATGGTGGAATAAATGAAATCTATGAAGCTATTTATCATAGGGTCCCTATTGTGGGACTTCCCATGTTTGCTGATCAGCACAATTACATCATTCATATGGACGTCAAAGGAGTAGCTGTGGAGGTGAACATGAATGAACGACAAATGCAGATCTTCTCAGTGCTTTGAAAACAGTCATTAATGATCCTTCATAAGCACTACTGCTTTCTGAAGGATTATTATTGGTTGTGTTATGCACCATATGAGAAAATGTTAGACATCATGCTTAAGAACCTTTTAACTGATCTTCTCCCACAATTATCTTGGGTCATTCACTAACTTGGAAATCTCCTAGAAGTGATAGTTCATACAGTATCAAACTTCCTTCTTGGAAAAAAATAAGCTTAAATTAATAACAAGGATATTCTGATTTTTTTCTGTCTATGTTTCTTTGTCTATGTTATGGTTAAATCCATAATCTGTTAAAAAATGTATCTCTTTTTCAATTTCCCCACTATACTTGTTAAAATTCTAGGCAAAGAGTGGAGTTCATATAACAACAATTTCTATGTACCTAAGATTATTAATTTTTAGAACACATACCACATAACTAATTTTAACAAAGTTTCATTCTTTTATTTGCCTTCCAGTTATAAAAAGAATGTTATGTGGTTATCAAGGAGTCAACATGATCAACCTGTGAAGCCCCTGAACTGAGCAGTCTTCTGGAATGATTTGTCAAGTGCCACAAAAGAGCCAAACACCTCCAGCCAGCCTCCATGACCTCACCTGGTTCCAGTACCATTCTTTGTATGTGATTTGGTTCCTTCTGGCTTGTGTAGCAACAGCTATATTCTTGGTCACAAAATGTTTTCTTTTCAAAAATTTAGTAAAACCGGAAAAGGAGGGATTAGATCCTTCCAAGTTTGGCAAAAGCCTGAGTGGACAAAACTGTTAGTTCGGGCCATAAGGAGCTTAATGAGACAACAGAACTCCCTTCTTGTTTTCGAATATCCCATTCCTGTACTTTAGCCTAAAGAAAAGCTTGGATTTCAGCATGACCGCTGACTAGCGAGCAAGTCTCATTCTTCCTTTGTCATTTCCCAAGTACCTTTTTCTTTTAATATTATATTTATTTATTTGAGAGAGAGGCATAAACAGAGAGGAGAAGCAGACTCCTTGCAGAATGAGGAGCCTGACTGAGGGCTCATTTTTAGGAACCTGAGACCGTGACTTGAGACAAAGTCAAATGTTTAACCAAATGAGTCACTGAGGTGCCCCACTCTCTTCTCAACTGTCTTTACACACTTCCTCTTTGCTCACTTTCTGACCCGGGGACATTAATAACTCCAAAAGTTCTACTCAGAGTATCAGTATTTTCATTTTATGACCTTTAGTGATATGCTGACTCACAATATGGTGATTGCTGGAGAGAAGGAATCCACTGTATGGAGTGATTTATTCTAATTACCAAAGAGAAGTTTAGTTGCTGCTACACAATGGAGGTAAATAGGACTACATCTGGAACCCAGGGGATTCTCTGGAATGTCTCTTTCACTTCCATGCCAAATTGTAAATGGGATAGGAGAGCTAACAGCAACCAAAAAAGGCAGGCTGACTAAAGACTCAGACCTTCCTGAACTAAACATTTGGGTCACTCCACTAGGTAAAGAACCCAGAGTAGTTTCTGGTTGAAGACAAGGGAAGTATGAGGTGGGTGCTAAAGAGGGAAGTCATAGGTATCAACTATGGCATCATGACCAATTTACAGAAATGAAGACTAGTAGCTTTGATAGTTTCTCTTTGCTTCTCACATGCATGCGTTATTCATATATACTAAGCATTATCTTCTCTCTCTCATTTTATGCCATATATAAGTTCTAAGACGTTAACTCACAATATATAAACTTTGGATGACAGAGTATTTGCTGGGACTGGGACTGAATATGGAGAGTAGAGTGATTTTTAAATTTTTATTTAGGGGAAATTATATCTACACAAAGTCAAATAGTTATATACATTTGAATGTAAATCTTAAGTGAACAGAAGCCAGGGCACAGAATAAGTACAACAGGACTGAAGTAAGAATATTATTTTGTGCTGAATAAGTCTAGTTCTTATGCAACCATTACCTCTAATGATTAATTATCTTAGTCACTCATCTTGGTTTCATGATCAGATGGCCCATCATGTGACAAGTTCTATGACTTGGGGCAAAATACTTTTTATTACCTATAATGTATGGATCACTTAGAGTTGTTTTTGGTTCTTTTTGGAAAAGTCTACATGCATCAATCTCTTGTTTCTCTGTCCCCTCCCTCTCGTTTTTTGTTTGTTTGTTTGTTTTAATCTAAAATGCTCCCTAAGCTTCTTTGTGACTCTGGGCTATTAGTTTTAGTCTTTAATCTCACAGAACCACCAACCCACTGACCCATTTCACTCATCATTCCGCTTTCTACTTTGTTTGCCATTGGATGCCCTGTTCTCCTTCACATTACCTTGCTTGCCTTTGCTATGGAATCTCTTCGAAGAGCTTATTTTCTATGACCTATGATACTTGATTAATTTTAGCAGACTTATATCAGGCTTCATCTTGGCCTATGCTTCAAGTCACTGGCACTGGTATCTTCATATAATTTATATACAGCCAGAGTCAATGTTTTTATTATAACTATTTTTATATCCTCTGTAATCTTAAGCTAACTTTGCATATCTTCTTAGCCTTTGAGAGTAATTGTTACATTTGTGCTAAGGATAGTTAAGTTCCATTCAAAAGGGATATTCTTCTGAGATTTCTAGAGTTTTTACAATCATGTCCCTCCAAAAGATGCTTTACATATATTGGTGAATGTCAATGGAGGAACATCTTTCTTAGCAAAGATAAATTTGGGTTAGCGAGTGATATATTCTAGCAATGGAAGGTGTGTGTTAAAGATGCCACCCTGCTCAAGAAAAACTAACCTTTTTGATCTTCTATAACGTAAGGTAGCTTGATGCTTGGTAAAGTCTTTTCATGTAATGTGTGGAATATTGAAGTCAGGGTTCCTCTCTTCCCTTTTATTTAATGTAATATGCAAGCCATTAGGTCCATAAGTCACACTGCTCTGTTTTAATCCCATCTCTATCACATTCTCTCCATGAGATCTAGGGTAAATTACCTGAACTTTCTGTACAGTTTCCACATTTGTAAAATGAAAAGAATAATAGTAACTGCTAGCTACTATAGTAGTAACTATAATATAGTAGCATAATATAGTAGTATTAGAGTAGTAATATACTAGTAACTATAATAGTAACTCCAATAGTAAACAAAAATTCTTGTGTGTGTTTCATGAATTAAAATTATAAAGGACTTAAAAGATTTCCTGGGAGAGAATAAATTCTCAAGAATTTTTAGGTTTACCTCCCAGATGATGTTTAATCCAGTAAGAAGGAAGGAATAATGCTAAATCCTCCCCAGGGACAACTCACTCATAGGTAGACAATGTCTCTTCCTCGTGGAGATAGCAGATGATTAGATCAGTCATAATAGTGATAGAATAACTGAAAAATTGAATCCAGAGGACAGATATCAGAGACCCTGATTCTGAAAGTTGAATCTACATGCTTATAGAAATGTTTCATAGGAAGGCAAGTAAACTTAAACTTTACACAAAGTAGTCATACTGCTTACACATAAAGTCTATTTTTTTTATTAGAAACAGGTTTAGGTTTCTAAAAATACATTTTTCCCGTGACTGACTTTTACTTGATTTCATAAACATATTTAATAAAGCTTCTTGCCGTAGTATATTAAAAATGGCTATGTCTTCTCTGCAACTCCTGTTATCAAGAGGTGCAGGCTATTTCTCCAACTTTGAATTGGCCTTGCTTCTTGAACTTCTTACCAATAGAAGTGTCAGAGTGACATAGTGCAAATTCAAACCCTAGCCCTAGCACTTCCATGTGAGCTTGTGTGGATTTCTGTACCACTGGAAGAGGCCCAGGCTTGCTCATGGGAGAGGCATAGGAAGTGATCATCAAAGTGTCCTGCTAACCCAGCAAACCCAAGCCATGTGAGTGATGCTTTCCTGGACCATTTGTCCTTAGCCATCTGATAGCTAACTGCATCATAACGAGTGAGCCCAGGAAAGCCCCCAAGAGGAAATATTTCCCTGAGCCCAGCCCAAATTGCTGGTCCACAGGATCACGAGCAGATGCTTCTTGCTGGTTTAACCCTAAGTTGTGAGATGGTGGGTTATATAGCGGGAAATATCACAGACATTAGGATTTATAAAAAACACAGTGCACATGTTGCTTTTTAAATAAACAAGTTCTAAGAATTTAAATATAGTGGATCAATGTGTAACTGAGGGAGGTATAAAATATTAGAAGATACTTTGCACAAGTGGTCTACAATGGTTAAATTTCTTTTTTTTAACTTTTAAAGTTTTATATTTATTTCATTTTTATATTCAATTTTAAAATTTCAAAATAAAAATTTTCAAATATTTTAATTTTTATTCTTTTTATTTTCTAATATATGTTTATTTTAATATATAACACATTTTATTTATATATATGACTATATATTATATACATAACACATAAATAGACAACATATATAACATGTTATATATTATATAACATGTCACATGCATAACATGTCACATACATGTCACATTGCATAAATTTTATATGTTACATATAATATTATATAATATTATATACATAACATCTATTTATTGATAATGGAGGGAATAAAATGGAATAAACATTACTAAAAGGGTTATTTAAAATGGAGCCAGGAATGTCCGGGTGGCTCAGCAATTGAGCATCTGCCTTCAGCTCAGGGCATGATCTCCAGGTCCCAGATCGAGTCCCGCATCTGGCTCCCTGCAGGGAGCCTGCTTCTCCCTCTGCCTGTGTCTCTGCCTCTCTCTCTGTGTCTCTCATGAATAAGTAAATAAAGCCTTTACAAATAAATAAATATAATAAAATGGAGCCAGAAGGACATGGAAGAAGTTGGGCTCATGCACATCTTCTATCTCTAATTCTCAGAATTGTTGCAGAACTCAGCTAAAAGCCAACATATCTGCTTTATGTTAGAACAGACCTAAGTGGACTTTCTGCCAGCAACCAATCACATATAGATGACAGTATAACCGTACCTATACCAGCAGGTTTCATTCAGATTCAATTTGATTTCATTCAATTTCAATCTGATTTCAATCAGATTTCATTCAAAACAACCTATTCTCCCTCCTGTTTTAAAACCCTAATTTCCTTTATCTCTCCAAAACACACTATCAACTTTAATCAACTCTATGTTTCCCAGATTGCAATTCCTAAGATCCCCCAAAAAAGCACACACTTTCTTTTGTGGCTTGTAATCTTGCTGTTCACTGCTTGATACCGTTAAAAGGAAGACAGTGATTTGTAGGTCTTCTCAGGAGTTAAAGAAGTCTTAGCATATTACATTGCTGTCAGAGATGGAACGCTCAACCATGAGATACCATGTTGATGTCCACTGGAGAACATCCATCACAGCAGAGATGCTAAACAATAAAAAAGGCAAAATGAGTCAGCCAGTTGACATCAGTAAACTTCTATCATCAACCATCATAGTGCTGGCTGCAGGAGCAAATTAGCAAAGTGACTATGGTAAGTTTGAGGCTGTGCTTAGGCCCAAACTCCTAATTACCAAAGCTGATCTAACTATTCCCAACACTGAGTGTCTAGACTATCAAATCTTCTGCCAACAGAATCAGGGACTGAGTGTTTGATGGGGCACATTTGTTTGAGTAAGCAATTGGATACCTGTGGGCCAGTTTCCTAAATTGGATCCCTCCTTCTGGTTATTTACTCTGACAGGAATAGCTACTTATACTGTTAATGACTTAATCTTTTTTTTTTTTTAAGATTTTATTTATTTATTTGGGAGAGAGAGCATGCACTGGGGGAGGGGCAGAGAGAGAGGGAGAAATAGACTCCCCACTAAGCAGGAAGCCCAATGTAGGACTCAATCCCAGAATCCTGAAATCATGACCTGAGCCAGTTAGATGCTTAACTGACTAAGCCACCTCGTCACCCCAATGAATTTATTTTATTACTTGCGTTGGCTGTGCTAACATTGGTATCACATTCCACCAACATGGAATGTTGGCAGTTTAAAGAGTTAACAAGTCTGAGAGCTACAAAAGTGGTATTAAAGTGAATACAATTTAAGGCCATGTGTGAAAACTGACTTTGGCATGTCAAAACAAAGCCCTCTCTGAATAGCTTAATTTTTCAGTAGATGATAGTGTAGGCTTTTTTGAATTTCCAAATAATGCAATTCCTTTTCCAGAGGTTAGTCTCCTCAAACTCCACTTTCTTTTTCTCAGTTTCTTCTGGATATCCTGTTCTTTGCAGCATTATCTGAAATGCGGCTGTAGTTGGAAAGCACAAGAGATCTTAGAGTTCACCTCATTCATTTACACTGTCTTCCTGTCTTAGTTATCATATCTTTGTGATATCTATAGTCCATATGAAAATAGTTGTTAAAAATGTCCCAGTTTTCTAGTTTTTTATAGCAGAAGGTTAGTCTGGCCCCAGTTATGGCGTCAGAGCCAGAAAAGGAAGTCCATATCTTCTTAAGCAGTTCAGATGACTTGGGAGTCTTCAAATAGACAAGTTAAAGCAGAAACTGAGGAAATTTTGCAATGAGCATATAATGATGTATGCATGTAGTTACTACTGAGCTCATCTGAGTAGTACACTCTCTTATTTTTCTAGACTTACTAAAATTAAGAAAACAAAAATAAGCACTTTTTTCCTAATAAAGAGCAAAATGACCAACACTCAGGCCAGGATGTGCCCAATAACACTGTGAGAGTAATATTGATAATGGATGGATTCATTGACTAAAGATCAAAGGTTTTAGCTCTTCTATGGTGCATAACATCCATAATTTCAGAAAAATGTTTTATTTAGGGGATTTTTTAAATCACATACTAGTGTTATTTTGAAATAGTAAATGTTTTCCAGCTTTACTAAAATAGAATTACATATAACATTGTGTTAATTTGAGGTGATTTATAGATTTTAAAAATTTTATTTAAATTCAATTATTTGGCATATGATGCATTAATGGCTTCAGAGGTAGAGATCAGTGGTTCATCAGTCTTATATAGTACCCAATGCTCATTATATCATGTGCCCTCCTTAGTGTTCATCACCCAGTTACCCCTTGCCCTCACCTCCCTCCTCTCCAGTGACCCTCAGTTTGTTTCCTATGATTTAGAGTCTCTTACGGTTTTTCTCCCTCTCTGGTTTTGTCTTGTTGTATTTTTTCCTCTCTTCCCCTACGATCCTTTGTTTTGTTTCTTAAATTCCACATATGAATGAGTTCATATGATAATTGTCTTTCTCTGATTGACTTATTTCACATACTATAATATCCTCTAGTACCATCCATATGATTGCAAATGGCAAGACATCTTTGATGACTGCATAATATTCCATTCTGTGTATATATATATATATATATATATATATATATATATATATACTACATCTTCTTTATCCATTCATCAGTTGATGGACATCTGGGCTCTTTCCATAGTTTGGCTATTGTGGACATTGCTGCTATAAACATTTGGGTGCAGGTACACCATTATATTCTTTGGGGTAAACACCCAGTAATGCAATTGCTGGGTCATAGGGTAGCTCTATTTTCAACTTTTTGAGGGATCTCTATCCTATTTTCCAGAGTGGCTGCACCAGCATGCATTACCACCATTCCCATTCCTTACTTGTTAATTTTAGCCTTTCTGACTGGTGTGAGGTGGTATCTTATCATGGTTTTGATTTATATTTCCCTGATGTCAAGTGCTGTTGAGTATCTTCTCATGTGTCTGTTGGCCATTTGTATGTCTTCTTTGGAAAAATGTCTGTTTATGTTTTCTGCCCATTTCTTGACTGGATTTTTGTTCTTTGGGCGTTGAGATTGATAGGTTTTTTTTATTAATATTAGTTATTAGTCTTTTATCTGATGTGTCATGTAAATATCTTCTCCTATACTGTAGGCTGCCTTTTGTTTTTTTTGACTATTTTGTTTGCTGTGCAGAAGCTTTTTAACTTGAAGAAGTCCCAATAGTTCATTTTTGCCCTTGTTTCCTTTGCTTTTGGAGACATGTCTAGCAAGAAGTTGCTGCGGCCAAAGTCAAAGAGGTTGCTGCCTGTATTATTCTCTAGAATTTTGATTGTTTCCTGTCTCATGTTAGGTCTCCCAACCATTTTTGAATCTATTCTTATGTATGGTGTGAGGAAATGGTTCTCATTCTTCTCATGTGGTTGTCCAATTTTCCCAACACCATTTGTTGCAGAAACAGTCTTTTTTTCTATTGAATATTCTTTCCTGCTTTGATAAAGATTAGTTGACCATGGAATTGAGGGTCCATTTCTGGGTTCTGTATTCTATTATATTGATCTATTACCACTGTTGTTCAACATAGTACTAGAAGTCCTCGCCTCAGCAATCAGACAACAAAAAGAAATAAAAGGCATCCAAAATGGCAAAGAAGAAGTCAAACTCTCACTCTACAAATGACATGATACTCTATATGGAAAACCCAAAAGACTCCACCCCAAAATTGCTAGAACTCATACAAGAATTAAGTAAAAAGGCAAGATATAAAATCAATGCACAGAAATCAGCTACATTTCTATAACAATAAGATAGAAGAAAAAGAAATTAAGGAGTCAATCACATTTACAATTGCACTGAAAACCATAAAATACCTGGGAATAAACTTAAGCAAAGAAACAAGTGATCTGTACTCAGAAAACTCATAATGATCTGTACTCAGAACACTCATAAGTGTTCTTATGAAAGAAGTTGAGGAAAACACAGGAAATGGAAAAATACTACATGCTCATGAATTGGAAGAAAAAATATTGGTAAAATGTCTATGCTCCTTAGAGTAATCTATACATGTATTGCAATCCCTATCAAAATACCATCAACTTATCTCTCACAGTAGGAACAAATAATCCTAAAACTTGTATGGAACCAGAAAAGACCCTGAATAGCCAAATAATTGTTGTAAAAGAAAACCAAAAACTGGTGGCATCACAGTTCCAGACTTCAACCTCTAGTACAAAGCTGTAATCATCGAGACAGTATGATACTGTTATACTTTTATATTGCAAATGATTACCATCTTAGCATTAGTTAACACTTCTCTCACATCACATAATTACCATTTCTTTTTTGTGGTGATAAAATATAAAATTTGTTTACTTAGCAACTTTCAAGTATAATACAGCATTATTAGTAATAACCACTATGCTGCACATTAGATCCCAGAATTTATTCATCTTATAACTCAAAGTTTGTACCCTTTGACCATAATCTTCCTATTTCTTCCAGTCCCCAATCTCTGGAAATCATCATTTCATTCTCTGTGTCTATAAGATCGCTTTTTTAGATACCACATATATGTGACATACAAAGTATTTGTCTTAGAAGGGAGTGAAGATGACAGAGGAGTAGGAGGACTCTGAACTTTTCCCATCCCTTGAACACAGCTAGATAGTTATCAGACACTTCTGAACACTCACAAAGTCAATCAAAGGTCTGAAAGACAAAAACTACAAGGCTACAAGTGGAACCTTTTGGAAGGTAGGAGATGTGCAAGTTCACTTGGGGAGACATAGCTGTGGGTGTCTGGTGGGGATGGAGCATGATTACGGAGGCTACTGCAAAGTATTAGTAGTAGTGGAGCACAAAATCTGAACTTTTAAGTTCACTACCATGGGGGACATTTGCTTTTTTTTCTTTTTTGTTTGTTTTTGTTTTCTTTCTTCTTTTCTGGAAAAAAAATGATGATATGGAGGAATTCACCCCAAAAGGAAGAATACATGGCCAGCGATATAATCAATACAGATATAAGTAAGATGTCTTAATCAGAATTTAAAACAACAATTATAAGGATACTAGCTGGGCGTGGAAAAAAAAAGCATAGAAGAGACTACAGAATGCCTACTACAGAGATAAAAGAACTAAAATCTAGTCAGTTTGAAATTTTGAACGATATAACTGACATGCAAACATAAAGACAATCCATAAAAATGAGGATGGATGAAGCAGAGGATATCACCAGTGATATAGAAGATAAAAATGTGGAAAATAATGAAGCTGAAAAAAAGAGGGAAAGATAATGAACTATAAATACAAACCTAGAGAACTAAGTGACTTAGTAAAATATAATAAGATTCATATCATAGGAATCCCAGAAGATGAAAAGAGAGAGAGGTAAAGGCACAGAAGGTTTATTCAAACAAATTATAGCTGAAAATGCCCCTCATCTGGAGAAGGACACAGACATCAAAATCCAAAAAGCGCAGAGAACTCCCATTAAATTCAATAAAAGCCAGCCATCACCAAGGCATATAATAGTCAAATTCACAAAATATACAGAAAAGAAAAGAATCCTGAAAGTAACAAGGGAAAAAAGGTCTTTAACCTACAACAGAAGACAGATAAGGTTGGCAGTGGATCTGTCCACAGAAATCTGGCAGGCCAGAAAGGAGTGGAAGGATACATTCAACATGCTAAATTGGAAAAATATGCAGCCAAGAATTCTTTATCCAGCAAGGTTGTCATTCAAAATAAAGGGAGAAATAGTGTTTCCTAGGCAAACAAAAACTAAAGGAGTTTGGAACTGCTAAACCAGTCCTGCAAGAAATTTTAAGGGATTCCAGAGAAAAACAGACCAAAAGCAACAAAGATTAGAAAGGACCAGAGAACATCACAAGAAACACCAACTCTAAAGGTAACACATTGGCACTAGATTTATATCTCTCAATAATCACTCTGAATGTGAATGGACTAAATGTGACAATCAAAAGACATAGAGAATCAGAATGAATAAGTAAAAACAAGATCCAGGAATGCCTGAGCATCTGCCTTTGGCTCAAGGTGTGATCCCAGGGTCTGGGATTGAGTCCTGCAGCAGGCTCCTTGTGTGTGTGTGGGGGGGGTCTGCTTCTCCCTCTGCCTATGTCTCTGCCTCTCTGTCTGTATTTCTTGTGAATAAATATATAAAATCTTTTTTAAAAACTGAAAAAAAAATCAAGATCCAGAGGCACATGTTGGCTGAGTCTGTTCATTGTCTGACTCTTGATTTTGGCTCACGTCATGATCTCGAAGTGCTGAGACTGAGCCCTGTGTCAGGAGGCAGTCTGATTGAGGACTCTCTGTCCCCGCTCTCCCTCTGCTCCTCCACCCCGCTCTCTCTCTCTCTTTCTCTCTCTCTCTCTCTCAAAAAATGAATAAATAAGTCTTAAAAAAAAAACCCATCTATATGCTGCCTACAAGAAACTCATTTTGGACCCAAAGACCACTGCAGATTGAAAGTGAGAGAGGATGGAGAACCATCTATCATGCTAATGGACATCAAAAGAAAACTGGAGTAGCCATACTTATATCAGGCTAACTTGATTTTCTTTAAGATTTATTTATTTATTTAGAGGAAGATGAGAGAGTAGGGGAGAGGGGCAGAGGGAGAGAGAGAGAATCTCAAGGAGACTCCCTGTTGAGCATGGAGTCCAACATGAAGCTTGATCTCACAACCTATGAGATTATGTCTGAGCCAAAATGAAGAGTCAGACAATGAATTGACTGAGCCACCCAGGTGCCTCTCAGACAGTTGAGATTTTAAAACAAAGACTGTAACAAGAGATAAAGATGGGAATTATATCATAATTAAGGGGTCTATCCATCAAGAAGATCTAACAATTGTAAATATTTATGCCCCCAACTTGGGAGCACTCAGTTATATGAATCAATTAATAGCAAACATAAAGAAACTAATTCACAATAATACAATAATAGTAAGGGACTTTAACACCCCCACTTAGGCAATGGACAGATCATCTAAGCAGATCAACAAGGAAACAATGGCTTTGAATAACACATTGGGTCAGATGGACCTAACAGACATATTCAGAACATTTCATCCTAAAGCAACAGAGTACACATTCATCTTGAGTGCACATGGAACATTCTCCAGAGCAGATCACATACTGGGCCACAGATTAGGCCTCAACAAGCACAAAAAGACTGAGATCATACCAACCATATTTTCAGACCACAATAACATGACAATTGAAGTCAACCACAAGAAAAAATTTGGAAAGACCACAAATATATGGAAGTTAAAGAAAATCCTACTAAAGAATGAATGGGTCAATCAGGAAATTAATGAATAAAATGATACATGGAAGCAAATGAAAATGAAAAGATGCCAGTCCAAAACCTTTGTTATGCAACAAAAGCAGTCCTAAAGGGAGGTATATTGCAATACAGGCCTACCTCAAGAAGCAAGAAAAGTCTCAGATACCAAACTAACCTTACACCTAAAGGAGCTTAAAAAAGAAGAGTAAATAAAGCCTAAAGCCAACAGAAGGTAAATAATAAAGATTAGAGCAAAAATAAATGATAAAGAAATTTTAAAAACCAAGCCAGTAGAACAGATCAATGAAAATAAGAGCTGATTCTTTGAAAGAATTAATAAAAGTAATAAACCCCTAGCCAGACTTATCAAAAGAAGAAAGGAGAAAGGACCCAAATAAATAAAATCACAATTAAAGAGGAGACATCTTAACCAACGTCATGGAAATACAAGCAATGCATAAGAGAATATTGTGAAAAATTATAGGCCAACAAATTGGGCAACCTGAAAGAAATGGAAAACTTCCTAGAAACATACAAACTACCAAAGGTGAAACAGAAGAAATAGAATATTTGAACAGATCCATAACCAGCAAACAAGATGAATCAGTAACCAAAACTCTCCCAACAAGCAAGACTCGGGGGCCAGATGGCTTCCCAGGGAATTCTACCAGAAATTTAAAGAAGCGTTAATATCTATCCCTTTCAAACTGTTTCAAAAAACAAAAATGGAAGGAAAACTTCCTAACTCATTTTATAAGGCTAGCATTACTTTAATTCCAAACCAAAGATTCCACTAAAAAGGAAACTTACAGACTAACATCCCTGATATGAATGCAAAAATTAACAAGATGATAGAAAATCAAATCTAACAGTACAATCAAAGAATTATTCAGCACAATCAGGTGGAATATATTCCTGGGCTGCAGAGGTGGTTCAGTATTTGCAAATCCATCAATGTGATACACCACATTAATAAAAGAAAGGATAAAAACCATATGATCTTTTCAATAGATCTAGAAAAATCATCTGCCAAAATACAGCACCTATTCTTGATAAAAACCCTCAACAAAGTAGGGACAGATGGAACATACTTCAATATCATAACGACCATATATGACCCATAGCTAATATCATCCTCAATAGGGAAAAACAGAGCTTTTCCTCTACCATCACATAGACACATAGATCAATGGAACAGAATAGAAACCCAAGAAATGGACCCAAACTATACGGTCAAATAATCTTCAAGAAAGCAGGAAAGAATATTCAATGAAAAATGACAGTCTCTTCAACAAATGATTTGGGGAATATTGGACAGCCACATGCAGAAGAATTAAACTGGACCATTTCCTTACATCATACACAAAAATAGACTCAAAATGGATGAAAGACCTAAATGTGAAATAGGAAACAATCAAAATGTGAGGAGAGAACACAGGCAGCAACCTCTTCCATCTTGGCCATAGCAACTTCTTGCTAGACACGTCTCCAAAGACAAGGGAAACAAAGGCAAAAATGAACTATTGTGACTTCATCAAGATAAAAAGCTTCTATACAGTTAAGGAAACAATTAAAAACTAAAAAGGAATCTACAAAATGGGAGAAGATATTTGCAAGTGGGATATTTGATAAAGAGATAATATCCAAAATTTATAAAGAACTTATCAAACTCAACACTCTCACTCAAGAAACAATCCAGTTAAGAAATGGGCAAAAGACATGAAATTTTTCCAAAGAAGTCGTCCATTTGGCTAACCAAATACATGCTAAATATTACTTGCCATCAGGGAAATACAAATCAAAACCATGGTGAAATGCCACCTTACATCAGTCAGAATGGCTAAAATTAACACAAAAAAACAACAGGTGTTGGCAAGGATGCAGAAAAAGGGAAACACTCTTGCACTGTTTGTGGGAGAATGAGAACAAGTGCAGCCACTCTGGAAAACAGTATGGAGTTTCCTCAAAACGTTAAAAATAGAACTGTCCTACAATCCAGCAATTACACTATAGATATTTACACAAAGGATACAAAAATACAGATTTCAATGGGTACATGTATCTCAATTTTTATAGCAGCATTATCAACAAGAGCCAAACTATGGAAAGAGCCCAAATGTCTATCTGATGGAGAAAGAAGAAGTGGGATATATATATTGGAATATTACTCAGCCATCAAAAAGAATGGAATTTTGCCATTTGCAATGACGTGGATGGAGCTAAAGTGTTATTATGCTAAATGAAGTGAAGTCAGAGAAAGACAAATACCATATGATAGAAAATCAAATCTAACAGTACAATCAAACAATTATTCAGCACAATCAGGTGGAATATATTCCTGGGCTGCAGAAGTGGCTCAGTATTTGCAAATCAATCAATGTGATATGATTCATAAATACCATATGAATCATATGATATTTGTGAATTCATCAATGATTCATATGGAATTTATGGAATTTATGAATTCATAAATTCATATGTAGGATTTAAGAAAACGAATATATAGGATAGGAGAAATGGAGAAAGGAAAATAAATCACAAGAGACTCTTAACTATAGAGAACAAACTAAGGGTTGATGGAGGGAGGTGGATGGAGGATGAGCTAGATGTGTGAAGGGCACTATTAAGGAGGGCACTTGTTAGGGTGAGCAGGGGGTGTTGTATGCAATGATGAATCACTGTATTCTACTCTTGCAATCAATACCACACAGTATGCTAACTAAATAGAATCTAAATAAAAATTTGAAAAGAAAATCAAAAGCTCAAGAAAGTTGTTATGGATGGAAGAAGAAAGTAGAGTAACTTAAGATTAGAATACTAGTCAGAATTTTCGAGGCCTTTTCAGAGAATATAGATCTTTAACATAAAAAAAGAGAAAGTTACCAAAATATTTTATTCAAGACTGACATTATCTAAAATAGACTTTCTGAAAATCAGGAACATTTCCTTGTAGAAAGTGGGTTACAAAAAAAAAAAAAAAAAGAAAGAAAGAAAGAAAGTGGGTTACAGGAGTGCAAAAGTAAAAGTAGGGATATTAGAAGGCTACTGCAGTAAATCAATATTGGATGTGAAAATGGCTAGGATTAAAGTGATAGCAAAGACTGACAAAGAATAGATCAATATATAGCTTGGGAATAGAATTTATAGGCATGATGATCAGTTGAATAATTGCTTAATCTTATATTTTATATATTATTAGTCAAGTATTTTTTTTGTCAAGTATTTTTATAGTGTTGAAAATGATAATGTTATTTTGATATATTTCCTATAGATTAATTACTTGGATAAATCAACTTTTTAATCAAAAAGATTGTAGATGAAGTCATTGTCCTAAATATCATTGGATCCATTTCTACATTGGATAGTGGTTTCCAGGTGTGGGGATCCAAGTTATCTTCTTCATGACTTTTTCTACCCTGTCTCTTTTCAACATAACATAAATCAGATCTAGAATCAGAACTTGAATTCATATCTGCAATAAAAGTAAAAAAAATATTCTTTTTCTCTTAAAGTTAGACATGATTTAGCAGAAAGCGCACTGAATTTAGCATTAGAATATCTGGATTTAAAGCTTCTCCCTGCCCTAATGCCTCTTGCACATATTCTCTGCTTCTGGCAGTAGGTGGTAACCTCTTTCCTTCCAGGAATTCCTAGCAGAGTTGTCAGTGAGAGAAATACTAGACAGACTATTCTGTTTAAATGAACATCAAATAAAACCAAAGAAAAGATTATCAAAAAGTCCCCTCTTAATTAAATATGCATTGCAGAGTGATGGATTTTCTTAACATCATTTAGAAGTTATTCCTGATTTTTGTTTAAGCCTTTGTATTTTCTTAACTTCTAAAAGAAGTTTTAAAACTCAGAGTATTTTCATCCTAACTCATTTTGTTGACTTATTGATTTTTTTTTTTTTACTGAAGCAGTTGCATTTGATTTTAACCAATAAACAAACTGTGTACTTCAAAGTTCAGCTCAGCCTACCATAAATTGATAGTATCAAGGAAGAGATCTGTGGAATTATGAACTTCATGAACTGGTTTAAGCCCAGGTCTAGTCAGAGCAAGGGTTGATCATGAGGACTGTAAAAGGCTTCTGTGTTCTTTTTGTGCTGCATCTGTGTTTCTTCGACTCAGGAACACCTGGGAAAATACTTGTGTGGCCCGTGGATTTTAGTCACTGGATTAGTTTAAAAGTTATTCTGAATCAACTCCAGCTTCATGGACATGAGATAACTATCCTGATACCTTCACCAAGTTATCTATTTGATCATACCAAGATTCCCTTTAATGTGGAGATCCTTCAACTTCCAGTAACTAAAGAAACTATCATGGAAGATCTCGATACCTTTCTCTACATGGTTTCTTTTTATACTGCTAAAACTTTCATGGTGGGACAGGCAAGCAAAACTGAGAGAAATGAGCCACAGTTTTTTAAGGACGGGCAAAAGAGTGTGCAACAGTGCTATCACAAATAAGGAGTTACTCAGCAGGCTACAGGCAGCTAAGTTTGATATCTGTGTTGGTGATCCCTTAAGTTTTTGTGGGGAGTTGTTGGCTGAGCTCCTCAATATTCCATTTATATATTCTTTTCGTTTTTCTTATGGGAATGTCATTGAGAGATTGTGTGCTCAATTTCCCATCCCTTCTTCGTATCTCAGGACTGACAGACAGTATGACTTTTGTACAGAGACTGGAGAATTGGTTATCCTACATGATAAGTGATATTTTATTTTTATATTTTCTATTTCCGAAATGGGACGAGATTTTAGGTAAGAGAAATTTGCATGTAATAAGGATTCTTATTTCATATGTAAAATATAAGTATTTATCTGACCGTATAAAAATTTTAAAAAGGTATTTTTAAGTGAAGACTCAAGCTTCTGTGGTTAAGTCATTTTATGTGAAAAAAAGCCCCTCCTTTTTTGTTTTGTTTTTAATGATTGAGTACTTACAAATTATCAAAAAAAAAGAATATTCTTTATATTTACACATAAATCTTGATTGCTGCTACTAATTTTTTTGGAGTATCTAGAAAACCAAGTGTGCTTGATCTGATGGTGTACTTAATATCCATAATCCTGGACTATTTCTCTCTTGTTTAGTTCTGCTTTTATATACCCTATTTTCTTTCTAACTTATATTTTCTTGGGCTTCTGTTTGCATTCAGTCTAGGTTATGTTGTTAGTTGCAGGGTTTAACTTGTCATGAGCACAAAACTAGAAGATAAATATATCTTGGTTTCTTCTGCTCTTGCCTCCCAAAAGGTAAAATATGCAAGATTTTTCTCTAAAGGATCATGGTTCCAGATTTTTAAATCTCACTGTTTTGTTTTTGTTGTTCTATTCAAAATTGTGGTAGAGATCAACTATTGAGCTCTGTCTGCCCCTGAGCACACTGTTTATCTCTTATTTCAGCAATTTCTTGTACTCCTTCTTATCTCTACATTCCCATACTATAGATTAATTCAATGGTATAATTCTTTTTCCCAAAGATGGAGAATTTTTGTTGTTATTGTTTGTCTTGTTCTACATTGCAAAAAACTATAAAATTAGAAAATATCTTGATTATTATTTTATGCTTGCCTTGTATGCTGATTTAGAAGTCTATTTATTTTAGATTTCTTACATCCTTGTCTTTCTCTTTAAAGTATATTTTAAAAGCAAAATCATTCTTATCAACAGCTTTGTTCCTGGGCATTACTACTGGCATCTTAACAATAACAAAATAATCACTACCCTCCCTATGAAGTCTTTTTTGTGTGTGTGACCCTGAAGATTTATAACATTAGTACCTTAAACTTAAATTTTAACATGGCCAAATATTGCCCTAGAATTACATTTTCTTGTGAGGTGAAACATTTTCATATTATACATAAATATAATGTATAAAATAAATAATGTATAAAATAATATAATGTATAATATAATATAATGTATAAAATAAATAAAAGTGAAGTGGAACATAAATAGTTCCACTTCACTTTTATATGGTAGTTGTAGGTTTCACTAACTAGGAGAAATGGGATCTTAATAATAAGAGTAATTCCCATTGTAACTAGGAGAAATGGGATTTTATTAATAAGAGTAATTCTCATTCAGTATTCATCTACAAGTGTAAAATTATTTGGTAAATATATAAAGTTAACATTTCCTTAAAACAATGCCATGTGGTCATTGAGATAAAATGAATCCCATGTCATTTCTATAAAAATAACTGTCTTAAAAATATAACTTATAACTCTTACACACTCATTAAATGAACCATGATATATATATTCAATATATACATTATATATATATATTATATATATTCAAATCAGTGAAGAAAAAACTAGTTAAGATGGCAAGTGTGGTTCAGAAATATTTTGAGGAACTACTTATAAACCATTGGGGAAAAAAATGACTGTTGGGGTACTACTACTAAGATTAGACACAAAATCGGTTAATGTCCCATAAGGCAATAAAATCAATATTTGGGGGATGATATTTTCTATCAGACAGAAATACGCAAGATAACATTTAACCTTACTATATTTGAACTCAAAAGTAAATGGTAAATCAGTAATAAATAACAAAGTAAAATATAGGCACATTCTTCTCAAGATTTAAAAAATTCTTCAATCATTCACTGTTTAACAAAGTCCTAGTGTGACATCAAAAGGGCATGTTGTGGTCTTTTCTGATTTCCAAATTGAGACAATATTTTCTAAAAATTTCTTTATCCAAATCAATTATTTTTTTTATTTCCCTTGTACTATATGGTCTTCACTTAATTAAGTTGCATTAAGCACTCTAAATTACTATCTAAGGAGTGGAGATTCAATGGCAAAAAGATATTATCTTGTTATGAAAATCAGTGAATCAACCACTATGACCCAGCAATGCTACTCTTGGCTATGTATCCAAGATAAATGAAAACATATGCCTACACAAATATATACACTAATGCTCATAGTAGCGTTATTCATAGTAGCCAAAAATGAAAACAACCAAATGATCATCAACTGATGAATGGATAAAGAAAATTAAGTATATCCATATAAAGAAATCTTAATTAGCAATAAAAAATAATGAAGAATTGATATATGCTAAACATGGATGAACCTTGAAAACATTAGGCTAAGTGAAAGAAGGAAGTACAAAAGATCAGAGACTGTGTGATTTATTTATATGAAATGGAGTAAGATTATAGTGGAACAGGCAAATAAAAACAGAAAGTAGATTAATGACAATCAGAGCCTGGGAAGAAGGGGAAATAGAGAATGACTACGAATAGATATGGGATTTTTTTTTTTAGAGGGGGTAATGAAAACATTCTAAAATTAAATAGTGGTGATGGTTGTACAACTTTATGAATATACTAAGAGCTATTGTATTATGTATTTTAGAAGGAAGAATTTTATGGTATTTAAGTGATATCTCAATAAAACTGTTATAAAAAAGATGGGGAAGTGAAGCATCATGCAAAGAGAATAAGATTACACCAAAGGCTGACACCAATAAGGCACTCAAATGAGATATGTACTGAGTATGAAACTGGATTATTAACACCATTATCATCACCAGAATAAATCCATGAATTACTGAGATTTGTTTGTGATCTCTTATACAGACATATTGTCCTGTTCAGATCAAAATTCCCTCATATTTTCTGCTCAAAATTTTAGCATACTTAAAATAACAAATAGAATATTTGAAAAGCCATATGGTGGGAAACTATATAGTTACAATTTCCTCATATCAACAATACTAAATATGTATTTCAAAAGGACACCAAACCTCTGGGTACATTTCCTTAGACCAAAATAATTGGGTTGAATTCAGAAACAAAGCTCTAGTTCCTAAATTAGGAAAATTATTTAACTCAGAATCACTAATCTGTTTTTATTTTGTTAATGTTCAGTTGATTCCCACATCAGTCCAAAGGACTCCTTTTGTACTGCTTGTCAACTAAATATGTCAGAATAGCTAGTATTTTGCTACCAAAGAGGACAAAGTCTTGTGAAATAGCAACTTTAATTTTGTACAGCAAAGGAGATAATCATATTCAAAAATTTAGTACAAGATTTCCATTACTAGTGGGATGTGATTAGTTGTGACAGCACACTCAAAAACACTAGAAAATGATGGAAAAGTTACAAAAGTAATTTTTAAAAAAATATCAAAAGGCTTTTGGAGCAATAAGAATGAGATAAATCATAATTCCAGAAGAGAAAGAGACACTACTACAATGAGCTAAGGGTCACTGCTTGCTTCTTTATTCTTTGCTAAGAGTATTTGCCCCTTCTGAGCATGAAGTAGGGCTCAGGCCTACCTCAAGAAGACAGACTCTATTGGCAAAGAGAAAGCAGCAGACTTTTGGTCTTGTTGTAGACTTAAATCCTTGTTCAGTTATTCATAATCTCACTATTAGGTACTCTTGGTGGGGGGAAAGGCAAATTGATTTTGTATGGTTTACATAGACTAAATATTGGTTCTTTATTTTTCTTAGAAAATCAGATGGTCAAACATTACCCATTTAACCTATCAGTTTGTTTTCCTTCTATTGTCCTACATTATTATTCAGGAAAACCACCACATTGTGTGCGATTATGGGGAAAGCTGAAATGTGGTTGATTCGAACTTACTGGGATTTTGAATTTCCTCACCCTTATTTACCTAATTTTGAATTTGTTGGAGGACTGCATTGCAAGCCTGCAAAGCCCCTACCTAAGGTAATGAAGTGTGCTTATTTATGCTTAAGTTTTACCTCCTGGGAATTATTTCTATCTTATTATTTATAGTATTTGATCCCTAAACTGAAAACACAGACACAGCAATTAATGGACATTATTTTCTTAGACTACTAATTACACTATCAAAGATGTCTTAGGACATTTTCATGGCAACTATTAGTGACATTGCCACATATTTGATAAGAATGAGATTCCTAGACCCTGAGTTTAGTGGAACCACAGAGCACTCTCTGCACAATGAGTCTGAGCTAAAGTGGCATATATCCCTTCCAATCCCAACATTTAATTATCAGATCCAGTTACTTCAAGTTCTCTTTTCCATTGTCATATCAATGGGCTGTGTTCCAGATAGTAGGTGATATATCAACCTGAGTTCTAGATTAAGAATATATGTGCCATCTACATCTCAATAGATGAACATACAGAATGAGAAAGGAAGAAACTGTTGTTTTAAGCCACTGAGATTTTGGAGTTGCATGTTATTTAGCATAACCTAGTTTTAGAAATGTATATTAGTGGAGAAATTGTAATACTTGATAGTATATCAAATAGAAATATCCCATCCAAAAAAAAACCTGGTGGAAGTTCGGCAATGATGAACTGTTTGGTTTGAACAGAGAAGGGGAAATTACACTGAAAAGATGATCAGGAGATAGTTTATAAAAAAAAACAAATGGGCAATCCAAAGTATTCTTTATTTCAGATTTAAGATCAGTGAAGGATCAATGTATAATATTTAAACAGTAATGTGATACAGCTTACCTTTTCATAAATACTGGTATTTGAATTGTTTGGTACGGAGCATGATTTTCCAGTGAAAATGAGCCAAGATACAGTTGCAATAGTTCTTGTAAGGGATGATAGAGATCCAAAATACAATATGATAGTAATTTTTGAGTAGAAACAGAGAGATTTTTAAAATACTTATAAAGAAAGTCAGTAAGATTTGGAGATTGGCTGGAGTTGGAGACTAAGGGAAAGAGTACAAGAATGAATCCTTGGCTTTTTGTTTCTTTATATTTGTCTTTGTTTCTTATTGGCAATTTAGTAGAGAATATTGGCATTTACTAAGGTGAAGAACTAAAGGGGAGCAGTTGTGAGGGAAAATGATGTGTTCATATTTGGGCATGCTGATTTTGAGATACCAATGCAATGCTAGGTACGCAGCTATCGAACATAACGTCTTAATCTCAGGGGACCAGCCTATGCAGTGTTTTGTGTTTCTATTTTTAATTGATAGACTATTTTTATAACCATTTACATTCACAAAAAAAATTGAACAGGAAGTATAGAGAGTTCCTACCCCTCTCCTGCCAGCATGGCATATATGTTACAATCGATGAACCATACGCACACCAGTATCAACCAGTTTCCATGGCTAAAAGTTAACTCTTTGTGTTATACATTCTATAGGTTTTGTTAAATGTATAATGTCATGCATTCACCTTCAGAGTATAATACAAAACAGTTTCACTGACTTAAAGTCTCCTGTGCTCCATTTATTCATCCTTCCCTGTCCCTAAATCTCTGGAGATTGATTTTTTTTACTGCCTCCATAGTTTTACCTTTTCCATAACAATGGTTTTAACTTAAGGATGTCATAGAATAAAAAGACATGGTTTTGTATTGGCTGCTTATCATGAACATTGTTACCCAGAGAAAAAACGGAACTTGGGCAGAGGACAAAACTGAACCAGGTGTCTCCATGAACAGAGGTTGCTCCTAAAAGCTTGACAGTTGACATTAGGAAGCATGGGTCATTATGAGTAAAAATTGAAAACATAAAGATGAGGATACTTTTTTAAAGCATAAAAAAGGAAATGTTTGGAAATGCAGTCAGAAGAGAGGAGAATACAGATCAAGGCTCTCTCTGGACCCTGATTGATATAGATATTGTAGAATAAATAGAGTATATGTAAAGGATTATATAGCAAAACCCAATTTTTAGGTAAGACCAGAAAGTATATGGAATACTCATGAAGAGACTGAGAATTATTTGGGAATTTTTAAAGAATGTAACAGGAAGTTTTACTTTATCTTGTTATATGAATACATCAATATTGTGACAATTTAAATAATGCTGGAAATGCATTCTATGTTATTGTAAGCTATTGCTCTCAGAAATTAAGCACTTAAATAATTTGAGCCTTCTTCATGTTACTTCATACTTTTTGATAAAAGATCAGCACACTGTAAAGATTCAATTCTAAAGGCAAAGAACTCAACTGTTGTGATAGTGTGACACTTTTAGGTGTATTTGCTTTTAGGTACAACCATATTTGGAACCCTCTTATTGCCTTATTATTGATCTAATAACACATATACAATGTATATACATAATCTATGTTTGTATATATTTATGTACTTATTTATTTTACCAACAATGTGTTTCTTTCCAATGAAATTTTATTTCCCCATCTCCTCCCACCAAAGCTCAGTAGGACCCTACAAAAGTGTATAGACATTAACTTGAAAATAACACAAAAATGTGGTTATTATTGTACATTAATTTGCTTTTTATAATTAGAAATATTACTAAAAATCTCAAAATAATTTAATACCAAAATTAAACACATGAACTATTCAAACTATGTTATGAAAATTTTTGCTATATTAAAGAATTGACATTTAAATAAGTGGAAATTTAGCAAAACAAATTGCCCTCTACTATGTGGGTGAGCCGTATCCAATTGGTTGAAGGCTTGAATAGACTCTATTGTAATACTATTATATTATATTAATATATAGCACAACATAAAGATTCATTTCCCTTTTTTGTCTCAATAGTAAATAAATGATTACACCGCTCCTACCTAATAATCCACTCAGTGTGATTCTTTTTTTCTCATTAGGTTGTCTCACTAACTTGTGATATCATCTTTATCACTGAGTAGGCTTTAATGCTCATGATTCTCTTTCAAATTTTACCATTTCATTCTGTTTTTCACTTCATCTATTAGGAAGTCAGTAGCAATCATATATTTTTTTTGCATTCATTTTGTATTACATGTTTTTTTCTAATTGAAGTAGTCCCAAGTATTTCCTTTTCTTTTTCAAAGTTCATTAATTATTTATGAAAGGTATTCCTCTATCTACATTTTTAAGTATTTGCCAATTTTCTCAAGAAAATCATGAGGAAAATAATTGAAAATTAATTTAAACAGATTGATAGAAAATATAAAATAAAGAAATTGGTAACTTTACATATTAAGTCAATCCACTTCTAAATTTTATGTGTCAACCTGCCTGGGCCAGGTACCCAGATAGTTAGCCAAACATTATCCTGGATGTTTCTGCAAGGGTATTTTTGGATGAAATTAATATTTACATAGGTGGATTTTGAGTAAAACAGATTGCTTTCCATTTTGTTGGTGAGACTCCTACATTAATTAAAGGCTAGAATAAAACAAAAGACTGACCTTTCTAAGCAAAAGAGAATCCTGCTAGCAGACAGCTTTCAACCTTGAGCTACAAAATTGGTTCTTTTCTGGGTCTCCAGACTAGCCTACTTTGCAGATTTTGGACTTACCAGCCTCTGTAATCATGTGAGTCAATTCTTTAAAATAAATCTCTTCCCTGTCTTCCCCTTTCAATTGTCACACGTTTTTTTTTTGTTTTTTGTTTTTTGTTTTCTTGTCTTACCTGATTGGCTTAGTTTAGTTACTTCTAAATATCAGACAAAAGATTTCTTTTGACTTCAACATAATTAAATATGCTATTTTATTTTGAATGCAAAACCATATTTCCATAATATTACTATCACCCCTAGAGTATTATTACAGGCATTTCTGTCTTACTTATCTGGTAAGTTATATGACTACTTTATTCCTTAATGTGGTTTTGGAAGCTTATATAAAGTACAAATGTAACAAAAGAAATTTAAATTTAGAAAACAGGAAAAAAAATCTCCTTAGCAAATCATTATTCTGACTGTGATTCAGCATTAAAGTTCATGATAATCTTCTTAGCATCCAAGGCTAAATATAAAGTGAAGCACCAGAAAACTTTAACTTAAGCAGTAATCAAATGGTCTTTTGTAGAGGGAGTGTTAGAGGCAGTAGAGAGTACTAAGTATGGTAATAGGCTTTACAATCAACAAGCTTAACTTAGAAATTGACCTTGTCATCTACAGCTGTGTAGCCTTAGACAAATTACTTAACCTCTCTGAGACAGCTTTCTCATGCGCAAATGTGCATATTTCTTAATATCACCATATATCTAAGTTAAATCATGCATGTAAAGAACTCAGCACATGGGCTAGAGATAACATGTAGTCAATGATTTTTAAACACAGACACACACACACATACCTCAAAAGTGTTTAAAACATGTTGCAAGGGAACCTCCAAACTAAATCATTTTTATTTGCTTAATAACCAGTGATATCAGTCATATTTCATACTCTAAAATGGTTAATATATGAAAAGACAGAACTGTTCTAATAATTCAAACACACCGAGAAAGGTATGCAGCTATCTAATTCTTGTAACTCTAAATTTTCATATTACAAAGACTCTTTTCTTTACAGGAGTTAGAAGAATTTGTCCAAAGCTCTGGAAAAGATGGAGTTGTGGTATTTACTCTGGGGTCAATGATCAAAAACCTCACAGAAGAAAAAGCTAATATAATTGCATCAGCCCTTGCCCAGATTCCACAGAAGTTCAGATAATCATATGTCTTTTTAAGGGGCAGTCAGTTTAAAATCCATGAAGTTCTCCTTAAAAATGTGCTTAACGAATGTAAGAAAAGTAATTAATATCAATTTAACTGAACTTTGAGGAAAAGGTATTAAATGTTAGAAAGGGTGGCTAAAAACATTTGATTATTATCTTGCTTTAAGCCTGGCATTACTATCAAAAACATATATTACCATATTATTTTTTTTGAATAATGAGCTAAAATGGGGTGCCTAGGCCACTCAGTCAGTTAAGCATCTGACTCTTAATTTCTGCTCAGGTCATGATCTCAGGTTTGTGAGATCAAGTCCCAAGTCAGGCTCACACACTGGGCATGGTTGCCTGCTTAAGATTGTCTCTCCCTCTCCCTATAAAAAAAATAAAAATCAGAAATGAACCTGGGGAGTTTACTAACGACTTTGCAGAAATAAAAAGGATTATAAGAGGAAACAATTGTATGCCAGCAAGTTAGACAACATAGGAGAAATGGATAAATTTCTTCCAAAAACACAATTTACTTTTACTGAAAAAGAAAGAGAATATTTCAACAAACGTATACCTAATTAAGATATTTAATTAGCAATCAAAAAACTCTCAATGACAAAAAGTCTTAGACAGGTAGCTTCTCTGGTAAATACTACCAAACAGGGCACCTGGGTGGCTCAGCGGTTAAGCACCTGCCTTCAGCTCCGGTTGTAATCCTGGGGTCCTGGGATTGAGTCCTGCATTAGGCTCCCTGCAGGGAGCCTGCTTCTCCTCTGCTTATGTCTCTGCCTCTCTCTCTGTGTCTCTCATGAATAAATAAATAAAATCTTTAAAAAATAAAAAAAAACACTACCAAACAAGGAAGAACTAAATAAACAAATGCTTTTCTAATTCTTCCCCCCAAAAAAGAAGAGGAAGGAATACTTCTTAAATTATTCTGAGGCCAGATTTACCCTAATACAAAAGCCAGACAAAGACATTACAAGAAAAAAAATTACAGACCAATATAGATGTAAAAATACTCAACTAAATATTTGCAAATTAAATCCACAAGAATACTGAAAGGTATTTCACCATGATAAAATTATTTTTATCCTAGAAATGCAAGAGTAGTTTAACATAAGGAAATCAATCAATGAAATACAACATATAAATACTTATTAGGAAAAAAAGACACACATTATCATTTCAACTTACAAAAAAATGGAATTTGACAAAATCCAACATTCTTTCATGATAAAAAAAAATCTCATGAAAGTAGGAATAGAGGGGAAATTCCATAATATGATAAAGAGTACATTTGGAAAACCCATAGCTAACATCATCATACTCAGTGGTGGAAACTGAAAGTTATCCCCCTAAGATCAAGAACAACACAAGGATTCCTGCTTTCACTGCTGCTATTTAGCATTGTACTAGAAGTTATAACCTGGGTATTACACAAGAAAAATAAGTTAAAAAGCATCCAAATTTGAATGAAAGATGTAAACAATGCCCATTTGCAGGTAACATCTTCCTATACATAGAAAATTTCTAAGAATCCACAAAAAGCTACTAGAGCTAAAAACCAAATTTAACAAAGTTGCAGACTCAATACACATCAATGTTTATATACACATCAATGAATAGTCTGAACATAAAATTAAGAAAACAATTCCATTTATAGGAGCAACTAAACAAATCAAATATTTAAGAATCAATCTGACCAAGGAGTTGAAATATTTGCATGCCTAAAACAACAAAACATCATTTCTTCAATAAACTAGAAAACTCCTAAATAAATGTAAAGTTTTACCTTGTGCCTGGATAAAAGAAGTACCAGAGTTAAATTGTCAACACAATCCAAAGCAACCTACAGATTCAATATGATCCCTACCAAAATTCTAACAGTCTTTTTTTGTACAAAGGAAAATCCAATCCTCAGTTTCATATAGAACTGTAAGGGCCAAAGGTAGACAAAACAATCATAAAATAAAGTTAGAAGAGTCATACTTTTCAGTTTTGAGATTTACTATAAAGCTACAGTAAATTAAACAGTGTAGTACTGGCAGAAGAACAGACATACAAACCAATGTAATAGAAGACAGGATATAAGTTAACCCTCATATGTATGATCAATTGATTTTCAACAAAAGTTTGAGACCAATAGAAAAAGGACAGTCTCTTTGACAAATAGTGCTAGTAAAATCTTGATATTTACATACAAAAGAATGAAGTTAAACCATTACCTTACACTATATCATATATAAAAATTGACTCAAAATGGATCAGAAACTTAAATTATAGAAATAAAACTATAAAACTTGTAGCAGAAAATATTGGAGGAAAACTTCATCATATTGGATTTGACTGTGATTTCACAAATAATGACACCAGAGGCACAGGCAACAGATAAAAAAATAAAATGGACTTCATCAAATTAAGAACTTTTGTGCATCAAAAGGAAGTATCAAGAAAATAAAACACAACATACAGATTGGGAGAAAATCTTGTAAATCATGTACCTGATAAGGGATTAATGCCCACAATATATAAAGAACTCCTATAATTCAACAGCAAAAACCCAACTCAAAAATGGAAAAGGCCTTGAATAGACATTTCTTTGAAGAAAGTATACAATGAGCAAGAGATACATGAAAAGATGCTCAACATCATTAATCATTAAGGAAATGCAAATCAAAAGCACAATAAAATAGCACTTCAAATCCATTAGCATAGCTGTTATTTAAAAAAAATGGAGAAAAAGTGTTGATGAGAATCTGGAGAAATTGGAACTCTTGTGTATTGCTAGTAGGAGTGCAAAATAATATGGTGGCTATGAAAAATAGTTCTATGGTTTCTCAAAAAGTTAAACATCAAACTCTCGTATGACGCAGTATTTATAATCCTATGTATCCAAAAGAATTGAAATCTGGGACTCAGAAAGACATTTGTACATCAATTCTCATAGCAATAGTATTCTCAATAGCCAAATAAATGGATAAACAAAATGTAGTATATACATATAATGGGATATTATTCAACATTAAAAAGGAAGGAAATTCTGGTATGTTACAACAGGAATGAACCTTAAGGACATAATGCTAAATGAAATAAGACAGCCAGAAAAGACAAATACTGTATGGTTTCACTTATATGAGGTACCCAGAGCAGTCAAATTCATAGAGACAAAAAGTAGGATAGATGTTAACAGGGGCTGCCACACGGGAGGAATAGGGAGTTATTGTTTAATGATATAGAGTTATGTTGGGGATGACGGACAGACATATTTGGGTTACACATAATAGTAATGGTTATTTGATACTATGAGCATACTTAATGTCACCAAATTGTATACTTACAATACACTAAAATGCTAAGTATCATTATATATATTTTACTATAATAAAAAAGGCAATGCTTACCTCTATAATACTGCCAAGTTTATAACAAAAGTTACAAACACTTACAAATTCCTAAAGTGACTATACCATTCTTCCTCTTTGCCTCTGAAAACTGTTTCAAAAAATTCCCTCGACTGGAAGGCCTAGTAACATCAATATGTAATTATTTTACTGTCTTTTTTTGTTTGCTTCAACTACTAAGTATTAATTGTCCTGACTATAATAGCCTATCTATTAGGATTGTTGCAAGCATTTGAAAACACAGTTATAGTTTCAATGGTTTAAATACTCATTATGTAATCACTTAAGGCCTTAGTTTGCTCATCTGTTACATGGAGGCATTAAACTAGATTAATTCTAAGGAAGTGTCTCATTCTGAAAGGATGTGATTCTGAAAATCTTCTAATAGAGTAAATGCATTCATCTTAACAGGTTCTGTGGAAATACACAGGAAAGAAACCAGACACATTAGGACCCAATACCCAGCTATATGAATGGATTCCCCAGAATGATCTTCTTGGTAAGACCAAAGAGAAGCAAAACTAAACAGATCCGAATGAGGAATACTCTGAATGATTATTTGATAACAAATAAATCCAACAAATTTGTATTAAGAACAAGCAAAAAATAATCCTTAAGATCTTCACATTTCTACTGGAGCCTATTAAAAAATTCTTCATGATACTTGTTAAAGATTGTGAGGCACACCTTATTGAAGACCATTATGATAAATATAGATACTAGTACATGGACTTTTGCAGTGAAGCAGAGATATTGGACTCAACAATGAATACAAGAAGAAAGAGTGGAGATTTTATCACCAAGGAGAAGAGTAGGTGATCACTGTATAGAAAAACACTAAGAGGAAACATTAGGGCAAGGGAGCCTCTGACTAAACCAACCTAAGCAGGTTCTTGCTGAAGAAAGACCAGGGTAATCAGATACCACCTGGGGGATGGTGAAGGATGAGGAAAGCAATCAGACATAAAGGGTGATTAGATACAATCCTAGGAGAGTCTAGCTAAACTGACTTAGGAGGATTCTTGCTAAAATTGGACAATGCAGAAACCAAAACAGTAGCCCCCAAATCAGGGCCTTGTCAAGAATAGAAGGAGTGAGTCTCTTCCAAGCTCTAAATTACAATCTAAATATGGAATTTATAATTCTCCCATTTAAGACACAATCTCTGCTTCCTCAGAATCAGAGTCAACATGCCTTTAGATCAGGCTCTCATTAACTCTTGCATAAAATACTGCAGCAGCCTACTGGTTCTCTGTATCCATTTTCTTCCACCTCTCTTCTCTCTTCCCTGTTTGAAAAGAAAAATCTGATAATCCTATTTACCATCTCTAATATTATAAATGGCTCTATAGTATTATAAAATCAGATACAAAATCCCATTTTATTAAAGAGAGTGCTTCATGAACTCGCCCTAATCTATCTTTCTAGCCTATTATGTCAACATTCTCCCAGTGAAACCCTGTACATCCCACCACACTTTTCCTTATCCATGCAAGTGTATCTTTTCTAAAATCCCTCCATTTTTTTGTTAATCAATTTCTCACCCCAACAACTTGCCCACCTGCCAACTACTCACCATACTTTAAAGTCCACAAAGACCTTCTCAGAGGTTTATGAAGTGACTGTATTGCTAGAATAAATAATTATTATTTAGCCTGGAATAACTAGTCACTGCCTTCTTTAGAGCTTACAGAAATTTATATATAGCCTCATGGCACAGAATTGTATAGAAGACACTGCCTAATTGAATCAATGGTTTATAGGTGTCAAGATTTTCTGTTTCTGAAATTCTCACAACATTGAATAATGGTAGGTTTTTTTCCTCTTAGGTCATCCCAAGACCAAAGCTTTTATCACTCACTGTGGAACTAATGGGATCTACGAAGCTATTTACCATGGAATCCCTATGGTGGGAATTCCCATATTTGGTGATCAGCCTGGTAATATTGCTCGTATAAAGGCCAAAGGGGCAGCTGTTGAAGTGGACTTGCATACCATGACGAGTTCTAATCTTCTTAATGCTTTGAAGGAAGTTATTAACAACCCTTCGTGACTATAGAATATACTTTTCTGAGAAGCATATAGTGGTTGTAAAAGGAGTAAATTGTTTCATTCAGTTTTTAAACTGACACTTTTAAGTAATCAGCACATTAGTAATATCAAATACAATTGTTTTATAGTTCTCAAATTCTATGTAGGCATTTTGATTCATCTACTGTTAATAGGTAATAGATTACAACCTCAAAGAAATACTAAATTTATTTAAAGAAAATAAGTTATTGTTGAAGAGACACAACTCTTTATTTTTAATTAATAATAATTATTGTTTATTCCTTTGAAATTGCAGATATTACCATTATAAAGAATTAAGGCAACACAACAAAAAATAGAGAAATAAAAATAAAAACTCTCCTCATGCAGCTATTACTTCAGTTATTTCCTTTGGCTAATTTATAAATAAGGAAGAAAAATAATTCTACAAAAGTTGGATCATGTTACTATTTAATAAAAAAAATCCTATATTAGTATATATATTTTTTAAGATTTTATTTATTTATTCGTGAGAGATACAGATTGAGAGAGGCAAAAACACAGGCAGAGGGAGAAGCAGGCTCCATGCAGGGAGCCTAATGTGGGACTCTATCCTGGATCTCCAAGATCAGGCCCTGGGCTGAAGGCAGCACCAAACTGCTGAGCACCGCACCCCCCCCACCACCACCACCCCGGGGTTGCCCGATATATTTTAATTTAAAACAAGAGAAAGAAAATACAGTAAAATTGAGAGATCCAAATAGCAACATGAAAGACCCCAGAGTCCTGGTTCCCCAGAAAAGATCAACAATTAGACAGCTATCTGTAAATGAAAACAACTCCAGAAGAGCTCTGGAGTCCACTTAAAATTTAGCAACATAGTGGAACAACAACAACAAAAAACTGAGGATAGTGGCCCAGAAAGGAAAGGAAGACAGCTTCATTTTGCTTGTATGATCCCATGAAAGCTTCAGATCAAAGGGGGGGTGGTGGCGGCGGGGTGTCCCTTATTGTAGACCTGCCCCTCAATACTGCTTCCTATAACTACCTTGTTCCCTTCACCATGCTTAGCAAATGAGATCAAACTGTAGATTCACAGATTCTGTGTAGATTCACAACCTACATATTCTACATTCTTATTTCTAAACTTTTTGAACGCTATTTACAATTGGCAAGTCTCTTCTCCCTTACCTCCAATTATTAGACTGGAAACATCTAACAAATTCTAGCCAGTAAGGCCAACATATCTAGAAACACCTCAAGAGGAAACAAACTGCCATAGGCATTCTGTACTTAATGATTTCACTTGTGACTATTTATTATATAATCATGTAATATGCTTTTAATAGTATGTAACATAATTTTAGGCATATATTCTTAATAAATTTTTAAATTGCTATCTATGTATTCAATATTTAGCTATAAAGAGAATGCTATGAAATTATCAAGAATTCAGCACGATCAGCCTCTAAAGCCCCTGGACCGAGCAGTCTTCTGGATCGAGTATGTCATGCGCCACAAAGGAGCCAAGCACCTGCAGCCAGCCTCCCACGACCTCACCTGGTTCCAGTACCACTCTTTGGATGTGATTGGGTTTCTGCTGGCTTGTGTGGCAACTACTATATTCCTGGTCACAAAATGTTGTCTGTTTTGTTGCTGGAAATTTGGTAAGACAGGAAAGAAGAACAAGAGAGAATAGTTTTCTTTAATAATTTAGATGGAAAACTTGACAAGGCCCATCTGAATTAACCCAGCTAGTGATGTGAAGAGATTCCTCTCCTGCACTTCCAGGTTCTTATCCATTCCTCAGCCTATGAAGTCAAAGATCAAAGAATCAACCAAAGAATCAATCGAACTTAGAATTAAGTTTAAAATACTTTATCCTTTAAAAAGAGAAGATAAACATATGGAAGTTTCTACTATCACAAAATCCTAGTGCTTTGTTATATTCATTTGTTTCAGCTCAACAAATTAGGATAATGTTTAAGGACTTAGGAACACAATTAATTCTATTTTACATACCAATCATATAGAATATTTTCTACATATTTAACATCATTTTGGGTCCAGTATGTTATAACTACACATCTTCTCTAAAGGAAGTAGACAAAGGGGGAATCCCTGGGTGGCTCAGCAGTTTAGCACCTGCCTTTGGTCCAGGGCATGATTCTGGAGTCCTGGGATTCAGTTCCCATATCAGGCTCCCTGCATGGACCTGCTTCTCCCTCTGCCTATCTCTCTGCCTCTCGCTCTCTCTGTGTCTCTCGTGAATAAATAAATAAAATCTTTAAAAAAATGGAACCAGACAAAGTAGAAAAGAGCTTGCTATATAGCTAGAGCTTCCTGTCTAATTAGGAAAATCAGGAGATTCAAATTTTCTACTTTGCTGGGAATCATATGACACATCTGACTTTGTCTACCTTAGAATACAAAACATTATTTTTTGTCTTTGATTTGAAGGTTGCCCTTGATTTAAAAATTCATAACAATAGAACTAGGTTTATATTGTAATACTTCATGACTTTAGAAAACTAGTTAGTTTTGATAAATTAAAATCATTGATGGCATTGCAGAACAAAAGTAAACAATTATAATTTAATATCTGCCCTTTTGAAGTAATTTTAACATTTAAAAAAATCTTTCCTACAGTAATTTTACTTATAATATCCATATTTGAAAGGAGACAAAAATACAACTCTTTAACTGCACTGCAGATAATTTGGAGGGAACATGCATTTCTCAGAATGTTATTTGCTGTGGGGATGATTTATCCATCAAATGCAGTGCATTTTCCCATTTCTTTCTTTTCCTTACCCCATCACTTCTATTGTTCCTCTCATGGATTGTTCTGTGACCACTATACAAAGCACAAGTACTTAGGCTTCTTGTTAACTAGCAATAGCCAGAAATCTGCAGGAAGCATGAAGATATTCATTGAATTTTAATAAAAAAGACTTACCTCTCCCTTTCTTTTCTAAAAGTACTATCTTCCAGTACACTTGCCAATTCTTTACCTTCTAGGTCAAACAAATATTTATTCTAATTGGCATTATGTACTACACAAGTTCAGTAAACAATTTACCACAGTTTGATATTTATAATCCAAGTTTAATAGACCCAAAATTATAGCTCCATGTTAAGACATTACAAGTCATTTGAAGGATTATCTGCTCTTTACAGATAAGAGCAAGGCAAACTATTCTTAGGTGGGAAATCAACTATAAAGAAATATAGAAGAAAAAAGGTATTTTTCAATTTTGTGAAGTTTTGAAATTATTTTAATGCTTTAAAGTATGGAGTTTAAAAATATAAACACTAATGCTGTTTAAGATCTAATTAATGTAATCAAAGCAATTTAATTAACCGTAGTGCTGAATTATTTAATCTGGCAATAAGATAATGTTCTTTCCTATAACAATCTTTAAAATCATAGTTTAAAGATATCCTTTCACTTTTTCATTATTATAAAATAACACAAGATGAAGGAGTTAAAGTACACTAAAGACCTGCATACCTTGTTAGCAATATCTGAGCTATTCAAAAGAACTACGCTGACAATTAAAGAAATATATTCTATATTGTATAAATGAAAACCTCCCTTAAAAACAAATATTTACCTATTTAAATATCTATACAGCATTATATATGTTCTGATAAAAATTGTAGATATGGGGATCCCTGGGTGGTGCAGCGGTTTAGCGCCTGCCTTTGGCCCAGGGCGGGATCCTGGAGACCCGGGATCGAATCCCACGTCAGGCTCCCTGCATGGAGCCTGCTTCTCCCTCTGCCTATGTCTCTGCCTCTCTCTCTCTCTGACTGTGTGTCTATCATAAATAAAAATAAAATAAATATATATAAAAAATTGTAGATATGCAAAGGCTAACTAAAACTTTTGAAACCTATTATATTTTTTCCAGTTTAAGATTTAATTAGAATAGATTTTTCAGGAGTTTAATGACCTCTGGCTTTTCTAGTCAGTTAAAAACATATTTTAAAATACTTTATTTTAAACTTATTTGCAATTCATATGTGACTATATTACGAAAACCTGCACAAGTTTTCTAGATCATAACTTAATGGAAAATACTAATAGGTAGATGTAATTATTTTGCCTATATGCACATGTGCATATATGTGAACACAAAACATGTTCTATATGTTGTGAATAAAAAGTGATTCATATTGTTGTATTTTGATTTTTAAACTTCTTGTTTTTTCTTTTTTAAAGATTTTATTTGGGTAGCCCAGGTGGCTCAGCGGTTTAGCGCTGCCATTAGCCCAGGGCCTGATCCTGGAGACCCGGGATCAAGTCCCACGTTGGGCTCCCTGCATGGGGCCTGCTTCTCCCTCTGCCCTGTGTCTCTGCCACTCTCTTTCTCTCTCTCTCTCTCTCTCTCTCTCTGTGTCTCATGAATAAATAAATAAAATATTTTTTAAAAATAAATAAATAAAACAAAGATTTTATTTTGTTTAAGATTTTATTTATTTATTCATGAGAGGCACGGAGAGAGATAGGCAGAGACACAGGCAGAGGGAGATTCAGGCTCCATGTAGGGAGCCCGGTGTGGAACTCGATCCTGGCACTCCAGGATCACACCCTGGGCCAAAGGCAGGCACTCAACCACTGAGCCACCCCGGCATCCCTTAAATATTTTATTTATTTGAGAGAGAGAGAGAGAACAAAATGGGGGAAGGGGAGAGAGAGGAAAAAGCAGACTCCCCATTGAGCAAAGATTCCCTACAAGGGGCTTGATCTTAGGACCCTGGGATCATGACTTGAGCCAAAGGCAGATGCTTAATGAACGAAGCCACCCAGACACTCCTTGCTTGCCTTTTTTAATGAGGAATTTCTTTCTGTTATGTTCTCTATATTTTACCAAAAGTAATGATTCACCTGCAGGCTCAGATCTACCAAACTTCCTAAATTAATGGGAACACTATTAGTGATTTTTTTTTTGTATTGTGATATTTTAAACAGTTATACAGGTGGGACTAAAATGTTTCCCCTGCCTTATAGAAAAATATAAGTTCTACAGTGTACATTGAATCACTACCTACCTTCTATCTCTCACTTTTATTTTTCCCCAAGGTTCTTTGCTTCTAAATACCACTTCAATTCTGCTATTGTTTGATTCTGAATCTAAATTCAGCCAAAGAGGCTGAAATCTTAATCTCTCACTATCAATTCCTCTCAGTTATTTCCCCAGAGATGGTCTTCTCATCCATTCAGGTGAAATCCCATCACATATTATACCAGCAATCCATACAACACCATGAAATACAGGCACTTATTTTTCATCCTGAAAGTGATTGTCAGATTATAAAAGTCTTTCAAGAAGGGAAGCACCCCCCACCCCCATGCAGGAGATCCTTTGTCTTGATTAGCATGCCTCATTTTAGTTCCCTTCTCCTTTCCAAAAACTCCTAGACATAGATCTCATCATGTGGGTAATGGTAGGGAGAGAGAGCCCTAAAATTCATGGAGACTCCAGAATTAGCTAGATCTTTCTTTTTTTGTTGATACAAAACTGCTATCTCATCAATAACTATTTAGGAACTGAAGGAGTATTCAATTTCCAGGTGTCATGATGGTATCATGTTACTTGTACGAGAGGCAGAAGAAACCACTTCTGTTAGCATTACTCCTACATCACCACATATTTGCTATTAGTGGCCAGCTTCCACCCAGATCTTTACAAAACCGAATACTATGCCACTAGACAATCCTACACTTAGACATGTGAGTTCATCATTACTTTTATATGCTTACAAAGCAGATGATGAGGATGCTATTTCCTTATTAGTTGCTACTCTTAGAGTTTCAAAAAGTCATAAACTGAGTACATTATCTGTTAGAGCAATGGCCCCACCACTGAATCATCCCCATCCCAGAAGGATCATGAATGTAGATTTGATCATCCATATAATAGCTTTCTATAGATGCTGTTCATTTTTTTCCTTCTCACTGTAATATGTAATGCAATCTTTTTTAAGTTTTTATTTGAATTCTAGTTAGTTAACATACGGTGTAATATTAGTTTCAGTATACAATATGGTGATTCAACACTTGCATGAAAAACAGTGTTCATCATAATAAGTGCACTCCTTAATCCCCTTCACCAATTTAATCCACTGCTCAGTCACCTCCCTTCTGGTAACCATCAGTTCGTTCTCTATAGTTAAGAGTCTGTTTCTTGGTTTGCCGCCCTTTGTCTTTGCTCATTTGTTTTCTTTCTTAAATTTTACATATGAATGAAATCATAGGGCATTTGTCTTTGGCTGATGTATTTCACTCAGCATAATGCTAACTCCACCTATGTCATTGCAAATTGCAAGATCTCATTCTTTTATTCTTTTTTATGGCTGAATAAGATTCCATTATATATACATATACATATATATAAACATATACATATACACACATATCAATTATATATTATAGTATAGTATATCAATATATGTATACATATACATAATATATCAATTATTTTTTATTCATTCATCAGCTGATGGACACGTGGGGTGGATGTATCCCTTTGAATTAGTATTTTTCTTTCTCTGGGTAAATACCTAGTAGTGCAATTGCTGGATCATAGGGTAGCTCTATTTTTAACTTTTTGAGGAATTTCCATATTGTTTCCCAGAGCGCCTGCACCAGCTGGCACTCCCCCAACAGTGCAAGAGAGTTCCCCTTTCTTCACATCCTCACCAGCATCTGTTGTTCCTCGTGTTGTTGATTTTAGCCATTCTGACAGGTGTGAGGTGATATCTCATTGTAGTTTGGATTCATATTTCCCTGATGATAAATGATGTTGAGCATCTTTTCACGTTTCTGTTAGCTATCTGTATGTTTTCTTTCAGAAAAATGTCAATTTGTGTCTTCTGCCCAGTTTTATTAGTTTTATTCATTTGGGGGGTGTTGACTTTTAGATATTTTTATATTTTGGTTACTAACCCCTCATCAGATATGTATTTTGCAAATATCTTCTCCCATTCCACAAGGTGCCTTTTATTTTGTTGTCTGTTTCATTCATTGTGCAGAAGCTTTTGATTTTGATTTTTGCTTTTGTTTCCCTTGACTCAGGGGACATATCTAGTAAGACCTTGCTATGATAATGCCAGAAAAATTACTGCCTGTGTTCTCCTCTAGGATTTTTATGGCTTCAGGTTTCACATTATACCTAAACCACATACATACATATGAATATATATATGTATATATACATAATTATATATATATATAATTTGTAAATTAAAGAGAATATATTTTCTTAAGTTTAGTGTTGAAATGGACACATAATAGTTTGTCAGTCAAAATTTATTAACCATGCAAGAGAACTTGTGCACAGTAACCAGGAACTCTGTGACACTAGAGATGTCCCTCCATTTGACATTGATCCATTATATTTACATTCTTAGAGCTTGTGTATTTAAAAAGCAACCTACAGACTGTGTTTTTCATAAATCCTAATGTCTGTGTTATTTCCTGCTGTATAACCCACCATCTCACAACTTAGGGTGTAAAACAGCAAGCAGCATTTGCTTGTGATCCTGTGGACCAACAATTTGGGCTGGGCTCAGGGTTTCCTCTCTGGGGCTTTCCTGGGCTCACTCATTATGATGCAGTTAGCTATCAGCTTGCCTAAGGACAAATGGTCCAGGAAAGCGTCACTCACATGGCTTAGGTTTGCTGAGTTAGCAGGACACTTTGATTATCACTTCCTGTGGCCTCTCCCCATGGGCAAGCCTGGGCCTTTTACAGTGATACAGAAATTCACACGAGCTCACATGGGAGTGCTAGGTCGAGGTTTAGAAGTCACACTATGTCACTTTTGACACCTCTATTGGTAAGAAGGTCAAGAAGCAAGGCCAACTCAAAGTTGGAGAAATAGCCTGCACCTCTTGATAGCAGGAGTTGCAGAGAACGCATAGCCATTTTTAATATACTACGGCAAGAAACTTTATTAAGTATATTTATGAAATCAAGTGAAGGTCAGTAACAGGAAAATGTATTTTCCAAACCAGTTTCTAATAAAAAAAAAATAGACTTTATGTGTAAGCAGTATGACTACCTTGTGTAAACTTTAAGTTTACTTGCCTTCCCTATGAAACATTTCTTTTTTTTTCTTAAAGATTTTATTTATTTATTCATGAGAGATAGAGAGAGGCAGAGACACAGGCAAAGGGAGAAGCAGGCTCCAAGTAGGGAGCCCGACGTAGGACTCGATCCCGGGTCTCCAGGATCACATCCTGGGAGGAGGCAGTGCTAAACCTCTGAGCCACTGGGGCTGTCCCCCCTATGAAATATTTCTATGAGTGTGTCACTAGGGTTCCTTTCAGCCTTTATTTATTTATTTTTTATTTTTTTTAAATTTTATTTTATTTATTTATGATAGGCACACAGTGAGAGAGAGAGAGAGAGAGGCAGAGACACAGCCAGAGGGAGAAGCAGGCTCCATGCACCGGGAGCCTGACGTGGGATTCGATCCCGAGTCTCCAGGATCGCGCCCTGGGCCAAAGGCAGGCGCCAAACCGCTGCGCCACCCAGGGATCCCCCTTTCAGCTTTTAGAATCAGGGTCTCTGATATCTGTCTTCTGGATTCAATTTTTCAGTTATTCTATCTCTATTATGTCTGATCTAATCATCTGCTATCTCCATAAGGAAGAGACATTGTCTACCTGTGGGTGAATTGTCTCTGGGCAGGATTTAGCATTATTCCTTCCTTCTTACTGGATTAAACTTCATCTGGAGGTAAACCTAAAACATTGGGGATTACATTAGAATTATCAATATCTGTTTCCTGATGCTAGATTCACTATTTCCCTTGCTTTGAAAAATGAAATAAAATGTGAGGGTCCAGTATATTTTTCATATCTGAATGATTTCTAATCATGATTCGGTGAGCACATTCATTCAATAACAAAAATGTATTGAGCGTCACCTATGTTTCCTGTTAAAGAGGAAAATAATAAATATTTCTTGAGAATTTATTCTGTCCCAGGAAGTCTTTTAAGTCCTTTATAATTTTAACCCATGAAAGACACACACACAAGAATGTTTGCTTTAGTTACTATTCTTTTCATTTTACAAATGTGGAAACTGAAGTACAGAAAGTTCAGGTAACTTACACTAGATCTCATGGAGAGAATGTGATAGAGATGGGATTAAAACAGAGCAGTGTGACTTATGGACCTAATGGCTTGCATATTACATTAAATAAAAGGGAAGAGAGGAACCCTGACTTCAATATTCCACACATTACATGAAAAGACTTTACCAAGCATCAAGCTACCTTACGTTATAGAAGATCAAAAAGGTTAGTTTTTCTTGAGCAGGGTGGCATCTTTAACACACACCTTCCATTGCTAGAATATATCACTCGCCAACCCAAATTTATCTTTGCTAAGAAAGATGTTCCTCCATTGACATTCACCAATATATGTAAAGCATCTTTTGGAGGGACATGATTGTAAAAACTCTAGAAATCTCAGAAAAATATCCCTTTTGAATGGAACTTAACTATCCTTAGCACAAATGTAGCAATTACTCTCAAAGGCTAAGAAGATATGCAAAGTTAGCTTAAGATTACAGAGGATATAAAAATAGTTATAATAAAAACATTGACTCTGGCTGTATATAAATTATATGAAGATACCAGTGCCAGTGACTTGAAGCATAGGCCAAGATGAAGCCTGATATAAGTCTGCTAAAATTAATCAAGTATCATAGGTCATAGAAAATAAGCTCTTCGAAGAGATTCCATAGCAAAGGCAAGCAAGGTAATGTGAAGGAGAACAGGGCATCCAATGGCAAACAAAGTAGAAAGCGGAATGATGAGTGAAATGGGTCAGTGGGTTGGTGGTTCTGTGAGATTAAAGACTAAAACTAATAGCCCAGAGTCACAAAGAAGCTTAGGGAGCATTTTAGATTAAAACAAACAAACAAACAAAAAACGAGAGGGAGGGGACAGAGAAACAAGAGATTGATGCATGTAGACTTTTCCAAAAAGAACCAAAAACAACTCTAAGTGATCCATACATTATAGGTAATAAAAAGTATTTTGCCCCAAGTCATAGAACTTGTCACATGATGGGCCATCTGATCATGAAACCAAGATGAGTGACTAAGATAATTAATCATTAGAGGTAATGGTTGCATAAGAACTAGACTTATTCAGCACAAAATAATATTCTTACTTCAGTCCTGTTGTACTTATCTGTGCCCTGGCTTCTGTTCACTTAAGATTTACATTCAAATGTATATAACTATTTGACTTTGTGTAGATATAATTTCCCCTAAATAAAAATTTAAAAATCACTCTACTCTCCATATTCAGTCCCAGTCCCAGCAAATACTCTGTCATCCAAAGTTTATATATTGTGAGTTAACGTCTTAGAACTTATATATGGCATAAAATGAGAGAGAGAAGATAATGCTTAGTATATATGAATAACACGTGCATGTGAGAAGCAAAGAGAAACTATCAAAGCTACTAGTCTTCATTTCTGTAAATTGGTCATGATGTCATAGTTGATATCTATGACTTCCCTCTTTAGCACCCACCTCATACTTCCCTTGTCTTCAACCAGAAACTACTCTGGGTTCTTTACCTAGTGGAGTGACCCAAATGTTTATTTCAGGAAGGTCTGAGTCTTTAGTCAGCCTGCCTGTTTTGGTTGCTGTTAGCTCTCCTATCCCATTTACAATTTGGCATGGAAGTGAAAGAGACATTCCAGAGAATCCCCTGGGTTCCAGATGTAGTCCTATTTACCTCCATTGTGTAGCAGCAACTAAACTTCTCTTTGGTAATTAGAATAAATCACTCCATACAGTGGATTCCTTCTCTCCAGCAATCACCATATTGTGAGTCAGCATATCACTAAAGGTCATAAAATGAAAATACTGATACTCTGAGTAGAACTTTTGGAGTTATTAATGTCCCCGGGTCAGAAAGTGAGCAAAGAGGAAGTGTGTAAAGACAGTTGAGAAGAGAGTGGGGCACCTCAGTGGCTCATTTGGTTAAGTGTCCCACTTTGGCTCATGGTGTTCAGAATTCTAGAGAAAGAACACAATTATTCCTACATGGAACAAGTAGGAACAAGTTTAATGAGGCAGATAATATGGGGTGAGATGAAAGCTTTGGTAGGAAGACTGTGGCAAAAAGGCAGATTTCACAATAAATAGAAGGATGGGAGCCATTCATGGATATTGGGAAATTATTCCAGTTGATATGGGTATCAGGTAAACCTGTGAGCAGTAGGTTATAGAAGATAGTTGGATTTTAATAAGAGACCTTAAGTTAGTCTTGAGTCATGGTCAATGAGTTTAGAGTTTCATTTATATGCAAAAATTATTTACTCAGAGGGTTGGTTTTTTTTTTTTGTTTTTGTTTTTTGGTTTTTACTGAAGCTCAATTTGCCAACATATAGTATAACACCCAGTGCTCATCCCATCAAGTGCCCTCCTCAGTGCCCATCATCCAGTTACACCATCTTCCTGCCTGCCTCCCCTTCTGCAATCCTTTGTTCATTTCCCAGAGTTAGGAGTCTCTCATGCACGGTTTGTCTCCCTCTCTAATTTTTCCCACTCAGTTCCTCTCCTTTCCCTTATAATCCCTTTCACTATTTCATATATTCCCCATAAGAGTGAAACCATATGATGGGAGCACAGGGCAAGATGGCAGAGGAGCAGGGTCCTCAACTCACCTGGCCCCACCAACTTACCTAGATAACTTTCAAAACATCCTGAACACCACAAATTTAACCTGAGATTTCAAGAGAGAATAGCCGGAATGCTGAAGAGAGAAAAGTTTCACTTCTTAGAAGGTAAGAAGGCAGGAAAAAAAAAAAAATAAATAAGAATCAAGGGGAGGTGGGGCACCAGGAGGACCTCAGCTAAAGCAGGGCAGCAAGAGCATCCAGGACAGGAAAGCCCAGCCCCAGAGAAGCAAGAACTTTAAAAATCTGCAGTGGAATTTTCCCAGACAGAAAAGCGTTCAGCAGGGAAATCAGGCAGAACCATAGGAGGGATAGTGACGTCTTAAGATTCCCAGAGTCACTAATAAAGGAGGGGCACTCAGGAGAAAGCGCACTGCAAACCTTGGAAGCATCTCAGTAAAGGGCTGGAGTGCAAGCCCCCGGGGCATATGGGAGAAGCCAGTGGGCCAGGTGAGGGGCTCAGGGTGAAGATAACTGAGCCCCATTTCCTTTGAGAGCTGCAGTCTCCAGGAGCATGCAGTTTCAGCAGCACAGGGCCCCTGGATCCCAGGGCGCCGAGCTGACAAAGCACACAATCCTTCATTCCCCACCCCCCCCAGGACAGGCAGAACCAAGGAGGGCACAGGACAATGAGGACTCTCCTGCTGCTGGGCACCCCCAAGCTGTGCAGGTCAGTGCTCCCCACCACTCCAAGAGCATCTATGCCAGTGCGGACTGGGAGACTGCGGTGGTTACTGCAGAAAGCTGACTCCAGAGCTGGAGATCTGGCTGCCACCAGTGTTGTTCCTCCTTGTTCCACCCTGGTCTGAAAGGAGGGCCTCCAGAGAATAGAGGCCTCATGAGGTAAACAGCTCCCACTGAGCCCAGCACCTGCCAGGAGGTAGGGCATCTTTCTCAGGTGCACACACCTGAGAAACAGCATAGCAGGCCCCTCCCCCAGAAGACCAGCCAGAACAGAGAAAGAGCAAGTTCTTGACCAAGCAGCACTGGAAAGCTCCAGGACCAAGGGAAAATCGAGGGAATATAGTACATAGAATATAGGGTCCCCTTTCTTTTTTATCTTTTTTTAAATTTTTTTTCCTTTTTTCTCTTTTTTCCATTACAACTCGTTTCTATATCAGACTAAAAATTTCCAATATATTTTTCTCTTTTCCCACCTTAATGACAGTATTTTACCATCTCTCATTTTTAAATTTCTTCCTCTTTGACTTTCATATTTCTACAATTACATGTCTAAGATATATTTTTCACTTGTATATTCCCTTCAACATCAATGTAATTTTGAGAGATATACGAGATATGGGTTTTTGTTTTGTGTTTATTGTTTACCTCGTTTTGTTCTACAATGGTGGAAGTTAATACCTTCTAAAACATGACCAGCATACACTCAGAACCAAGTGGAATACTGTGCTGGTTCATTCTGTGAGATTATATTCTCTCTTCACTCAAATTCTGCCCCTCCCTCTTTTATGTCATTTACGTTTTGGTGGTCAATGGTGGGAGTCTATGAAAGTATTTCTGACTTTTATAAATCTAAGACAGCACCTTCTAGCATGCAGAACTTAATACACTCAGAACCAAGAGGACCTCCCACTAGAACGCCTCAGGTAGACTATGTTATGTCTCCACTACAACTATTTCACCACCACCATCTTCCAGTCTGCCCCCACCTTTTTTTCTTTGTTTCTATTTTTTCTCTTTAATTTTTTTTCTTTTTTTATTCTTATTTCAGATTTTGGTCTTTTATTTTTTACTACTTTGTTTTAAAATTTGTTTTTCACTTTAGTAGTCCTTTTGTTTCATTTTGTTCTGATCTTCATTTTCATTTTCTGGTCTCTGACCTTCTCAGAGTCATCTAGGGTGAAATTTACTTAGGTTGTGGTTGATATTCTTGACTCAGCCCACTCATACAGCCACTCTGCACTGAACAAAATGGCAAGAAGGAAGAACTCACCAAAAAAGAAAGAATCAGAAACATTACTCTCTGCCAGGGAGTTAGAGAATTTGGATTACAATTCAATGTCAGAAAGCCGGTTCAGGAGCACAATTAAAAAGCTACTGGTGGCTCTGGAAAAAAGTGTAAAGGACTCTAGAGACATGGTTACTGCAGAATTTAGATCTACTCAGGCTGAAATTAACACTAAATTAAATGAGATGCAATCCAAACTGGAGGTCCTAATGACGAGGGTTAATGAGGTAGAAGAAAGAGTGAGCGACATAGAAGATAAGTTGCAGGTAAGGAAAGAAGCTGAAGGGGAAAAAAAAAAAAGAAAAAGAAAAACCATTGAGAGACCATGAGGAAAGCCTAAGGGAAATACATGATAGACAGAAAAGGAACAATATACATATAATTCGGGTTCCAGAAGATGCTGAGAGGGAGAGAGGACCAGAAAGTACATTTGAACAAATCATAGCTGAGAACTTCCCTAATCTGGGGAGGGATAAAGGCATTCAGATCCAGGAGATAGAGAGATTCCCCCCCTAAAATCGATAAAAACTGTTCAACACCCCAACATTTAATAGTGAAACTTGAAAGTTCCAAAGATAAAGAGAAAATCCTTAAAGCAGAGAGAGACAAGAGATCCCTAACTCATATGGGGAGAAATATCAGATTAACAGCAGACCTCTCCACGGAGACCTGGCAGGTGAGAAAGGGATGGAAGGATATATTCAGGGTCCTAAATGAGAAGAACATGCAACCAAGAATAGAAGGAGAGATAAAGAGCTTCCAAGATAGGCAGAAATTGTAAGAATATATGACCACTAAACCAGCTCTGCAAGAAATATTAAGGGGGACTCTGTAAAAGAAAGAGGAAGCCAAAAGAAATAATCTACAAAAATGGACTAAATAGGTATTATGATTACACTAAATTCATATCTCTTGATAGAAACTCTGAACGTGAATGGGCTTAATGATCCCATCCAAAGATGCAAGTTTTCAGACTGGATAAAAAAGCAATACCCATCTATTTGCTGCCTATAAGAGACTCTTTTAAGACCTAAGGACACACCCAGCCTGAAAATGAAAGTTTGGAGAACCATTTACCATTCAAATGGTCCTCAAAAGAAAGCTGGGGTAGCAATTCTCATATCAGATAAATAAAACTTAATCCCAAAGACTGTAGTAAGAGATGAAGAGGGACACTATATCATACTTAAAGGGTCTATCCAACAAGAGGACCTAGCAATCATGAATATTTATGCCCCTAATGTGGGAGCTGCCAAGTATATCAATCAATTAATAATGAAAGACATACTTAGATGATAATATACTAATAGCAGGAGACTTCAACACAGCACTTTCTGCAAATGACAGATCTTATAAACAAAACATCACCAAGGAAACAAGAGCTTTAAATTATACACTGGACCAGATGAATTTCACAGATATTTACAGAATTTTACATCCGAACACAACTGAAGACACATTCTTCTCAAGTGCACATGGAACTTTCTCCAGAATAGACCATATACGGGATCACAAATCAGGTCTCAACTGATACTAAAAAATAGGGATTGTCCCCTGCATATTTTCAGACCACAATGCTTTGAAACTAGAACTCAATCACAAGAAGAAACTTGGAAGAAACTCAAACACATGGAGGTTAAAGAGCATCTTACTAAAAGATGAAAGCGTCAACCAAGAAATTAGAGAAGAATTAAAAAAGATTCATGGACACTAATAAAAATGAATATATAACCATTCAAAATCTTTGGGATAGAGCAAAAGCTAAGAGGGATAGCTCTTTGGGATAGTCCTAAGAGGGAAATACATCGCAATACAAGCATCCCTCAAAAAACTGGAAAAAAAAAACAAAACAAAACTCAAATACACAAGCTAACCTCACACCTAATGGAACTGGAGAAAGAACAGCAAATAAAACCTACACCAAGCAGAAGAAGAGAGTTAATAAAGATTCGAGCAGAACACAATGAAATAGAGACCAGAACTGTAGAACAGATCAACAAAACCAGGAGTTGATTATTAATTGATTGATGCAAGGCCAGCCTTATTAAAATGAAAAGAGAAAAGACTCAGATTAATAAAATCACGAGTAAATTAGGAGAAATCACAACGAATACCAAGAAAATACAAACGATTTTAAAAATATATTACGAGCAGCTATAAGCCAACAAATTAGGCAATCTAGAAGAAACAGATGCTTTTCTGGAAAACCACAAATTACCAACACTGGAACAGGAAGAAATAGAAAACCTGAACAGGCCAATAATCAGTGAGATAATTGAAGCAGTCATCAAAAAGCTCCCAAGACACAAAAGTCCAGAGCCAGATTTCCATCAAAAGTGCAAGAGGGTTTCCCGTTCTCCACATCCTCACCAACATTTGTTGTTTCTTCTCTTGTTAATTTTTGCCATTCTCACTGGTGTGAGGTGGTATCTCATTGTGGTTTTGATTTGTATTTCCCTCATGGCAAGTGATAGGGAGCATTTTCTCCTGTGCTTGATGGCCATGTGTTTGTGAAATTTCTGTCCATGTCTTTTGCCCATTTCATGATTGGATTGTTTCTTGCGTGTGGGGTTTGATAAGTTCTTTATAGATCTCAGAAACTGGCCCTTTATCTGATACATCATTTGCAAATATCTCCCCCCATTCTGTAGGTTGTCACTTAGTTTTATTGACTGTTTCTGTTGCTGTGCAGAAACTTTTTATCCTAAGTCCCATTAGTTCATTTTTGCTTTTGTTTCAGTTGCCTTCATAGATGTATCTTTCAAGAAGTTACTGTGGCCAAGTTCAAAAAAGGTTGTTGCCTGAGTTCTCCCATAGGATTTTGATGGATTATTGTCTCACATTTATATCTTTCAGATATTTTGAGTTTATCTTTGTGTATGGTGTAAGAGAATGGTCTAGTTTCATTCTTCTGCACCTGGCTGTCCAATATTTACTCAGGTTATAAGGGGAGTGAATCACAAGGTCAAATTTTTCATTTACCCAACAGTTATGGCAGTTAAACATACACTGGCATCCAAAGATAGGATTTTAAAAGAAGAGAATTGATTAAAAATGTGGATTAATAATTTAAACATGGGATCACAACAGCCTGAAACATAGACTGATAATAAGAGATGTTAGAAACACATTGAAATTTATATTTTCTGGGTCACCTGGGTGGCTCAGTGGTTGAGCACCTGCATCTGGCTCAGGTCATGATCTGAGGGTACAGGGTTTGAGTCCTGCATCGGGCTCCCCATAAGGAGCCACTTCTCCCTCTGCCTATGTCTCTGCCTTTCTCTCTGTGACTCTTATGAAAAAATAAATAAAATCTTACAAAAAGAAAGTTATACATACTGATTATATGTGTGACTAGAAAAAAATGTATTAGAACAAAGATGTATGGTTTTGTACAAAATGGAAGAAGTGTGATATCATACACAAAACTCACAGCTGGTCTAGGATCAATATGATCTATTTGAAATTTTTTTTCCTACAGTGACTGACTTAATAAGAAAACTCTATGGAAATGTGATTAGATAAATGATGTTTCAAGATATCTAGTGGGTAATCTTTCATGTACTCATTTATCTGTCCCTCTATGTTAATAATTAATGTACAATGTAAATCAATGTAAATCCTTTCTTTAACACATTCAATAAACAATTTCTACCCCTACTAAGTGAAAGTTTTCCCAGGAGTTATGATGGGTACTCAAACTGCACAAGCTTTTATATTAATAGATGAATTTAGAAGAGGTGAAGAGTATAATTTTTCTCATCTTCCATCACTGAGACGACTGTGAAGAATTGTGAACCATTCTGTGTTATATGTACATGCTTCTGAACATCTGTGTGTATTGATGTGTGAAAAATGGAAGTAGAAAAAAAATGGAATAGTAGATTAGAGAGACCCATGATGTCATATCTCATTTTTTAAGTCTAATAAAGATTGATTCATTACTCCTGCAACAGCAACTCACAATCGAGGTTGGATTGCAACGATAACTTCACTGGGAGGAAGAAGAGGATATTCAGAATCTTGAAATAAAATTTCAAACATCAATACATGTTTTACCATTAGCAGAAATCAAGAGCCCCCTGGGAACACTATTTTACCTTGCAAGTTTCTCAAAGAGATTTTACTCAGATGCTACAACCCAAGCAAAAAAATGGCCCCTCTCATGGTCCCTAGTATTAGCTAACTACAATATTGTTCCCTTATTTAACATAACCATCTTTTCTTTCTCAAAACGGTTTCCTTCCAAAATCCCTAACATTCCACATTTCTTTTTTTGAAAACTCACAATGTGTTGTACAACTTTCTTTTTACTTAAAAAAACCTACCATCATACTCACAAAGAACCAAATGATGTTTAGGTCTCTAATTTCTATAAAGTCTCCTTTATGCGTTGACCCTCAGTTTGTTTCTCTTGCTACTTTCTGAGGTTGAGACCTTGTGTTTTCCAAATGACTTCTCAAAACCTCCACCTAAATGTCACTTTGGCTCCTTGAAGCGAATAAATTCAAAAGAGAACACAGTATATTAATCTCAAAGAAGTTGCTCCTCCAGTTGTTTCCTATATCTGTAAAAGCTGACTCTGTTCAAATACATTCGCAAGGTGGAAACCCTGGGGTCTCCCTTAATTCTTTCTCTTCCCTGAAGACATTCCTGTCGCTGAACTTTTCCCTATGAGAACTTAATATTTAGTAGAAGCTCTTAAAGGACACATAGCCAAATTTCTGTTGTTGGTAAATGAATAAGAATAGCCGTGTTTACGGTAGACAGATGCAGAAAGACATAATGTCCTCAATATCATTTTTGTGTCCATGCTTGTAATTCCTTTGTCTGGATAATCACTCATTTTTCATAGAAAACTACAGCGTTTAACTTATCAACTATCATATCCTCTGTAATAACACAATGACTCTCCAAAATTCCTCCATATTTTCTGTAAAGATATTTATAGAGTGACTGAACAAAATAAACAATAAGTTTCATATTTCTAGTCATTAATTAGCACATATAAATTATACAAATGTAATTACACTTATACAGATATAATTACATGTATACTATTATGTACAAACATTTGTTTTCACCTATCTTATGATCTTATAGGTCCCCCAAAAATAACCTTAAGTGTGTATGATTTTCTTACTCTTTCTACTAAAATAGACATGTCTGCATCAGGGAGTTGTTTTAGGTACTAGAGAAATGTATATAAACCACCTCACAAAATACTGGCAAAAGATTATATTCAGGGGCAGCCCTGCTGGCACAGCGGTTTGGCGCAGCCTGCAGCCTGCGGTGTGACCCTGGGGACCCGGGATCGAGTCCCACGTCGGGCTCCCTGCATGGAGCCTGCTTCTCTTCTGCCTGTGTCTCTACCTCTCTCTCTCTCTGTCTCTCTCTCTCTCTCTGTGTGTGTGTCTCTATGAATAAATAAATAAAATCTTAAAAAAAAAGATTATATTCAGTAAGTTCAAACTCATAAAATCTTCAGTATCTGCTCATTTTATTTAGCTGCTATTAATTCTAATAATTATTCAACTAAAGAAGTTTATTTTTTATTTTTTTATAAATTAATTTTTATTGGTGTTCAATTTACCAACATACAGAAAAACACCCAGTGCTCATCCCGTCAAGTGTACGCCTCAGTGCCCGTCACCCATTCCCCCCCACCCCCTGCCCACCTCCCCTTCCCCCACCCCTAGTTCGTTTCCCAGAGTTAGGAGTCTTTATGTTCTGTCTCCCTTCCTGATATTTCCCACACATTTCTTCTCCCTTCCCTTATATTCCCTTTCACTCTTATTTATATTCCCCAAATGAATGAAAACATACACTGTTTGTCCTTCTCCGATTGACTTACTGCACTCAGCATAATACCCTCCAGTTCCATCCACATCGAAGCAAATGGTGGGTATTTGTCGTTTCTAATGGCTGAGGAATATTCCATTGTATACATAAACCACATCTTCTTTATCCATCATCTTTTGATGGACACCGAGGCTCCTTCCACAGTTTGGCTATTGTGGACATTGCTGATAGAAACATCGGGGTGCAGGTGTCCCGGCGTTTCACTGCATCTGAATCTTTGGGGTAAATCCCCAGCAGTGCAATTGCTGGGTCGTAGGGCAGGTCTATTTTTAACTCTTTGAGGAACCTCCACACAGTTTTCCAGAGTCAACTAAATAAGTTTAGATTTTCAGGTAAACAGTTGAATCTGTAGAGTTGATTAGGTCGGTCTCCTCACTGATAACTCACGTGCATACTACAAGTTAGTGTATTGTAGAAGATTCCTTGGGTTTGCATCACGTATCAATGAGAGTGCTTAAGTAATTTCACGGATGTTCTTTTCCCCTTCTTGAAACACCATCCTCTCCTGGGTTCCCTAACAATAAAATCCCCAGTTTTACTACTAATACTTAGTCTTCCTTTTTCTCACTTTATAGCTTCTATTTCTCTGATCCGTTCTCAAGGGCGGCCCTCAATGCTCTTATTGTTCTCATTTATCTTCCCAGATCTATTATCCTTAACTTTCTTTTCTAGTTTTGGGTTTCAGGAGGCTCACCTCGGTGCACTCTATTATTATGTGAATTCCTCTGCCATGTAGCTTCTGGTTGAATTCAGTTAGTAGTAGATGAGACCAAATATATTTGGCTGTTCCCTTCCTGGCTTGGGACCTAGTTTTAGGCAACTGCTTGGAGCTTCCATTACTACATCTCTTGCCTACATTTCTTCTTCCGCAGTTCCTATTCTCACTAGTCTCTGAGAACGTTACTGTTTTCCTTTATATCTTAGCCCAATGGGTTAGTAATGACCTGTACTATTGTTAGTCTGGGAGCCTCATCTTTTCTTTTAGTTCCCTTCATACTGTCCAGGTATTTGCTAAGTATTTTTTCAATCAAAATGTCCCTGTTTGAAACCTTTTAGGTGACTCTGGTATCTGCATGGAACCTGAGTGATTAAATCTGATTTATATGAAGTGTCTAAAGTAAACCAACTCATTGAAACAGAAGGTGGAGCAGTAGATGCCAGAAGCTGGACGGATAGGTCAATGGGAGCTGCTGTTCAAGAAGTATAACATTTCAGTTACGGAAGATACACAAGTTCTAGAGATCTGTTGTACCAACACTGACTGTATAGTTAAAATTTTGTGGGGGTGCCTGGGTGGCTGAGTCATTTAGGTGTCTGTCTTTGGCTTGTGTCATGATCCCAGCATCCTGAGATCAAGCCCCAAGTCGGGCTCCCTGCCTCTCTCTCTCCCTCTGCTGCTCTCCCTGCCTGTACTCTCTCTTTATGTCAAATAAATAAGTAAAATCTTTTTAAAAAGTAATTAAAATTTTGATAAGAGGGGTAGATCTCATGTGTTGTTTTTTAACCACTACAAGAAAAAAAAAAAAAAAAAATTCCAAGGGTATCTGCCATGCCTATAGCAAATAGCAATGTTAAGTTGCTATTTGTCATTTCTGACAAACTCCAAAAAGAGAATCCTAGGATTTTTGAAGCTAAACTATGACCTATTTTCACAGTATCTCTTCTCCATAGAAACCACAGTCCCTGGCTTGTTACTGAGCTCTGGGTGAGACTGACCATGGGCACCAAGTGACTATGCTACTTGTGATGGCCTATGTTGTGGTAACAACCAAAATACGACTGAACATTAGCAGCAACATTCTACAGTTAAATAGGTATATATGAGAACAGTTCAGAGCAGGACCAGAGATTCCAGCAAATTGTCTCTGTGGGTGGCTTAGACTCCCATGGAACCTACCAATGTTTGGATATAAATCTGTGAATCCTCCCCTTCAGATTCAAAAGGGCCTTCCCAACTGAAAATAGGGAAAACATTGTCATATATCCCAATTTATGTATGAGTACACATGATATTCTTAAGCAGCAAGAAGTAGCCATTGTTACAGCCCCACTCAAGGGTGTCTCTGAAACACAGTGGTGGAGCAAAATCTTCCCAATGGGTAGAATATCAAGCATAGATCCAGGTCACTCCATTTTTGTGGGGAAAATGGTGACCTTCTTTACAGACCTATAGATTTATAGGCAAAGACTAATGGATTGTCTGGGTTGTCAAGGACTTGGGACCAGTTAGAGGGAAGATTAAAGGTAAGAAAGTTTCAGGTAGAAGTATGTGAATAAACCTCTTGGTGTTTGCATGGATTATGAAGATACTCCTATTCTGTGGAAATTCCCTCCAGAAGTCATGTTCTACAGACAACTATCTCAATAGTAAATTGGTTTGGGAATGCTCTAGTGGTTCAGCCGGTTAAGCATCTGCCTTCAGCTCAGCTCATGGCTTGGGGTCTGGGATGGAGCCCCATGAGGGCTCAGTCAGTAGAGGATGAGACTTGTGTGTTCAAGTCTTCCTGAGCAGGGAGCCTGCTTCTCCCTCTCCCTCTGTCTCTGTTCCTCCCCATGCTTGTGCTCTCTCTCTCTGTCTCTCTCTCTCTCTCTCAAATAAATAAAATCTTTTTTAAAAATGATAAGATGGTTTGGATGATCAGTCCTGTGAATGTCGGTGTCTTTTTCCAGACTCTCCGAATTTGATCTTAAGGCTCATGCATCAAGGAGCAATGGAGACCTGGTGGAAAGTTCATGTGACGCACGGCATGGACTTCACCTCACCGTGAAAGGCTCATTTCACGTCTCCAACTCTTAAATGTTCAGTTTGTTAATAGCAGAGATCTCGCCCTCCTCCTACCCAATATGGTAAACTCTCAAGGGCTCTAGCTAACCACAAAGTAGAAAAATTGCATTGGTCACTTTCCATCCTCGGGGATGCACCATTTTTCCTTCATAGAATTTATTATAATTTCCAAATGACAGATTTCCTCTTCCCCTTCCCTGTAGTATTTCTGCCAGATAACCAATTATGCACGTGGACCTTAAGTGAAAATCTTGGTGTTGACGTCAACATCATGTATAACCGGGAAATATATTTCAACTAAGGAAATTCAACAGTCTAATATTCACAGAATTTGCTGAGTTTTACCAAATTCTTCCTTAACTAATGAGAGTTTTTCAGGGTTTTAGCTGGGAGACAATATCCTATATATTTTAGAGGCTGTCTTAAAGGATGCAATGTATGTGTCAAAGCATAACCTCATAAATATGCTTTCTGTATTTTCATTTGAAAACATGGGTTCAGATCTCAAGGGGTTGAAAGGGAGAATGAGTCCCCTAACAAGTATGCCTCACTATTGCCCTAGACGGTTTTGTTTTTCATTATTACCTCTTGGAGTCAGGCAGTTTGGAGGTTGCATTTCTCAAGGAGAAAGATTCTACCCGGAGATATGACCAGGATTTTATAGATTATTAACTGTGAATTACTTTGAGGTTGATTATTTTGGCTCCTATGCTTCAGAATTTGTTCAAAGAAGGCGTTACTCTCTTGGCTGTGATCATGAATTCAAAATACCAAAGATAATTAGGCTACTGACATTTATTTGGAGTGGATGAAATTTTGGATCATCCTATCAGGTAAAGAACCCTAACCAGAGGAGATGCTCCCAGAGGGTAAGGCGAACATGGAAGGTTTATGAACTAAATAAGTAAAAATATTAGCTGCAGCTTCCTGAATTTCTCCAAGGTCTTAAAATGTAAGAACTGTGTATCTGTGCTCCAGCTAATGGGGATTGGTTTCTACTCATTAGGGATGAGTGTTTCCTCATCTGAGCAGTTTTACAAGTGTTTGTATGTATGTGTTATTTTTGTTTATTTATTTGCTTATTATCCAAAAATATGCTGCAGTTAGAACAACTAATGCAGTTGGTATCACCCAGAAATTTTTGCCCACTGTCTTCAGATGTTATTTAGGGAAAGGAAGAAATCAGCAGGTAATCAGCAGGAGAGGAGAAAGCAGGTGAACGGTGGCTATTGAGAAGAAACAAATCTCTATGTTGTGGGTGGCCAGTTTCAGAAACCAAATGGGTGCCTGAATTGGGTGGTGCTCAACACCATGAATGGCTACTCCATCTCTCTTGGATCTTAGCCACTGGCTATATTCCAATAGGAATAAACTGCATGGAGCAAACATAAAGAGCTCTTCTCAGGACATAATCAAATTGTAAAAGTCAAAACACATCAACATGAACCACCTTTAAAAATATTAGCATTTAAGAAATACATCTTTAGCCTTCACAAAAAGATTTAAGAATTTATTTGCATTTTCAGGAATGTACATATTCAAAAGAAACACATATTCATATATACCACATATCATGCATTTATTTTTAAATTGGAAGTAATTTTCAATATGCCATATTGAAATGAATATGAATTTCAAAAATGTCCGTAAGTCAAGGGCTGTAATTTATCACCTCAATTATACATCAACTATTGAAATTTTTAATTTCAATAATAAAGTTTTACTTTAATTAGAATACATCATTAAGTATAAAGAAAGTACAGTCTTTATTTGTTAAATTAATGCAAAGCTGAGTCAAATATGAATTTTAATTAGTGTTTTGTGTCATAAGTATTTACTAAAACATACTCTGAGTCAAGCAGGTCTGCTAATGTCTTACATCCTTGGCATAATATTTAATTGATACATTTAAATTTGCAAAATATACAGACTGAAAAATAATATGATGATCTTACATTCCAAGGAAATATTTGTTTTTGCTAGGGAACTAAATCTTTGATTATAAAGACTGATTACAGACTATGGGCATTAGTGATTTTACAATATAATAAATTGACGTTTAACTTTAATGTTATTACTTGTACTGTTAATTAAACATCTCATAAAAGTACGATTTTTTCCATATTTCTTAATAATTTCCTCTATAGATGATCTATTCACCTTTAATACTGTTGACATTCTCTGTCCCTGAGGAAAAATAATGACTCAATTAATCTCTTTTGTTTGTGGGCAGTCCCCATACTCTTGTTTCAAAAATAGTTACACATGAGTACTTGTTGATTATAGGCAGGAACAAAGGCCATGATTATCTATGTATAAAATAGGAATTTGCAGACCTTCCCTAGTATGATGCACTGTTACAGTACTTATCAATTTAGGCTCTGACCGCAGCAAATTTGGGCAAGCAGAAGGACTTATCTTTATGAAAAAGAATAATGAAAAATAACGATATTTTGGCTAAAAAGATACATAAAATTATTAGTGTCCTTGTGCCAGGAAAATGAGAGGAAAGGGTAAAGGCACCTGGGAAAAGACAAAGGAATACTGGGACATGTTCACTAGTTAATGATCATGTTGAATTTTAGGCTTTACCTCCAGGCTAGAGTAGAAGAATGGGAATTTTGAAAATGAGATGGAGATACGGTGTTTTCATTAAAGTCACGGTGGTTAGAATGAACGGGATTGCCCATTAAGGCCTCTTCCCAGCTTAGAAAGATCTACTCCCTCTTTTTCTTCTTTCCTGCTTTATTAAATTTTCGACAAGTAAACAAACAACATTTTGTGACCAAGAATATAGTAGTTGCCACACAGGCCAGCAGGAATCCAATCACATCCAAGGAGTGGTACTGGTACCAGGTTAGGTCATGGGAGGCTGGCCGCAGGTGCTTGGCTCCTTTGTGGCGCATGACAAACTCAATCCAGAAGACTGCTCGGTCCAGGGGCTTTACAGGTTGATCATGGTGAATCCTCGATAATCTTGTAGCATTCTCTTTATAACTGGCAGGCAAAAATATAGAAATTAGAGAGTTTCTGTTTTCATTACAGGTAACATGTGATACATGTTATAGGTTATGTAAGCCAAAGGCCATAGATACACTGAGAAAAAAAATTCATTCTTGCTGAGACATAAACTTTGTGGGTTGCATAGCATCTTAAGAGTCAGGAAGGGAATATGTAGATGAAATATATTCTTAACAGAATGTGATGAAATGCAAACATAAAAAATCAAATAAGTTTATTGCAAATGTATGTCCTAATTTCTCCAAGGAAGAATTTTGAGATTGCGTAAAGTATAGTTTCCAGGGTTGTTCCAAAACCAAGACTGGGAATAACCCAATATTGTGGGGAAACTCCCATAAGTAGGTTCACTAGCATGGTCTCTAATATCTGGCTATATATAATCATGATTATAGACAAGCTGATAATCAACATTATAAACAATTTCTGCAGTGTCTAAGACCCTGGCACTGTGATAATTCCTCCAGTGCACATAGTTGTGTCTCTATGATGCAAAGGAAAGTGTCTATATTGACAATATCAAGGTTGGTAAAGATACTGGGATAATTTTGGAAATGGCAAGGACATGGACTTTGAGTGTTTTAGATAAATAGAAATATCTTGCTAGAATTAAACCCCCCTAATCATGTGGCATGACAGTAGCAATAGTTATATGGAGTTGACAACTCTAATCTCTCAAACAAAAATGGATAGAAGTATGTATTTGAAAGGCAAGTGATATCATCACCAACCATTTCTTGGTTGATGAGCCAGAATTAGTATATTTCCTTTGGGTTTTGTGTTAGAGATAAAAGTTTCGACCAGATGACGTGAAGATGGTAGAAGATAAATGACTTGGGAAGAGATGTCCTAGTGTGATTTACATATTGTTGGGATTGGAGAAGGAGAAATGTGGTTATTATTCACCAGTGAACATGGTATGCTAGATGCAGTAGGAGAGGATAATTCACTTATGTTCGTTTTTGTGTGTGGTGAGAAAGAATATTCTCCAGTCGGGTTGAAATGTTAGTAAGGTTAGAGAAGTAATTTCACGTGGTTCATCCTAAAACATTTTAGGTAAACTATAGTGGGTACTCTCTTCCCAAATCATACTTTTGTTCAACGTTTTCTCCACTGAGAGACAGAGAGATAGAGATAGAGATTTAAAACCAGAAATCCACATATGCTAGATAGATAAACTTGTACTTGTGAATTCAAATAAAAATAAAGCATGCTGGGACATCTGGGTGGCTCAGTGGTTTAGAGCCTGCCTTTGGCCCAGGGCGTGACCAAGTCCCACACTGGGCTCCCTGCATGGAGCCTGCTTCTCCCTCTGCCTGTGTCTCTGCCTCTCTCTCTCTCTCTCTCTCTCTCTCTCTCTCTCTTTCTCTCTGTGTTTCTCATGAATTAATAAATAAATAATCTTTTTTAAAAAGTATGATTTCCTATAAATGTGAAAAGAAAGGCTTATTCTCATATTTAAAATTACCATTAAACATTTTATTGTACACTAATGTTATAGTTACTGTTATCAAGATACTATAAACAATTAAAATCACTATGGTTCATGCATTTAATTGTAATCTTTTGTATTCCTTAATTCCTCTAAGCATGAAGACAAGGGATGCAAATACATCCATATATACACTCCACATGAAACTCTTTTGTTCCTAGAAAATTTCAGAGTTACAACTAAGTTTAGAGTTAATGTTAAGATATTTTAATATAAATAACTTCAGTATTTTCTTGGAAAATTCTAAGAGCACTTATGTTTCTGCCTTTTGCATCAATACTTTTCAAATCATCAAAAAATTTAATTCTATGAACTTAAGTTTTGTATGAAATAAGGTAGAGTTCTAAAAAATTGCAGGACTTACTCTGATATTTAGTAAAATGAACCAAATTAGCATCAGTTAACAACCCAGTAATAGTCTAATGCATTAGACATCAAGACCATCATTTATGAGAAACAGAAGATCATGGCCTTGCTGAAGCTCCTAACCCTGGGTCCATCTCCCAGATGGATGTAATATCCATTTTTTGTAATATTTTGAAAATTATGACTTAAATGCACATCTTAATAAAAGTCACTTGATTGGAATGTGTGTGGGAGGGGGAACTGGACAACTAGCATTGATTTTTCAAGTTGGACTCAAGGCAAGCATTGAGTGTCTTCCCTTTTGGGGATCAGTACATCAACTCCTTTGTCTAAAAACCTTGCAACTAGGACTTTGAGTAGATGCTTTTATGTAGATTAGTTCCAACAAAATTGCATTTGAGTTGACTTTCTCCTCTGAAATATGAATTTAAGATTTGAGTAATACAAATGGAATGTTGTAACAATCTCTTGAGTTTTGCCTCTGAAAAAAAAAATAATGGAGTCTGAGATAATCTGGAAACAAGTGTACACATAAAGCACTTATACAAATTCAGAGCAAATACTGAGAGTATTAGATAAAGATAATGCCTTGATAACAACTTATATAATGTTGGGGGGGAACCATAAAAATGATGGGCTTAGAATGTAATTAGGCATAATACACAGTTCAAAAAAGAGGAGCATTGAAGTAAAATAAGAATGCAAGTGTTATGAATTACAGAAAATCAGGTTATAAAACAAAAAGTGGTGATAAAGGGTATAGCTGAGTTGTTGAAATAAATTGTTAAAAATACCTCCTTCAAGGATTAATAAAGAAATTAGAAAAAGTATTTTCTAGTGGCAAAAAAGTAAATTTACTAATTTAGAGATTGAGGAAATCTCAGTGACTTAAGAAAGGTAAAAAATGATTAGGATACTTAGAAACTAATAGAGAAGGAAACAAACCAAGATATTTTAACATAGAGACCACTGAAATTTGACATCTCTGAAATAGAGAAAAAATGGAACTACCAAACATTTTATAAGTAACAAAAAAAAAAAACTCTGAGAAGAAAAATTTTAATTTTTGTTCTACATTAACAGTATTGAAAGAACATAATATAACCTAGGGAAAATATAGAAAATAATATATAACAATACATCATTAATTAGGTCTGAATTTTTTTAAAAAATGATTTTTTTCCAGGCTGATCTGGAAATTTAATATCCATGAGTCTTCACTGAATGAAAATTTCATGTAATATATTCAGTTAAGAATGAATCTGAAACATTTTGGAATAATGAATCTCTACTTAATGGTAAATAGTGTATTCCCTTAAAATACTGCAAAAAGACTTAATTTAAGTAAAATAAGCGGCATAAATATTCACAAATTAAAATTTTAAGTAATACATATCTCTTTGAGATGAGATTTATTTCTATAGCTAGAATTCAAGGTTTGCAAAAATAAAAAATCCATAAAAATAAAGACTTAAAATTGTATTCATATATTAATTCTTTAGTTTGGTGAGACAATTCAGAGAAAAAAATAGCATATAATGATATATAACTAAAGTTCAATCTAATTTATAGACTCCTTTCAATTAATCAGATTGATTAACTGAAAGAGATGAAGATAATGACATCAATTGAAAATTTCAATTGCTAAATCAGATGAAATTCACAATTTTGTTTAAAAATCCATGCATACTAATACCAATATTTATAAAATTAATACCTACTCAATATCTCTCTTCCCTGTGTATATGCATATACTGATCAATGGTATAGTCAGTGTTAATGATGGTTATTTTTGAATGATAGAGTGAATTATCATTTCCAATTTGGTACTTAGTGAATGCTCATAATATTTAAATAAGCATATGTATGTTTGTCTATACAAACAAGCATATTCAAAAAATTTCTGAGAACTCACATGATCATTATTCATTCTGAAAAAAACATTAATAAAGTATTTGAAGTATTAGTCTTTTTTCCCCCATTTTCAGCAAATCATTTCAATGTTTAGAAAATGAAAAAATAGCCGCATCCACACAGTCATGCTGATCTAGTACCCACGCCTGGAATGGGGCTGTAACCTCAGCAGCGCCTGCCACCTGCCAGCGCCCCTGGACCACGGACCCCCGCAAAGTGAGCAAGCTTCGTGCCTTCGTCAAAATGCGTAAGCAGGATCCGATCCGAGAGTTCTGCGCTTCCTGCGGGAGTGGGTGGAGTGCATGGGGGTGAAATACCACCTGCTACTCATAAAACCAAATCAGAAGACAATACCAAGGAAGAAAAAACAAATAGTAAGAAGGCGAAGGGAAACATAAAGACAGACGAACCATCAGGTGAGCAAAGTGATCTAGATATTGACAATGAAGGTGTAATTGAACCAGATACTGATGCCCCTCAAGAAATGGGAGATGAAAATGTAGAGATAACCAACAAAATGATGGATCAAGCAAATGATAAAAAAGTGGCTGCCAAAAAAAAAAAAAAAAAAAAAAAAGTGGCTGCCATTGATGCCCAAAATGATGGTGAACTACAGAAAGCCATTGACTTGTTCACAGATGCCATCAAACCGAATCCTCGCTTAGCCATTTTGTATGCCAAGAGAGCCAGTGTCCTCATTAAATTACAGAAGCCAAGTGCTGCCATTTGAGACTGTGGCAGAGGTATTGAAATAAATTCTGATTCAGCTCAGCCTTACAAGTGGCAAGGGAAAGCACACAGACTTCTGGGTCATTGGGAAGAAGCAGCACATGATCTTGACCTTGCTTGTAAACTGGATTATGATGAAGATGTTAATGCAATGCTGAAAGAAGTTCAACCGAGGGCCCAGAAAATTGCTGAACATCGGAGGAAGTATGAACGAAAACCTGAAGAGCAAGAGATCAAAGAGAATAGAAAAGGTTAAGAAGACTCGGGAAGAATATGAGAGAGCCCAGAGGGAGGAAGAAGCCAGATGACAATCAGGAGCTCAGTATGGCTCTTTCCCAGGTGGCTTTCCAGGGACGGGCGGGCGGGTAGGGAATGCCTAGTAATTTTCCTGGAAGAATGCCTGGAATGGCAGGGGGATGCCTGGAATGGCAGGAATGCCTGGGCTCAATGAAATTCTTAGTGACCCAGAGGTTCTTGCAGCCATGCAGGATCCAGAAGTTATGGTGGCCTTCCAGGATGTAGCCCAGAACCCAGCAAATATGTCAAAATATCAGAGCAACCCAAAGGTCATGAATCTCATCAGTAAATTGTCAGCCAAATTTGGAGGTCAAGCATAACGCCCTTCTGACAAATAAAGCCCTTGTTGAAGAAAAGCAACTTTGATCACCTAATGGATGTCGCAGTAATACAAACCACTGTATCTCTGCCTCAAGAAGAAAGCTGGGCTGCTGTGAAGGGAATCCCTACTCCTCTGCCCCACATACAGCTCAAACATTCTACAGTGGTTTGCCATTAGGGTATTCATTCAAATAATGTTTTCCTACTAGGAATTACAAACTTTTTTTTTTAATTTTTATTTATTATAGTCACAGAGAGAGAGAGAGAGAGAGAGAGGCAGGCAGAGACACAGGCAGAGGGAGAAGCAGGCTCCATGCACCGGGAGCCCGATGTGGGATTTGATCCCGGGTCTCCAGGATCGCGCCCTGGGCCAAAGGCAGGCGCCAAACCACTGCGCCACCCAGGGATCCCAGGAATTACAAACTTTAAACACTTTTTTAACCCTTAAAAATATTTAAAAACATTAATAAAAGAAAATGAAAAAATAAAGCGGTTTTGATATTGGTCATGTTATGGTTGTCATTTAAAAGTAAATCAGTTACAAGGCATGAAACGCTGAATATTTCCAGGTGTGATGGGTAGCCTAATCCACGGTAGGCCTTTAAAGCAGTAGTACTTACGAAGGTTCAGTAATGACTGTTCTCAGGGCATGGAGCAGATCTGCACTGGTCATTGTGTTGATGTTCACCTCCACAGCTGCTCCTTTGGCCTTCATGTGAGCGATGTTGTCAGGCTGATCAGCAAACAAAGGCACTCCCACCATAGGAACCCCGTGATAAATAGCTTCATAGATCCCATTGCTTCCACCATGAGTGATAAAAGCTTTTGTTTTGGGATGACCTAGTTTGGAATTGGGTGAGAAGTGGATGAGGATTTCATTGTCTATGAATTGGATTGGTTAACAGAATTGGAGAAAGAGGGAAAAGACTACAGGGGTAACTCAATGAAGAAAGCAGCAGTTTTCTACAAAAGCCAAGAGCACCTGGGCTATGGCTATCTCAGAAAACTATGATCCCAGGAAAGGAGGCAGTAGTTCCCTCTGCATTGTCTGCAGAGACTTTACTGAGGAGGAAATACCTGAACTGAGACTGAAACTTGAAGAGTGATGGGAGTCTCAACTGAAGATGCTCTTTTGTGAATCGAAGAAAGCACCGACTCTCTAAAATGAACCGCCAATTCTTGAATTATTTCTGCTTTAAGACGGCAAGTAAAATGTGACATTTGATTTTCTTTTTCTAGCTTTCTTTCTTTCTTTCTTTCTTTCTTTCTTTCTTTCTTTCTTTCTTCCTTTATTAAATTTTGTTTTAAATTCCAGTGTAGTTAACATACAATGTTGTATTAGTTTGGGGTGTACAATAGAGTGATTCAACACCTCCATACACCACCCAGTACCCATCACAACAAGTGCACTCCCTAGTCCTCATCACCTATTTATCCTTGCCCCGTCCAATCAATTCCCCTCTGGGGACCAGCAGTTTGTTCTCTATAGTTAAGAGTCTGTTTCTTGGTTTGTCTCCCTCTCTTTTTTACTTTTCCTTTGCTCATTTCTTCTTCTGTTGTTGTTATTGTTCCCTAAATTCCTCATGTGAATGAAATCATATGGTATCTACCTTTCTCCGACTTATTTCTCTTAGCACTATACTTCCCGCTCTATCCATATCATTGCATATGGCAACGTTTCATTCTTTTTAAAACTGAACAATATTCCATTGTATTCACATACCACTTCTTCTTTATCCATTCATCAATTGATGGGCACTTAAGCTGCTTTCATATCTTGGCTATTGTAAATAATGCTGCTATAAATATAGGGGTGCATGTATCTCTTTGAATTTATTCTTTTGTATTCTTTGGGTAAACCTCCAGTAGTGGGATCCCTGGGTGGCGCAGCGGTTTGGCGCCTGCCTTTGGCCCAGGGTGCGATCCTGGAGACCCGGGATCGAATCCCACGTCGGGCTCCCGGTGCATGGAGCCTGCTTCTCCCTCTGCCTGTGTCTCTGCCTCTCTCTCTCTCTCTCTGTGACTATCATAAATAAATAAAAATTTAAAAAAAAGAAAAAACCTCCAGTAGTGTGATTACTGGATCATGGGGTAGTTCTATTTTTTACTTTTTGAGGGACCTCCATACTGTGTTCCAGAGTGGCTGCACCAGTTTGCATTCCCACCAGCAGTGCAAGAGAGTTCCTTTTTCTTCACATCTTCACCAACATTTTTTGTTTTGTGTGTTTTTGATTTTAGCCTAAAACGTGACATTTTACCTACTAAATATTCATTGAATGTATTTGCTGCTAAACAGCCACTTTACTTGCCCATTATCCAACTGTACAGGTTTTCTTCCCCTCAGTCTTACCAAGAAGATCATTCTGGGGTATCCAGTCATAGAGCCGAGTATTGGTTCCCAACGTGGCTGGTTTGTTTCCTTTGTATCTCCATAAAACCTGTCAAAGACAGTGCTTTAATTTTGCAAGTAAAAACGCACAGTGAAGGCATCTTAGGGCTGTAGAATTATTTGTAAGTTATGTAGCCCACCACTACTTTATGTGATAGTGAGAGAAGTGGACATAGGGGTCGTTTGCAAGCACAGAAATATAGGAGGACTGTTTACATTAACCCTGTCAAAAAGGGCTTGTCCTAATAGTTTATTAAGTATAGTTTCATCATTTTTACATTTCTCACTTAAAAATCTTTGGTGTGACATTATAAGTGAAAAGATGAAAAATAAAAAGACTAGTTTAATCCATCAGAGCACGGGGGTTTTTAATAGCATTGAAATAAACATGAAAACTGGTAATTTATTAATGTCATAAGGCCATCTTAACTCTCATGTTTCAAATATAACGTTTTCTGAAAATATAATTAGTTTTAAGTGTTTATTGTCTGCTTGTTAAATGACTGTCTCCTTCTTTCCTGCTTCCCTCTTTCCTTCCTTCCTTCCTTCCTTCCTTCCTTCCTTTTCTTCTTCTTCTTCTTCTTCTTCTTCTTTCTTCTTCTTCTTCTTCTTCTTCTTCTTCTTCTTCTTCTTCTTCTTCTTCTTCTTCTCCTTCTTCTTCTTCTTCTTCTTCTTCTTCTTCTTCTTCTTCTTCTTCTTCTTCTTTTCTCTCTCTCTCTCTCTCTCTCTTTCTCCCTCTCCCTCTCCCTCTCTCTCTCTCCCTTTCTCTATAGTGTTTGAGGGAGGAAGAGCTGGAGGTTTGCTTTATTTCACTATTTAATGAAGTATCTTGTTAGGATGTTAACCTTTTCTTACATACTTGTTGCAGAGTAGGGAGCTCTGTAAAACTAAGTTCACATTAAATATTAATAGATGGTGAACTCTTTCTTTTAAGTTTTTAGTTTATTCAACAATTCATCCAGTAGTCATCATGATAAGTGCATGCTTTAATCCCCACCACCTATTTAACCCATCCCCCCATCCACCTCTCCTCTGGTAGCCATCAGTTTGTTCTCTATAAGAGTTTGTTTCTTGGTTTCTCTGTCTGTCTGTCTCTCTCACTCTTTTGCCCCATGTTCATTGGTTTTGTTTCTTAAATTCCACATACAATTGAAATCATATGGCATTTGTCTTTCTTTGACTTATTTTGCCTAGCATTATATTCTCTGGCACCTCCCATGTCTTTACAAATGGCAAGATTTCATTCTTTTGCATGGCTGAAAAAAATATTCCATTGTATATGTATAGCACATCTTTTTTTTTCAATTTTTATTTACATTTAGTTAGTTAATAGGCAGTGTAATGTTGGTTATAGGAGTATTATTGAGTGATTCATCACTTACATAACACCATGTCTTCTTTATCCACTCATCTGTCCATGGACGCTTGGTTTGCTTCCATAACTTGGCTATTGTAAAGCTGCTATAAACACCGGGGTATGTACCCCTTTGAATTAGTCTTTTGGCATTCTTTTGGTAAATACCCGGTAGCATGATTATTGGATCATAGTATAGTTCTATTTTTAACTTTTTGAGGAACCTCTATACTGCTTTCCAGAGTGACTGCACCAGTTTGAATTCCTGCCAGCCATGCAAAATAATGCCTTTTTCTCTACATCCTTGGGTGGCAAAAAGTGCAGAAATAAATAGCAAAGACTTAGCAGCCCTAATTAGTAATGCTTACCATTATGGAGGTTTATATATTTTAACTAATATACAAACATAAAAAGTTCTAGGGTATTTCACGAAGAGGAATCTATAAAAAGTAGAAATCTAGAACTATAATGACAACAAACTTCAAGTTAATTAAATATAATAAATCAGAAAATATATATTGTTTGATAATAATATTAGGATTTTTAACTGTTTTTAACTGTAGAAATTTCAAATTAGAAAGATTAGGCTTCCACTTTTAAACCAACTAGATATTGATATAGTCTCAGTAAAACCTCAAAATATAAAGTATATCCTTGAGCATAATTCCTGTCTATTCTAATGTACACCATCGCTCTTTTCCTGGACCTGGCGCTAACACACTTGAGACTTTGGGGAATAGTCAGTGCAGGTCATAAGATATCAAATAGTAAAACATTTTTGGGAACTTAACATTGTCATCTCTATTTCACTGAAAATAAATGATTGTATAAAAAGATGTATTTCCATAGTAATGCAGAGACTTACTAAGAAAATGATTAAATGTGCCCCAATATACTATTCAATGTTTTAAGAAATTTTTACTTGAAGGTGGTACCAGTTATGCTCAGTGTTTCAGAGTTGATCTAGAAAGAGTCCTATTCATTACACTTTCTATCCAATTGGCAGAGTGGCTATCAACCAGGCCCCAAAGTTGTACTGACCTTCTGTGGAATCTGGGCAAGAGCCGAGGCAATGAGATTGGCCTTTTCATCTGTGAGATTTTTGACCATTGACCCCAGAGAAAACACCACAACACCATCTTCACCTGAACTTTGGACAAATTCCTCCATTTCCTACAGTGATAAAATTATCTTTATTATAAATGTGCAGGATCACAGGGGAAGATTTCACTTATACTTCTAAAATAGACGTCAAGAGAAGTATCCGAGATGTTAGACTGGTTCTACTCTCTGCCACAGAGAACAATCTAGCATCTTTAAGAGGAAATAGGTTTCTGAAAACTATCAGAAACTGAACCATTATACAAAGTGAATAGGCAATAAGAGACATCTTTTCCCATGGCTCATGGAACTCTTATGCTCAAGGCTTAATTTTATGAACCAGCAGAGATATTTGAAAACTCAAAAATATTCCGTGTAAGAAGCCTACAAAAGGGTCCTAACTAGACTTTTAAAATGTGCATGTCAGTTTACCTGCGTTAAATTGTTAATAAGTCAATCTAACTCTCTATTAGGACTTCAGGATAATTTTCTCATGTTTATTCTTTGCCTGATGAATTGGAGTAAAAATGATTTTTTTTAGAATTGACAATATAGTAATACAGTTTAAAAGTTAAAAAACTGTTGTTGTTGTTTTAAATGAGGATAACATTTATGAGACAGTGCTTCTCTACCTTCTCACAAATAGCTGATACACCCTTAATTTGAACCTTAGCACATTGGTTAATATAAACTCCTATACAAATAAAACCCTCTGGTCACTACTTAGAGTTATGCAAGTTGGGCACTGCAAAATCTCTTTGAGGTCTTTTGATTTGTGATACATGTGATATCAACATGCATAGATCTGTCGTGCTTTCCCTGTGTTAGTATTATTGGCTTCGGTGTGATATTTCTCAATATATTTATTGAATTTCTCAATTATATTTATTTATTTCTCAAAGCATTTCTCAATTCAAGGCTGTTAAAATTACTAGGGAAAGGATGATGTTATACATGAAAGTGGACTGCTATTTTAGCTTAGATAATATTGGTAGAATATCTCTGAAGTCCCAGGAGTTGGCATTTTGCCATTTTGATTTGCCTCCCTGAAACAGTGATTGAATATACATACATACACAAACACACACACACACAAAATATATATATAGCAGTTAGATTTGGATTCTTGATTTGGCTGGCTTTCATTGCTTTCTTCCTGTGTATGCAGTCCCTGGCACAACTTTTTCATCAGAGATATAAGCTATGTTGGTATTCATATTGCCCAAATGTTTGTATTAGCAATTGGGTTTGGAATGGAATAATCCACCCCCCTTGTAAAACGTGTCTGAGTTTTTTTGTAAAATTGTGCATATGAAAAGTAAAGATGACATGATGAATATAATAGTGCGGCATGAGGTATTGTCTTGTGATCCAAGGAATATGTTTTGTCTCTTTCCATACTTTTCTTTGATATTGGTTTATTATCTGCTATAATAACACTTAATAGAGCTTACATGCAGCCATAACTTGACTGGTAATAAAAGCATATTCAGAATCCTAAAATAAAATTTAAACCTAAATGTATATCTTACCCAAATTAGAAATCAAGAACCTCCTGAGAACACTATTCAACCTCAATCTTCTACAGAGGTTATGTTCACTCACCTACATCCTAGGCAAATGAGTCTCTACCTCTTCAATCCCTTGATAAAGGTAGTTATTGATAAAGATAGTTAAATACAATATTTTTATTATGTTTATCTATTATTCTCTATTACTTCTCATGTTGTCTTCTTCCAACATTTTTGACTGTCCACATTTATTTGTTGATGACTTTGGATTGTGGTATACAATTTTCCTTTTCGTTTCAGAAAAACCTGACAACATGGTCCTAAAGAATAAATTCAGTTTGGGGGCACCTGTGTGGCTCATTGGTTAAGCATTTACATTTGGCTCATATCGTGATCACGGGGCCCTGGGATTGAGTCCCACATCAGGTTCCCTGTAGGGAGCCTGCTTCTCCCTCTGCCTCTGTCTCTGCCTCTCTCTGTGGGTTTTTCATGAATAAATAACATTAAAAACAAAGAATGAATTCAGTGTTTCTGTCTCTTAGTTCTATGACTTCTTTATTTCAATGACTCCTAATCTGTTTCTAATGCTCTCTGCTAAAACCTAGACCTTGTATGATCCAAATGATTACTAGAAATATCCACCTGAAAATTATTTTGAGTCTTTAAAGTGAATTGGTCCAAAACTGAATTTATCATTGTCATCGCAAAAAAAAAAAGTTTTTTCCATGAATTCTTTTTTTATCTTGGTAGAGATCACTTTTCTTCAAGAAGTGCTACCTGTGTCCATTCTTCTGTCAACACTTTCTTCTTACTGACAAAACTCTGGAATCTACCTGAGGGTTCTCATGAAATCATTATCATTCAACCAGTTATTAACAGTCCCAATTCATAACTCCATCATAGTTAGAAAGTTAGGAAGACTATCACAAACTTTTGGGGTATTTCCAAAGCTTTAGTTTACTGTTACATCAATTCAGTACCCAAACTGTAGACACACTGGTATTTTAACTTGCTGCTTGAATTATTTCTTTCTTCAGCCAAAATATCAAAGTGAAGTCTAAAAAGGTAATGTCAACCATGAGAGACCTTTATGTTTTGCAAAATAGATTAAGAACAAAAAATCATCATATGTCTGTTATCAAGGAAGTATACTTTAAAGAAGAGTCAGCATTATATAATAAGATACGAAAGAAATCCCCCAATGTAATAGACCTACCTTAGGTAATGGTTTGGCAGGTTTACAGTGCAACCCTCCTACAAACTCAAAATTAGGTAAGTATGGGCGAGGAAATTCCAAATCCCAATATGTTCGGATTAACCAAATTTCTGCTTTCCCCATAATCTCACATAATGTAGTGGGTCTTCCTGGAGAAAAAAAAAAAAAAAGTCGAGTAAAGGTTACCAGTATATATATTTGTTGGAATGCAATCTACGCTAATTTACTGACAGGCTATTAAGGAAAAAGATAAATCTATGTCTCCTAGATTATTTATCACATTGAGATATTAAAAGGAAGGGAAAGTTAAAATGATAAGGAGGGAAAGAGAAAGAAAAGGAAGGAAGAAAGGAAAAGAAAGAGGGATAGAGATGAAGAGAGGGAGGAAGGAAGGTAGAGAGGGAGAGAGGGAGGGAATAAAGAGGAGGTAAGAAAGAGAAGGATGAGAAATGAGAAGGAGGGTGGGTCAGAGGATATTTAGGTCGGGAAAGTCATGTGCAAGTGTACTTTCACAAAAACAAATTCAATAAAAAATTTAACCACAACTCCATGTATGATAAATTTAATACTTCTTGCTTCTCTCCAGTTAAATGGCAGGTGATAGATTAGCCCCATTGTATCAACACAAATTCCCTTTCAATGTTTTTTTGACTTCCAATTCAAATTGTTTCTCTACCTCCCAGCCAGTTATAGTCTCTGGTTCACTCATAATGATAAAAAATCCCACCAGTATTTGTTTACTTTACCTTCCTCAATCAAATCCCATCACTGTCCACCACAATTGATTTGCCAATATTTCATTAGTACGAATTCTCTGAATAATTCGTACCCAATATAACCCCCTTTGGAATGTGAAATATACATGTACATATCATCAACATCACACAGTTATTTTGGTGTTACCTATAAAAGATGTTTTTTGAAAGGAAGATTCTGAGTATTAATTTTAGAAGATTGTAAAGGGGAGGAATGATTATTTGCAAGTGACAAAATCAACCATTTTGGAAACCAAGAAAAACCCATGTTTTCCATTTAAACAAATAAAAATTCATATGAGAATTTCCTTTCTAAAAGATCATAACCAAAATTGGTGATCATATATAACACAGGCAGGAGAGCCTCATTTTAGTCATTGCTTTGTAGTGTTTGAATTTAAGTCTGATGTTATATAGTCAAATGTCTTAATCTGATAATGAAGAAGAATTTCTCAAGGACGTTCTCTTGAAAACACCAGAGATTGGATAAACACACCACTTCACAGGTTCCACGTCAAAATATTTCTGTACATTAGAGGTCTTGTTCAATGTATGATGTCATGTCTTGATTATCACCTCCTTAGGTGAAATTATTGCATGTAACTTATAGGCCACATTTTGAGAAGTACCTAACTTAAATATTTGCTAAAATTCTTTATTTGAAGCAGTGGTGCACATACAAATACAGAATCAAACAAAAATAAAGAGAATAAAATTAAACAAAAGTATGCAAATATTGGCACATAATTTCATAACACATTCTAAATGTTATATTGAGGAATTGTAAAACAAAAATATAGAATTAAAATTAACCACCAAATTCTTCCTATAATTAAATGATTCCCACACACTGAGTTAGGAACACAGTGCAGAATTACATAAATGAGCTGTTAAATTGGAGTTACTATGTAAATACTGCTAATGTTTGAATAGAGTGTTATAAACCTACATGACGAGTCTACTAAGGTGGCTTTTAATTTCAAAGAGTCTGAATTCATAGCAAAATGCCTTACTATAAGCAAGATAAATAGAAGAGAATTTCAGTGGACAGTTACCAGTCTCTCAGAGGTAAGTCGTATTAGCTGGGTTGATACCTAGAGACAGCTTTTCTAGGCTAAGATTAGTAATTTCTCTTTGAAGACATTTGAGGAAAAATATTATATCTGAATCACTGTTTAAAAAAGTAATACTTTACTTATTTAGAGCAGTTTCTGGATCACAGTAAAATCGAGACAATGAGAATAATTAAATAAATAAGAATAAATATTTATTCATAGGGACTCAGAGAGAGAGGCAGAGACACAGGCAGAGGGAGAAGCAGGCTCCGCGCGGGGAGTCTGATGCGGGACTGAATCCCAGGATCCCGAGATCATGACCTGAGACAAAGGCAGAGGCTCAACCCCTGGGCCACCCAGGTGCCCCAAGGCGGAACTTTTTCACATGCCCTCACCTTCACACATGCATAGACTCTCCATTATTAACATCCGCAAACATCGTGGTACATCAGGTATAAGTTCATTACTTAATGAACTTACACTGGCACATTCTAATTCTCTAAAGTCAGTAGTTTACATTATAGTACACTCCTGGTATTGTTCGTTCTATGAGACTGGGCACAGGTAGGATGATTTCTATCTGACTATCCATCATTCTGGTAACAGAGTATTTTCACTTGCCCTAAAAGTCCTCTGTGTTCTCCCCTTTCATCCCGCTTCCTCCCCACCCCAAACCCAGCCCCCACTCCTAGAAAACACTGATATTTATTGTCTCCTTAGTTTTGCCTTTCCCACAATGTCATATAGTTGGACTTCTACAGTATTTATCCTTTAAGGTGGCATTCTTTGACCTAGTAATATGCATTTTAGGATTCTCAATGTCTTTTTCTGGTGTGATAGCTCATTTCTTTTTAGTATTGAATAACATTTAATTATCTAGATCTACCCGTTTATCCATTCACCTACTGGAGAACAGCTTGGTTGCTTCCATGTTTGGGCAAATATGCATAAAGCTGCTATAAATATCCATGCCTCATTTTTGTACAGACAAAAGTTTTCAGCTTATTTGGGTACATGCCAAGGAGTATGATAGTATGGTAAGAGTATGCTCAGTTTAAGAAACCATCAAAATGTCTTCCAAAGTGGCTATAGCATTTTGCATTCCCACTAGCAATAAATGAGAATTCCTGTTCCACAACTGGCCAGCTTTTGGTATTTGTCACTATTCTGCATTTTGGCCACTCTAACAGATGTGTAGTGCTATATCATTATTTTAATTTGCATTCACCTCATGACACATGATATGGAGCATCTTTTTACATATTTGTTTGCCAACTGTGTATCTTCTTTGTTGAGGTTTCTGCTTCGCTTCATTTTTAATTGTGTTGTATGTCTCCTTATGGCTTTCTAAGAGTTTAATACATACATAAATATTTTGAGAGGGATCAGAGAGAGAGGGAGAAAGGGAATCTTAAGGAAGCTCAATCTCCATGCCCAGTGTGGAGCCAGACTTAGGGCTCAAGCTCACAACCCTGAGATCGTGACCTGAGTTGTAATCAAGAGTTGGATGCTTAACCAACTGAGCCACGCAGGGGCTCCTATAAAATATTTTAGATAACATTCTTTATCAGGTATGTTCTCTCAATCAGTGTCTTATTGATCCATTCTCTTGAAATTGTCTTTTACAGAGAAGAAGTTTTTAATTTTAATGAAGTCTGACATATTCATTATTTCTATTTTGTGCCTTTGGTGTTGTGTACAAATGCTCATTGCCATGTCCAAGATCATCTAGGTTTTTTTCTAGGTTATCTTCCAGGAGCTTTATAGTTTTGCATTTTACATTTAGATCTATGATTTATTGTTAGCTAAATTTTGTGATGGGAGTAAGTCCTGTACTTATGTTCTTTTTTTGCATGTGGATGTCCAATTGCGTCCAGCATCATTTCTTGAAAGACTATCCATTGTACTACATTTGTTTCCTTGTCAAACATCACTGGACTACCTTGGTTGGGTCTATCTCTGGCCTCTGTATTATTTCCTTTTCTAGTCTTATTCCTTTAGTTAGGAACCTTCAGTATTGTGTTGAAGAGGTGTGGAGAGAGATATATTTTTATGTCTGTGTAAATTAGTTGAAAATCCCCAAGTCAACTGATGGGCTTAAAACGTATTTGCAAGACATACAATAGAAAAAAAGACTTAAATTCCCTAAAATATTAGTTGTAGGTCAGTCAGATAAACAGACTCAAAGAAAATAGACATGGAGCAGTGGGACTAAAATGCCCTGTTAACAGATAAACTACAAATTTACATAATGTTTGTTGAAGTATAAATTTTTTAGGAAGCTCTGAGATTATCTGGTAAGGGAAAATGTATATAGCTTATACCTTATTTATACTGTTGCTCTTATACAACAGGTGACAAATACAAGAGTGTTCATAACAGCAGCATTACATAAAACACTTTACACAGCCAGATGTCCATCCACAGATTGGCATGGTGTAGTTACACCATAAAACACTATATAGAGAGCTTTTTAAAAAAGAGAGGAAATACATGATTCCATCACCAAAGAATATTGAGCATAAATAGCAAACTGTATTTGTACACTATTCAGAAAACTAAACAATAAAGTTTTGAAAGAACCACATATAGATAGCAGATGAGAAATTTTCAAAATGTTTACCAGAGTCAGGTTTATAGTTTCCACTATAAGAAAGATGTTTCTAAGATACTGGCAACAATCTATTTCCTAACTTACTTATAAACAGAAGTTTATTTTATTATTTCTTTCAATGGTACACTTACATTTTACATATTTTTGTTGGTATGATATTTTCTAAAATCTGAAAGTAGATGCATAATATTTTGAAATAGATATAAAATATTTTTATGTCTGTGTAAATTAGTTGAAAATTTCCACATCAATTGATTGGGCTTAAAATATATTTGTACACACATTATAGAAAAAAGGCTTAAATTCCCTAAAATGTTCTTACAGGTACTAAGATAAACAGACTTGAGGAAAATGGAATAATTTTTATCAGCCCCAAAAAAGATCTCAGGATAAAGGCTAAATGATTCAGCAATTTTAGAGAACACTGTGGCAAGGATATAAGTGCAATAAATTTAGGACAACTTTTTTTGTAATACCAGAGTTGGAACAACCCAAGTAGTTATCATGACTAGACTAGTTCAATGATTTTTACATCCATTAAAACTAATACTATAAGTGAATGTAAAGAATAATGTAAATTTTAAAATATTCTGCAGAAAGATATCAAATCTAGATTCGGTGAAAAGAAAGGCAAAAATGAATATTTAGTCATTCCTCCTAATGACAAAGAAGAAAGAAAAGATGTATCTAATAAATATTTATGTTTAATGAAGCACAGATAATATCTTGATATAAAGACCAGAATACTTAATAGTGCTTATGTAGAGAAATACAAAGCCAATTATTATTCATTATATATATTTTTGTTCTGTTTAAATTTTTCAGCCATTTTATTAGTTATTTTTATTATGAGATTGACAAGGAAGTTATGGTCATGGTATATTCAGAATCTCCTGATAAAGAATATGAGAGAATGCAGGATTGAAAATCAACAAAAGTACATACAACAAACAAACAAGCCTACTAAAGATGACAGAGTTAAACATTTGCCATAGATCCTAAGGATGACATCTATTCCATAATATTTATACAGAGAATCCTATAACTTTCCCCTCTTTATGCATAATATGACAAATGGACTAAAAATTCATCGATAGCCCTGGAAAAGTTTCTCTTATTAACAGAACATATTTATTTTTCTATATCTTGCATTTATTTATGAGAATAGAATTGAGACCAAAATCCTGTCTTAAGGATTTAAATCCATAGAACCCAGCACACTACCTACACCCACATTGTGCTTCCTAGTTCTCAAATTATTTGCAGTGAAATCAGCACAGTATAAACTTAAATCATGTATAAAGCTAAGGAGTTTTAAATTTTATTCCTTTGAATATATTGTTTGTGAAACAAGGTATCTATTGGAAAGTCAGTGTTCCAGACTGACTTGTGTTCCTCTAACATTCATGTTGAAATCTGATCATATTTTTGAATTAGATACCTTAAAGAAGTAATTATATTAGAATGAGGTCCTAAGAGTGGGCCTTAATCCAATATCCCAGAGAAACCAGACTTGGCAACACCAAGATTCTCAAAAATAGTTGGGTGTGGAAGCCAACCTCAGTTGATGGAATCCAATGAGAGCCAAACATACGAAAATTGCAAAGCAAAACCATTCCTTATTAGAAAAAGCAATCAGATAAAATAGAATATGTGTCATTAGTAATTTAAAAAGGGCTATCTTTCAACAACTCAAGCTATTAACTTTTTTAGTTTTCCATTTAATTTTTCTAGTTTCTGTGTAGTACTCCCTTAAGGAGTATAAAGCTTCTAGAAAACTTTCCAGTATGACCAGCTATGATGAAACAGTTCACGTAAGACTAATGAAGTTTCATTCCGTGTTAAAAAAAAAAAAAGAGAGAGAGAGAGAGAGAGATGAATGGCAAAGACTCTGCCCCAACAGGAGAGAATAATACACATTTTAAATGTAATAATTAATGAGTCTCAAAATTTGTGGGTCAAAATTCAGACAAAGGAAATTATATATGCCAAAGTTAATCCGTTGTTAATATAGTTCAGGCTTCAGTTTGTTACCACAATCAGGAAAAAGGATTATCTTACTTTTACAACAAATATTACACTTCTTTAACCAATAAAATGTCAAATCTCTTCCATTATGAAAACTCAGTATACAAGACTCATTTGCGATATCCTATATCTGATAAAAAACAATATAACTTCCATTAGACTGACATTTATTAGTGTGTTTTATATTTTGTTTTGATAACAATCTATTAAGTATCACGGTACCTTACAAACTGGTTAGATGACTGTAAAGACAGGGTAACCATTCCAAGATATTTCTTGCCTCGTCTTCCCAATTGATTATGGATAACAGTTCATTGCTATCACTTATAAAGGTTTATGTGGAATTGAAACTTTTAAAAATATACTCTTCATTTTCCTAGACTGTTTTTAAACCACCTAAGTTTCTTTACACAACTACTTTAGAATGAAAAGCAATCACTTACCTAATACTTCACTGTAAAACTGGTTCCAAAACGGATTGTCATGTTGGTGGATCCAGAAGTTAAAGAAAATGGAGTACATTAAATTTTTTACCCTTTGCAGAAAAGTCATTCTGTCTGTTAGTGCCGTCATGGTAACAGGAACATAGGAAAGTGGAGCTGGAAGCTTCCCACAGTATTTTTCCACAGTGTCACCAATAAAGAACCTTACCGTATACACAAAAGGGACCCCCAGTAGTTCAGCAATCAGCTCTCCACAGGGTAATGCAGGGTCTATGACCATTACGTTGTAGTTAGCTTCCCGGAGTTTCTTCATGATTGACTGGTTGTAGACTATAGTCTCACACAGTTTGAAATTTCCATCATCTTGATATAAGAATTCTTCCAGTTTTAATGCTGACTGCCAGGGTGACAATGTTGGCATAACATTAGTAGCTACGTCTAAAAAATGATCTAGCCACTTTTCAGCAGCCTCTCTGTCGTGTGGCATGGGGATCACCTCAAATTTCAGTGTGGAAGGCTTGTTGTAGTCAATGATGAAACTCTGTGGAGACACCAACACAGTCACCTCATGGCCCCTTTCTGTGAGTTTCTCCAGAATAATCCTTATATTGAGCCAAGGGCTCATGTCACAGGGCCACACCAGGACCTTCCCACAGAATCCACAGCCAGTGTAGCAGAGCTGCAGCAGCACAATTGCTGAAATCCATTTTGTAGACATCATGACAGTAGGTTCCTTACACACTGCTCTACAGAAGTTAAATGTTTGCTGGGCACAGAGTGAAGAGGCAATTTAGATACAGATCAAGTTAAAAATTAATTTCTAGAGTTAATAAATGACACTATGTGAGAACACTTTGTCGTTGTTGACGAGGCACAGTCCTATAGAGCATTTGTCTAAATGGAGATATGAAATATTTAAATATTTTAGAGGAAATGACTGCAGTATTTTAGGAGTTCATTTTAAATATATTAAAACAAAAATGATATATTTCAATTGACAATTTTTAAATATAAAAGAATAATCCATTTAAGCAAGTCTAATAGATAATATAGTACATCTTATGGAACATGATGATTGATAACTTGGGAAACAAAAATGTAAGCCTTGACACAAAATTGGTTACATGCTAGTATATGAGTAAGATGCATACATCACATAGTAACAAGAGGAATGTGCTAAATAGTAGATTAAAGTACAGCATTTCAGGGCCTCAGAAGATGCTGTCACACTAATGTGAAAAAAATCACACAAAGCTCCAAGATGGAGGGTGCATTTCATCTGAGCCCAGAAGCAAACGTGACAGAAGGAGGGTTCTGAAGGTGAATGGAAGAAAAGGAAAAAAAGAATGCTGATATGGGAATAATGACCATTTATGTGTTATCAGTTCAGTATGTTTAGAGTGAAGGCCAACATAGGACAGTGCAGACAAGGAAAATACTATTTAAAACAGGACACTTTGGAGAGCCTTGGATCTTGTACTTTCGGTTCCATTTTAATTTCCATTAAAGAAGTCTACTCAGATTTGCAAATGAGATTCAGAAAATGATCATATGTGTCCTATAATGAAACTATTCTAGCTTCTAAATAGGATTTGAGGGATGCCTGGGTGGCTCAGTGGTTGAGTGTCTGCCTTTAACTCAGGTCATAATCCCAGGGTTCTGGGATCGGGTCTCACATTGGGTCCCCATGGAAAGCTTACTTCTCCTTCTGCCTGTGTCTCTGCCTCTCTCTCTGTATCTCTCATGAATCAATAAAGTAAAATTATTAAAATTAAATAAATAAATAGGATTTGAATGTTATAGAAAAAAATACATGTGTAAGGGGCTAAAAGTAAATATTAGGAAAACAAGATCTGATGTGAATACCAGGGAGAATATAATTTTGGTTCATGAAAGGAAAGCATAGAATGATGCCTTATATTTCAGGAGAAGTGAGAAATGGTTGGTAATTAAAAAACAAAGAAGTGCTCAGTTTATAGTTTGAGCAACCAGAGTATGATAATGACAGGCAAAACCATGAGGCACTAAAGGAATAGTGTCTGTGGAAAGATTTGTGACCTCCAGTGTGTGTGAGTTAATAACTGGACATGTCTGTGGAAATATTGACTTGACGTAAACACCAAAATCTCAACGGAAGGGTAATATTTAGAAATATACATGTTGTGTTCAGTTGTCCATCTATATTTTCTTTTTTTTTGTACATTTTTTTAAATTTAAATTCAGTTTGCCAACATATAGTATAATACCCAGTGCTCATCCCATCAAGTACCCTCCTCAGTGCCCATCACCAGTTACTCAATCCCCCCACCCACCTCCCCTTCCTTAACCCTTTGTTTGTTTCCCAGAGTTAGGGGTCTCTCATGGTTTGTCTCCCTCTCTAATTTTTCCCACTTGGTTCCCCATATGATGAAACCATATGATGAAACTATATGATGATTGTCCATCTATATTTGACCCAATTTGAATTCCTTTACAAATCCTTTAATACTTCATACTTTCCCAAAGCAATTTTTAGCACACCGTGTATACCAGATTCTGTACTATGCACAGGGCATAAACAAGAAAAATCATTTCCAGTTCAAAATGACTTCACAGGTTGCTGCAAAAATGTCAGTTCAACCAATACTTATTCTACACACATGAGGGAGATGGATCTTAGGTGGTTAGAAGGAATTAGGGAGGGCAAGCCCATAAAGGAGGTTGCTTAGTGGAAGAAGAGAATGATGATATAATGCTTTAGCTAAGTCTTTAAGCGTGGTAGTTACAGGTTGAAGAGTATCACTTGGAAGTAACAGAGAATACTAATGTATCTCTGTTCCAAGAAGTATGACATGGTTTTATCAATGTTATATTCAATTACAAAATTATATCAAAATATTTGACAGGGACATATTGAAATTTCAAATCCCTTGAGAGTTTTTCTGTTGTGTTAAAGAGAAGATCCAAAGTAGAATTGTTTAAAAGATGCAAAGATAAATCTAGGGTCAAATCGCCAATCAACCCTGCACAATTAGAATTTGTGTATAAGGAAACAACATCTCATGACTGCAAACCAGCAAAACCAACAGAAACCCCAAATATTAACACAGTAATTTTAAACATTATTATTTGAAATGAAATATAAAATTATGTTGTTCAATATGTTTGAGTATGAATGCAGAAACTGAAAACATTAGCAAGGAACAAGAGATGAAAAAGAATAATTGTGAAAATTTGCTAAAGAGCCAAAGAGAATTTCTAGAAATTATAAATTCAACGAATGAAACCAAAGGAGTAGACACAGCTATTGAAATAAACAGTAACCCAGAAAAGAAAGCAAAGACATGACATATAATTAAGTTCTGAATAAAAAACGTGGAATAGAAAATATGATAGACTGGTCAAGAAACATGGAGAATAAACTAAGATAACCAAATCTAGTTTTTGGGTTTGACCAACTTGGTGTCTCCTCTCTCAACTCCCTTTCTGCTGTTTAAAGCTGGCCCCTTTTCCTACAACTGGCCTGCATGACTAATTCCTATATTAAAGTTCTTTCAACCAAATCCCCAAGTTTCTTTTACGTTTTTAATAATCATTTTAGATTTATGAAAATTACAAATGAAGTATAGAGACTTCTGTATACCCTGCAGGAATTATTAGTGTGGTGTTTGCCTAATAGTGATTTACCACTTTTGTTATTCTTCTGCAGTTGTTAATTGGAATTTTATGGTAAAAGTTTGCAAAAATATGCATAAACATATGGTTACTGTGATTTGCATAGTCTCATGGCATCTTCTTAGAAGATATTTAATTACATAAGGAGGCTCCTGGCAGACACCATCTTAACTAAGTGATCAGAATTATTGTCACTAAGATTAATCTATCCATATTATGTGCCTCCTGATGTGCCACACAGTGAAGGGCACAAGATTGCTTCTATGGCATTCTTACCAAAGATGTATAACCTCAGTTTAGTATGAGAAAATATCATAAAAACCCAAATTAAAGGAGTGTCTAAAAATAGCAACCAGACAATACTTTTCTTAAATAAGAGTTAAAGAAAGACTGTGGCAACTGTCACAAGTTGAAAAGAGTGAGGACACTGGGCAAGATAATTCAAGAAGGGAACCTAGATCGTGTATCAGAGAGAAAAAAGAACACTAGCAGGATAATTGACAACATCTGAATAAGGATTTATAGTTTTGAACATTTTATTATTTATGTAAAAATGTTAATATTGAAAACCTAGTAAATTAAAATTTTTTCATTCTTTCTGTTTTTTTTCTTTCTGTTTTTTATTGGAATTCAAGAAACTGCTTGTTTATTATTTATTTACTTTATCAGTATAAGATATACATTTATTTTATTTTATATATTTTACTCAATTATTATCATTATTTAATTTATTGTTCAAAGCGTCCCAGATTTTGGAAACTTTTTTATATATTGGTTCCTATATCCTTTTGGTATGACTCCATTCTTTTATTTTAATTTTTTTAAGGTTGTATTTATTTATTTGAGAGAATGAAACAAGAGCAGAGGGAGGAGCAGAGGGACAAGCATACTCCCTGCTGAGAAAGGAACCCAACTCGGGGGTCCATCCCAGGACCTGAGATCATGACTACCTAAGCTGAAATCAGACCCTTAACTGACTGAGCCACTTAGGCGCCCAAAATGTACTCAATTTCTTTTAAAAAAGGAAAGAAAACTTAGATCTTTTATTCTTATAGCATTAGTTACAGAATATATCTTTTTATCCCAAAGAGAAAAATTCGGGGGGGGGGGGGGGGGCAAGGCAAGATAGTGGAGGAGTTGGGGTCCTCACCTCACCTGGCCCCAAGAACTCACCTGGATAACTTTCAAACAACCCTGAAAACATACAAATTCGACCTGAGATTTACAGAGAGAACAGCAGGAATGCTACCGAGAGACGGGTTTTCGCTTCTAACAAGGTAGGAAGGTGGAAAAAAATAAAACAAAAAAGAACCAGTGGGGGAGGCCCCGCAGGGAGCCGGGCTGAGGCCCCGGGAGAGCCTCCGGGACAGGACAGCCCCGCCCGGAGCAGCGGGAACCTCACCAACCCCCCGATTCCTCCCGGAGAAGCCTCGCAGGGACCTGGGGCAGGGCTGGGAGGGGCCACGGGGAGACGCCGGGGGTCAGGCGGGGGCTCGGGGGGGTAGGGGGGCTGCACCTGCTGCCTTGGGGCTTGGGGACCACAGCCCAGGGAGCGCAATGCGGGTGGCGCAGGCCCCGATCCCAGGGCGCCGGGGACACGTCAGGGATCCTGCTCCCCCCGGGACAGGCGGAGGCAGGGAGGGCCCAGGACAGCGAGGACGCTCCTGCCCCGGGGCCCCCCGCTGTGCAGGGCAGCGCCCCCCGCCCTGGGAGCACCCAGGCCCCTGCGGACCAGGAGACTGCGGTGGTTCCTGGGGAGCTGACTCCAGGGCTGGGGACCTGGCCGCTGCCGGTGGTGTCACCCTGTGCCTGGGGGGGCGGGGCCGCTGGGGAACAGGGGCCTCACGGGGTGAACAGCTCCCACTGAACCATGCACCAGGCAGGGGGCTGAGCAGCTCCCCCAGGTGCACACACCTGAGAACCAGCACTGCAGGCCCCTCCCCCAGAAGACCAGCTGGAAGGACAGGGGAAGAGCAAGTTCTGCACCGAGCAGCACTGGGAAGTTCCAGGGAAGTCGAGGGATTTACAGTATATAGAACTAGAGGGTACCCCTCTTTCATATTTTTTCTTCCTTTTTACATACAACTCGTTTTTAAATCAGACTGTAAATTTCCAATGTTTTTTTTTTCTTTCTCCCCACCTTAACTACAATAGTTTACCACTTCTTCATTTTGAAGATTCTGCCTTTTTGATGTTCATATTTCTACAATTATAGGCCCTGGACATATTTTCCATTTCTAGATTCTCTTTAACACACTCAACTTAATTTTGGGAGATATGCAAGATATTTTTTTGTTTTGTTTTGTGATTTTTGTTTTCTCTGCCTCATTTTGTTCTATAATGACAGAAGTTAATACTTTCTAAAATATGACCAGCATGCACCCAGAACCAAGGGGTGAACCGTGCTGGTTCATTCTGTGACATTCCTCATTCCCACTCTGCCCCCCTCTTTTATCTCATTTATGTTTTGGCGGTCAATGTTGGGGTCTTCTACAAGTATTTCAGGTTTATATAAATTTCGGACTGACCATCTTCAAATATACAGACTTAATACACTCAGAAACAAGAGGATTACCCTCTAGAACCCCTCATGTAGACTACATTCTCCTTCCAAAATAACTTTGTCACCACCACCGTCTCCCAGACCCTCCTTTTTTTCTTCTCCTTTTTTTTTCTTCTTTCTTTTTTTTTTTTTTCTCTTCTTCTTTGGGATTCTTGGTCTTTTATTTTTTACTACTTTGTTTTAAAATTTGTTTTTTACTTTAGTGCTCCTGTTCTTATTTTGTTCTGATCTTTGTTTTCAATTTCTGGCTCTGACCTCGGCAGAATCATCTAGGATGAAATTTACTTACATCGTGGTTGATATTCTTAACTCACCCCGCTCATACCACCACTCTGCAATAAGCAAAATGACTAAAAAGAAAAACCCACCACAAAAGAAAGAATCAGAAACAGTACTATCTGCCACAAAGTTACAGAATTTGGATTATAATTCGATGTCAGAAAGCAATTCAGAAGCACAATTATAAAGCTACTGGTAGCTCTGGAAAAAAAACATAAAGGAATCAAGAGATTCATGACTGCAGAATTTAGATCTAATAAGGCCAAAATTAACAACAAATTAAATGAGATGCAATCCAAACCAGAGGTCCTAACGACAAGGTTTAATGAGGTAGAAGAATGAGTGAGTGACATAGAAGACAAGTTGATGGCAAGGAAGAAGCTGACGAAAAAGAGAAAAATAATTAAAAGACCATGAGAAAAAGTTAAGGGAAATAAATGATAACCTCAGAAGGAAAAATCTACGTATAATTGGGATTCCAGAAAGTGCCGAGAGGGACAGAGGGACACAAAGCATATTTGAACAAATCATAGCTGAGAACTTCCCTAATTCGGTAGGGAAACAGGCAATCAGATCCCAGAGATAGAGAGGTCCCCCCCTAATATCAATAAAAACCGTTCAACAACTTGACATTTAATAGTGAAACTTGCAAATTCCAAAGTTAAAGATAAGATCCTTAAAGCAGCAAGAGACCAGAGATCCCTAACTTATATGGGGAGAACTATTAGATTAACAGCAGACCTCTCCACAGAGACCTGGTAGGCCAGAAAGGGCTGGCAGGATATATCCAGGGTCCTAAATGAGAAGAACATGCAGCAAAGAATACTTTATCCAGCAAGGCTCTCATTCAAAATGGAAGGAGAGATAAAGAGCTTCCAAGATAGGCAGAAACTGAAAGAATATGACACCAAACTGGCTCTGCAAGAAATATTAATGGGGACTCAGAAAAGAAAGAGGAAGCTCAAAGAAATAATCCACAAAAACAGGCACTGAATAGGTATTACGATGACACTGAATTCATATCTTTCAATAGTAACTGTGAACGTGAATGGGCTAAATGATTCCCTCAGAAGACACAGGGTTTCAGACTGGATAAAAAAGCAAGACCCATCTTGCTGTCTATAAGAGACTCATTTTAGACCTAAGGACACCTGCAGCCTAAAAATGAAAGGTTGGAGAACCATTTACCATTTACCATTTAAATGGTCCTCAAAAGAAAGCTGGGGTAGCCATCCTCATATCAGATAAATGAAAGTTTATTCCAAAGACTGTAGTAAGAGAGAAAGAGGGATACTATATCACATGTAAAGGATCTATCCAACAAGAGGATCTAACAATCATGAATATTTATGCCCCTAATGTAGGAGCTGCAAAGTATATCAATCAATTAATAACCCAAGTAAAGACATACTTAGATAATAATACACTAATATTGGGAGACTTCAACACGTTGCTTTCTGCAAATGACAGATATTCTAACACAACATCTGCAAAGAAACAAGGGCTTTAAGTGATACACTGGGCCAGATGAATTTTACAGATATTTACAAAGCTTTGCATCTGAACGCAACTTAATACACATTCTTCTCAAGTGCACATGGAATTTTCTCCAGAATAGACCACATATTGGTTCACAAATCAAGTCTCATCCGATACTAAAAGATTGGGATCGCCCCTGCATATTTTCAATGCTTTGAAACTTGAACTCAATCACAAGAAGAAATTTGGAAGAAACTCAAACACGTGCAGGTTAAAGAGTATCCTGCTAAAAGATGAATGGGTCAACTAGGAAATTAAAGAAGAATTAAAAAGATTCATGGAAACTAAGGAAAATGAAGATACAACCATTCAAAATCTTCGGGATAGAGCAAAAGCAGTCCTAATAGGTAAAATACATGCAATACAAGCATTCCTTAAAATGTTGGGAAAAAAACTCAAACACACAAACTACCATCACACCTAAGGGAACTGGAGAAAGAACAGCAAATAAAACCTACACCCAGCAGAAGAAGAGAGTTAATAAAGATTCAGGAAGAACTCAATAAAATAGAGACCAGAAGAACTGTAGAACAGATCAACAAAACCAGGAGTTGGTTCTTTGTAAGAATTAATATCAGAAAGGGAGACAGAACATAAAGACTCCTAACTCTGGGAAACGAACTAGGGGTGGTGGAAGAGGAGGAGGGCGGGGGGTGGGGGTGAATGGGTGATGGGCACTGAGGAGGGCACTTGACGGGATGAGCACTGGGTATTATTCTGTATGTTGGAAAATTGAACACCAATAAAAAATAAATTTATTATAAAAAAATAATTAATAAGATAGGTAAACCCCTAGCCAGCCTTATTAAAAACAAAAGAGAAAAAACTCAAATTAATAAAATCATGAATGAATTAGGGGAAATCACAACAAATACCAAGGAAATACAAAACATATGATGAGCAGCTATACGCCAATAAATTAAGCGATCTAGAAGAAATGAACACATTTCTGAAAAACCACAAACTACTTAAACTGTAATAGGAAGAAATAAAAACCTGAAGAGGCTGATAACCAAGAAGGAAATTGAAGCAGTTATCAAAAACCTCCCAAGACACAAAAGTCCAGGGCCAGATGGCTTCTCAGGGGAATACTATCAAACGTTTAAATAAGAAACAATACCTATTCTACTAAAGTTCCTGAAAGATGGAAGGGGGCGGAATACTTCCAAACTTGTTTTATGAGGACATCATTACCTTAATTCCAAAACCAAAGACCCACCAAAAAGGAGAATTATAGACCAATATTCCTGATGAACATAGATGCTAAAATTCTCACCAAATACTAGCCAATAGGATCCAACAGTACATTAAGAAAATTATTCACCATGACCAAGTGGGATTTATCCCCAGGATGCAAGGCTGGTTGAACACTCATAAAACAATCAACATGATAGACCATATCAATGAGAAAAAAAAAAAAACAGGAACCATATGATCCTCTCAATAGATGCAGAGAAAGCATTTGACAAAATACAGCATCCATTCCCGATCAAAAGTCTTCAGAATGTAGGGATAGAGGGAACATTCCTCAACATCTTAAAAGCCATCTACGAAAAGCCCACAGCAAATATCATTCTGAATAGGGAAACACTGGGAGGCTTTCCCCTAAGATCAGGAACAAGACGGGGATGTCCACTCTCACCACTTCTATTCAACATAGTACTGAAATCCTAGCCTCAGCAATCACACAGCAAAAAGAAATAAAGGGCATTCAAATTGGCAAAGAAGAAGCCATACTCTCCCTCTTCACAGATGACACGATACTGCACATAAAAAACCCAAAAGACTCCACCCCAAGATTGCGAGAACTCATATAGCAATTTGGTAGTGTGGCAGGATACAAATTCAATGCCCAGAAATCAGTGGCATTTCAATACACAATTGAAGAAAGAGAAATTAAGGAGTCAATCCCATTTACAATTGCACCCAAAAGCTTAAGATACATAGAAATAAGCCTATCCAAAGAGGTAAAGATCTGTACACGAAAAACTACAGAACACTTCTGAAAGAAATTGAGGAAGACACAAAGAGATGGAAAAATATTCAATGCTTATAGATTTGAAGAATTAATATTGTGAAAATCTCTATGCTACCCAGGGAAATTTACACATTTAATGCAATCCCTATCAAAATACCACGGACTTTTTTCAGAGTTGGAACAAAAAAATCTTAAACTAGTGTGGAATCAGAAAAGACTCTGAATAGCTAGGGGAATATTGAGAAAGAAAACCAGAGCCGGGGGCATCACAATGCCAGTTTTCAAGCTGTGATCCTCAAGACAGTGCGGTACTGGCACAAAAACAGACATATATCAATGGAACAGAATAGAGAATCCAGAAATGGGCCCTCAACTCTATTGTCAACTAATATTCGACAAAGCAGGAAAGAATATCCACTGAAAAAAGGACAGTCTCTTCAATACATGGTGCTGGGAAAATTGGACAGCCACGTGCAGAAGAATGAAACTAGACCATTCTCTTACACCATACACAAAGATAAACTCAAAATGGATGAAAGATCTCACTGTAAGACAGAATCCATCAAAATCCTAGAGGAGAACACAGACAATACACTTTTTGAACTTGGCCACAGCAACTTCTTGCAAGATACCTCTACGAAGCCAAGGGAAACAAAAGCAACAAACAAAATGAACTATAGGGTCTTAATAAGGATAAAAAGCTTCTGCACAGCAACAGAAACAATCAACAAAACTAAAAGACAACCTACAAAATGTGAAAAGACTTTTGCAAATGACATACCAGACAAAGGGCTAGTATCCAAGATCTAAAAAGAACTTATCAACTCAACATCCAAGAAACGTACAACCCAATAATGAAATGGCCAGAAGACATGAACAGAAATTTCACCAAAGAAGCCATAGACATGGCCAACAAGCACATCAGAAAATGTACCGCATCCCTTGCCATAAGGGAAACACAAATCAAAACCGCAATGAGATACCACCTCACACCAGTAAGAATGGGGAAAATTAACAAGACAGGAAACAACAAATGTTGGAGAAGATGTGGAGAAGGGGAACCCTTTTGCACTGTTGGTGGGAATGTGAACCGGTGCAGCCACTCTGGAAAACTATGTGGAGGTACCTCAAGGAGTTAAAAATAGACCTGCCCTACGACCCAGCAATTGCACTGCTGGGGATTTACCCCAAAGATACAGATGCAATGAAAAACCAAGACACCTGCACCCTAATATTTATAGCAGCAATGTCCACAATACCCAAACCATGGAGCCTTGCTGTCCACCAAAAGATGAATGAATAAAGAAGATGTAGTCTATATATACAATGGAATATTACTCAGCCATTAGAAATGTTAAATACCCATGATTTATTTCAACGTGGATGGAAATGGAGATTATTATGCTAAGTAAGTCAATCAGAGAAGGAAAATCATTATATGGTTTCATTCATTTGGGGAATATAAAAATAGTGAAAGGGATTAAAGGAGAAAGGAGATAAAATGAGTGGAAAAAATTCAGAGATGGTGACAGAACATGAGAGACTCCAAACTCTGGGAAATGAACAAGGGGAAGTGGAAGGGGTGGTGGGTGGGGGGTTGGGGGTGACTGGGTGAAAGTAGGTGAGGGAGACACTTGACAGGATGAGTACTGGGTGTTATAGAATATGTTGGCAAATTGAACTACAATAAAAAATATACAAAAAATTTTCAAAAAGGAAGTATTACCCCACCAAAAATAATATTTCTATGAATCTGACCAGTCTAGATTCCTCTAGAACTGGTGTCATACAGTATTTGTCTTTTTGTAAATGGCCCATTTCACTCAGCATAATGTCCTAGGTTCATTCGTGATGGCACATGTTAAAATTTTCTTCTGTGTATTATTCCATTGTGCGCATATACGGCATTTCATCTACTGATACCTTCATCAATGGACACTTGGGTCGTTTCTACCTTGTGGCTGTCGTGAATAGTGACGTCAGGAAGATGGGTGTCCTAATTTCAATTCTTTTTGGATATGGACCCATAAGTCTTATTGCTGGACCAAATGGTGATTCTATTTTTACCTTTTCAGGAGCCTCCATCCCCTTTTCATCAGTGTTATTTATCATAGATCTAATCCGTCTTTCCTTTGGAGTATACAATTGATATGAGATTGATTTCCTTTATCAGTCTATTTGTACAAATGAGTGTGTGTTTCTATGTGGATGTGTGTGTTTGTATGTACAAGCAAGAAACAAAGGAGAGCCGGTATGCAGTATCAAGGAGGAAGTGCTCTTAGATGTGTGGTATTATACCTGGATTCTTTATAATGTCATCCGTGACTGACATAGATTCCTGAAAGGAGGCCACACAACAGGATATGAACTCACCTTCACTTCTTTATTATTATAGTCCTATTAAACTCCTTGTGTTTAGTCTAGGCAGGTTTCCTGAAAAGTTGCTTTTCTTTAGTCATTGGTATTTTATATCTTTGACTGTGAGCACTAAAAAAAAATCATATTGTGATTGAGATGACTTTATATCCTTTTTCTCTTAGCTTCATCATCTATACCTAACCTTAAACTTTGTCAGCATTTCCCAAGCTCTCCTGTCAAAACGCTCTTTAAAGATTAGAGGGTAAGACGTGCTGTCGTACACGCATTGGGTTCTCCTTTTGGAATTTGCATAAAGTAGTCCTGTGATTCCTATTGACACTCCAGAAATATATAGTAACTTACTTCAATAACCATATTTTTGTCTTCCTTAAGTATGACATCTTTTGCCCTGAAATCATATTGTGTAATTGGTGTCTCATTAGAATGTGCTATGCATTACTGGCAGTGAGGGGAGGGGCCTGGTCATCCCCACAGTGAGTGCCCTGGGGAGCACTTGAACCACAGTGGCAGAGGTACAGCAGGGCTTAGCAGAGATGTGGTCACCCTCCTGAGTAGCTCAATTCAGACTATATAAAGCTCTTGGTAAAGCCGTGTTCTACTGGAATTGTTTTGTAATTATTCTGGCTTATAGTCCCGGATCCTTGCCAATTTAAGAATATTTACTACTTTGTATGCTAGAATAATTCCTCATTGCTCAATGCACTCTCCTACCAAAAAAAGGAAAGAAGAAATAAAGAAAAGAGAAAGAAATGGAAAGGAGCCAAAATATCCTGGATATCTTGTCAATACTACACTTACCTTTTTGGTTTCGTTTCATTTCCTTTTGGTCTCTCTGTTTTAAATTCATTATTTCTTATTTTCTCTCTGGAAAATAATGATTAATCCTTCCAATACAAAGAGTATGCTTTCTCATTCTTTCTCATTGTTCTACAGCTTCTCTAAAAGCTTTTTTAAAAAATAGAATAAAGAAAAAGTTTTCAAATTTTGACCTTGTGGACTGTATGGTGTCCAGAGACTTCTTCAAAAGTAGAATTCTACCCAGGGGTGCCTGGGTAGTTCAGTCATTTAAGTGTTCCAGTCCTATTTCAGCACAGGTCATGATCTCAGTGTTGTGAGGTCATTCCCCCCAAAAGGTCCTTCCCTCAGCAGGAAGTCTGATTGGGATTCTCTTTCTCACTGTGTCTCTGCCCACCCCCTGCTTAAATACACACATACATACATACAATCTTCTTAAAAATTATAATTCCACCCTAATGATATTAGATTCACATTAGTTTCCATTTGTAGGTTATAATTCTTGAGAGCGTTTTGTATTAGCAATGGACCACAGGATTCTACCTGACCTTAGAATTTAAGCATTCCATGGTATTTGTGAGATTGAGAGATCACTTCATATATTCATTCCATCATTTGACTTATAAAAGATAATTCCCTTTGACGTTGTACAAAGTCACCTTCCTAGGCACTAGGAGAATTAAAATTTCCCGCTACCAATTAAAGACATGACTGAGGAGAGCCTGGGTAGCTCAATGGGTTAAGCGTCTGCCTTTGGCTCAGGTCATAATCCCAGGCTCCTGGGATTGAGTCCAGCATCGGGCTCCTTGCTCAGCAGGGAGCCTGCTTCTCCCTCTCCCTTGGCCTGCTGCTCCCCATGCTTGGGCTCTCTCTCTCTCAAATAAATAAGTAGAATATTTAAATAGAAAAAGAACAAAAACCATGACTTACCTGAGACTTCACTGTAAAACTGATCCCAACTCCTCTCATTAAATGTTTGGAACAAAAGTCAAAATAAAGCACATATAGCACGTATTTTTACTCTCTCCACGAATGTCATTTGATCAGTTGATTCTGACCGAATAGCAGCTACGTGGGATGGAGGGCGAGGAAGTCCTCCACTGTGTTTCTCAAATGCAGAGAAACGGAGACTGTACACTAAAGGTATTTTAAGGAGCTCAGCCAGCAGCTCCCGGCAGGGTCCCACAGCGACTGCAAGAATGACATTGAACTCTGATCCTTGTCGTTTTGTCATGAGTTTCTTGTTTAAAGGCGCATCTGTACAGTTTATCAAGACAACCAGAACATTTCCAAAGGGTTTCTGGCATTAGTGCAAAACGTGTCCAAAATGTATGTTTTGGGAGATCACGTATCCATCTATTGGCCAGTTGCGTCATAGTAACCTCAGTATCCTTGTTCGTCAGAGATGTAGGGTATGTCTCAAATTTACTAGCAGATTGTTTGTTGGGACCAAGAAGAATGGAAGCTGAAGATGTCAGAACAGTCACTTCACGACCCCTCTGGACAAGTTCTTCCAGGATGGCCTTTATATTGATCCAATGGCTGTATTCTGTGGCCACACCAGCACCTTTCCGGGACGACTCCCAGAGCTAAAGGAACGGCTCAGCTGGAGCAGCAGCAAAACTGAAACCCATTTCATGGACATTTTGCTTCTCTTCAAATTCCTGTTCCCTGTTGTCATTACTTGTGCCTTCCTTCTTCATTTAGATGTTTGGTCCATTTTGAGTAGTTTTTGCATATGGCTTGAGAGAGGGTGTCCAGCTTCAATCTTTTACATGTGGATGATCAGTTTTTCCAGAAGAATTTATTCAAAAGAGTGTTCATTTCCTGGTCAAAAATGAATCAGCCATCAGTGTGTGAGAATATTCCTGGGTTCTAAAATCTATTCTGTGGATCCATATGCTTATCTCTGTGCCTGTGTCACGCTCTCCTGATTACTGTAATTTATCATTAGTTTTCCTCTTCCGACTTTTTATTTAAATTCCAGTTAGTTAACATACAGTGTAATATTAGTTTCACGTGTAGGACGTAGTGATTCATCACTTACAGACAACACCCGGTGCAGTGTAGTTATTTTTAAAATCAATCAGTGTAATTCCTCCATTTTTATTCAAAGTTATATAAAGGTTGTGGGACTACTTTTAGGTCCCTTGAAATATCTATATAAATTTGAGACTGGCTTGTCAATCCATTGTAAAAGGGTCCGCTGGGATTGTGATAGCGATAGAGATTGGGTTGGACTGTGTATCGATTTGTGATGAATTACTATTACAACAATGTTGTTTAAATCCATGAATATGAGGTGTCTTCCTTTTAGAAATTTTAAAGTATCTTCTTGCAATGTTTTGTAGTTTCCCTTTCCTTGTGAAATTTATGAGGCATTTTGTTCTTTTGATGGTGCTATAGTGGGGATTGTTTTCTTAATTTCATTCTGGATTGTTTATTGCAGTTGTGTATTGTATATTTTCTAGTGAATTCCCAGGGTTTTTCTCCTGTCACCTCTCCATTGAAATAGTGCGATGTCTTCCTTTCCGACATGGATTTCTTTATCTTATTTTCTTGGCTAGTCATTTTGGTTTGAACCTTCAGTACAACTGTTGAAGAGAAGCGTTGAGGGTGCATGTCCTAATCGATGTCCTATTCTCCTTTGTTATCTTAAAAGAAGACATTTAGTCTTAACCATAAAGTATGCTGTCAGCAGTGGGGTTTTTGCAGATGCCTTTTATCCGTTTGAGGAAGTTCATTCTATTAGTTTACTGAGTATTTTTATCACAAGGGTATTGGACTTTGTAATGTTTTTCTGCGTTTATTGAGATAATCATGCGGTCTTTGTTTTTCAATCTCTTGGTATAGGGTGTAGGAATAATTGGTTTTGAACTGTTAAAGCACCTTTTGCATCCCTGGACTAAATCCCAGTTTTCCTTGGTGTATGATTTCTTTTGCATATTCCTGGATTTGGCTTACTTGCATTTTGTTGAGGACTTTTGTTTTTGATGTTAATTTTATCTAAGTCCAATTTATTAACAGCTAATGTATTATTGGTTTCAGAGGAAGAAGTCTGCGAAAGTGGTCCAGTTTCATTCTTTTGCATGTGGCTGTCCAATATTCTCAAAACCACTTGTTGAAGAGACTGTTACCGTTGGACATCCTTTCCTGCTCTGTCAAAGATGAGTTAACCATAGAGTCGAGGGTCCATTTCTGGGTTCTCTATTCTGTTCTTTTGATCTCTGGGTCTGATCACCATATTGTCTTGATGATTACAGCTCTGTAACAGAGCTCAAAGTCTGAAATTGTGACGGCCCCAGCTTTGGTTTTCCTTTTCAATAGTTGTTTGGCTATTTGGGGTCTTTGCTGGTTCCGTCCAAATTTTAGGATTATTGGTCCCAGCTCTGTGAAACAAGTGGATGGTATTTTGATAGGGACTGCATGGAATGTAGAGATTACTCTAGGTAGCATAGACATTTAACCGATATTTGTTCTTCCAGACTATGAGCGTGGAACCTTTTTCCATTTCTCTGTCTTCCTCAGTTTCTTTCACGGGAGTTCTTTACTCCTCAGAATACAGATCTTTTGCCTCTTTGGCTAGGTTTTTTCCGAGGCATCTCATGATTTCGAGTGCAATTACAAATGGAATTGACTCCTTAAATCCTCTTTTTTTCTGTCTCATTGTTAGTGTCTAAAAATGCAACTGATTTCTGTGCATTGGTATTATATCCTGCCACTTTGCCGAATTCCTGTATGAGTTCTAGCAATGTTGGGGTGGGGTCTTTTGGGCTTTCCACATAGAGTATCATGTGGTCTGCAAAGACTGAAACTTTGACATTTTCCTTGCTGATTTGGATGCCTTATATTTCTTTTTGTTGCCGATTGCTGAGGCTAGGACTTCTAGTCCTATGTTGAACAGCAGTGGTGATAGCGGGCATCCCTGCCGTGTTCCTGACCTTAGGGGAAAAGCTCTCGGTTCTTCCCCATGGAGAATGATGTTTGCTGTTGGGTTTTATACATGGCTTTTCTGATACTGAGGTCTGTTCCCTCTATCCCTACACTGTGAAGAGTCTAATCAGAAGGAAGACTGTACTTTGTCAAATGCTTTTTCTGCATCTATTGAGAGGATCATATGATTCTTGTTCTTTCTTTTACTAATGTCGTGCATCACTTTGATTTGCAGATGTTGAGCCATCCCTGTAGGCGAGGAATAAATCCCACTTGGTCGTAGGGAATAATCCTTTTAATGTACTATTGGATCCTAGTATCTTGGTGAGAATTTTGGCATCCATGTTCCATCAGGGATATTGTTCTAGAATTCTCCTTTTTGGTGTGGTCTTTGTCTGGTTTTGGGATCAGGGTATTGCTGCCCTCATAGAAAGAGTTTAGAAGTTTTCCTTCCATTTCTATTTTTGGAAATAGCTTCAGAAGAATAGATATTAATTTTTCTTTAAATGTTGGGTAGAATTCCTCTGGGAAGCCATCTGTCCCTGGACTCTTGATTGTTGGGAGGTTTTTCATTTCCTTTGTGGTTATGGCTCTATTCAGTTTTTCTATTTCTTCCTTTTTCAGTTTTGGTAGTTTATACTTCTCGAGGGATGCATCCATTTCTTCCAGATTGCCCAATTTGTTGGCATATAGTTCCTCATAATGTGCTGTTATAATTGTGTGTGTTTCTTTGGTGTTGGTGGTGATCCCTCCGCTTTCATTCTTGATTTTTTTTTTTTCCATTTGGGTCCATTCTCTTTTCTTTTGGAGAAGTCTGGCCAGGGGTTTATTGATCTGATTAGTTCATTCAAAGAACCAGCTTGGTTTTGTTGATCTGTTCTACTGTTCTTAGGTTTCTAGTTCATTGATTTCTGCTCTAATCTTTGTTATTCTTCTTCTTCTGGGTTTAGTTTTGATTTGTGTCATTTCCCCTTTAAGTGTAAGGTTCGGTTGTGTATTTGAAACTTCTAGTTTCTTGAGAAAGGCTTGGATGGCTCTATACTTCCCTCTAAGAGCCGCCCTTGCCACTTCTCACAGGCTTTGAACAGTTGTGTTTTCATTTGCCTTTATTTCCATGGATTTTTTTTTAATCTCTAATTTCCTGATTCACCCAATCATTATTTTAGTAGGATGCTTTAGCCTCCACATATTTGAGTTCTTTTCAAGTTTCCTCTTGTGACTGAGTTCCACTTTCAAAGCATTGTGTTGTGAAAATAAGCAGGGAATGATCCCAATCTTTTGGTACTGGTTGAGACCTCATTTGTGACCCTTTATGTGATCTATTTTGGAGAATGTTTCATGTGCACTTGAGAAGAATGTATTCTGTTGCTTTAGGATGAAATGTTCTAAATATGTCTGTTAAGTCCATCTGGTCCAACGTGTCATTTAAAGCCCTTGTTTCCTTGTTGGTCTTCTGCTTAGATGATCCATCTGTCCGTTGCAGTGAGGGGGGTGTTAAAATCCTCTACTATTATTGTTTTATAGGTGTTGTGTTCCGTTGCAGTGAGGGGGGTGTTAAAGTCCTCTACTATTATTGTTTTATAGGTGTTGTGTTTCTTTAATTTTGCTATTAATTGGTTTGTGCAACTGGCTTCTGCCGTGTTACGGGTATCAATAGTATAGTTGTTAGATCTCATTGCATAGACTTTTTAATCATGATGTGCTGTAAAAAATTATGATATTACTGTCCTTTCTCATCTCTTATTAACTTCTTTGGTTTAAAATCTAATTTGTCAGCTATAAAGATTGCTACCTCGGTTTTCTTTTGATGTCCATTAGCATGATAAATAGTTCTCCACCCCCTCAATTTCAATCCGGAGGTATTTTTAGGTCTAAAATGAGGCTCTTGTAGACAGCATATCGATGAGGCTTGCTCTTTTGTCCAGTCTGATACCTGTTTCTTTTGATTGGGGCATTTAGTCCCTTCACATTCAGGGCAACTGTTGAAAAATATGAAATTAGGGCCATAGTGTTACTTGTAACGTTACTGTTTCTGTATATGGTTTCTGTTCCCTTTTGGCCTACGTGACTTTTGGGCTTGTTCTTTGCTTAAAGCATCTTTTAAAATACTTCTTGTACGGCTAGTTTGGTGATCACAAATGCTTTTAGTTTCTGGAAACTTTTTCTCTCTCCTTTTATTTTGATTGGGATCCTAGCTGCTGCATATTTTTCTCATCTCACACCTTGACTATATCATGTCAGTTCTTTCTGGCCACAAAGGTCTCTGTGCATAGGTCTGTTGCCAGTCTAATGTTCTACCCTTGCAGGTTACAGACCTCTTGTCCTGAGCTGCTTTCAGGGTTTTCTCTTGGTCTCTGAGATTTGTAAGTTTCTCTATTATATGTCAGGCTGTTGACCTATTTTTATTGATTTGGAGGGATTCTCTATGACTCTTGAACTTAGATACCTCATTCTTTCCCCACATTAGGGAGGTTCTCTGCTATAATTTTCTCCAATGTACCTTTTGCCCCTCTCTTTTTCTGGCTTTTCTGGGATTCCAGTGTTTCTAATACTGTTTTGCTTTGTGGCATCACTTATCTCTCGAACTCTCCCCTGCTGATCCAGTATTTGTTTATCTCTCTTTTCCTCAGGGTCTCTATTCTCCATCATTTTATCTCCTAGTCAGTATTTCTCTCTTCCACCTCATTTGTCCTAGCAGTTAAAGCCTCCATTTTTGGTTGCATCTAATTAATAGCCTTTTTAATTTCGACTTGATTGGATCTCAGTTCTTTTATTTCTCCAGAAAGGGGTTCTGTAGTGTCTTGCATGCTTTTGCAAGCCCCACTAGTATCTTTATAAACATCATTCTGAACTCTAGGTCCAATACCTTACTTATGTTCATATTGATTAGGGCCTGACAGTCAGTGCAGCTTCTTATTCTCTTTTTTCTTCCTCTTCTTTTTTTTTTCTATGATAATTTATGTATTTACTTGAGAGAGAGAGAGAGAGACAGAGAGAGACAGAGATAGTGACAGAGAGCATGAGGAGGGGGGAGAAGTTGAAGCAGGCTCCCTACGGAACAGGAAGCCTGACATAGGTCTCCATCCTAGGATTCTGGGATCATGACCTGGGCCAAAAGCAGATGCTAAACCAACTGTGCCACCCAGGTGCCCCTCTTGTTATCTTTCTGGAGGTGAGTTTTTCATGTTGTCGTCCTACCCAGAGAAGAATAGATACATGAGGGTCAAAATACCAAAATGGCAACAACAACCTCAGAGAAATAGACACAAAACAAAACAGAAGAGACCCTGAACCGAGAGAGAGAGAGCGAGAGAGAGAATAATCAAAGAGGTGAACAGAATAGAAAAAAAGCACTAGATCCTCTGTGTATATTGGTCCATTTGTTAGAAAACTAGATCCCAAACTTCTAAGGAGAGAAAAACATATCATGAAAAGAATTAAATACAATGAAAGGATAGAATGTAACTATAAAAATTAAAAGACAAAAAAAGGGAAGGAATAAACAGAAAGGTGAACAGAAAGGAGCAATGCAGGGTATCCTGACTATATTTTGGTTGGGTTTTGTATCTCAAAATTGCAAGGGAAGACTAAATATATACAAAAACAAAGTTAAATCCCTTGAACATGTAAGGGTAAAAATGAAATTTAAAGAAGACTTTAACAAAACAGAAAAAATAAAAGAAGAACAAAACAAAACAAAAAGAGTGAATATGATCAGACAGGTGAAGAGAATAGAGCCATACACTAAAATCTGGGTGTATTTCTGTCTGTTAGAAGAAAGTGCATCCCAAAATTGTAAAGAAAGGAAAAAATATATATATATATACAGGATAAAATTAAATACAATGAAAGGGTAGAATGGAACTACCATAAAAATAAAAATTAAAAAAAGATTTTTAAAAAGTTGATAAAGTAACAAATTGGTTGAGAAAAAAAGAGGAAAAATAAAATTGGAAGACTAAATAATCATAGGGGGGAGATAAATTACCATAATATGAAATCCTGTCTGTTTTGTGTTTATAGAAATTTACATACATTTTATTTTATTTCCAAAAGAGAGTATCGTGCTTGTATATTTTTCCTGGAACTTGTTCATGTAGCAATGTGACATGGAGATCATGCAAAAATACTGCCTGTCACCATATCTTCTCCGTAATTACTGTATACACTACATCTTTCATCGAATGTGGTTTCGTATATATTTAGGTACTTTAGGGAATATGTTGAACATAAATGTGTATGTGTGCATTTCTAGATGGCTGATTCCTAGATGTGGAATTGCATCGTTAAATAGCGTGTTTAAATCCTATCGGAAAGCGTCATACTACATTGTACTTCATAAAAATAGTGTTCTCAGATTCTTTCTCCCCCGTCTTTTAGCAGAAGGAAATTTCTTAATTTGATAAAGCATATTTATCTATCGTGAGGCAATAACAGGCAATATTGGTGAAATAGTCAAAGTTTTTCACGTGAGATTGGGAAGGAGAGAAGAATGGTGACAATTCCACTTCAGTTCAGAATTCTGTGGGGGGTTCTGACCATACAGGAAAGCCAAAATAAAAATCACAGATTGTGTACGAAAAAAGGTCCCTGGGAGGCAGAAGTTTGGGACCTGGACTGGAAAATTCCAAAGCAAGCCAAACCATAGTGGAAAGTTTAGAAAATGTTAGATGTGTACAACATGAAGTGGACCCTGAAGCTGACTTTAAGGAAAACAATCAGCCATTTCTAAGAGAAGCTGACGGAAGATTGACGTGGTTTCCTTATCTCACTTTGGCATTAATTCAAAATATTTACTAGAAGGACCACTTCCCGGAGAATTAAAACAATTTACATCTAAGCGCTTATTTCTGTAGGACTTCCTCTACCACTTGAAGTAGAAATCAAAGCCGAGGACGTCTCAACAGACAGACAGACAGACAGCCTGCTGACCTGCAGTACGTGTGACTTCTCCACGGCCCAGGAGCCCGAGCAAGGTCCCAGGGCCACTGGCAGGCCCGGCGGCTGTCCCTGAAGAGAGGCCCAGGCCCGCCGGGATCCGCCAGCACTTTGAGAGTCTGCAGACGGCTGAGGACCCCAGGATGACACCAAGCACCCGACATCCATCTGCACGGTTGGTCACCGTCCTTGCTGGCGGGGCCTGGGGAATGGAAGCTGTGGCACGGCCTGCCAAGGAGTGGGGGGCTGTGATTTGCAATGTCAAAGCGCGGGCAGTGGCCCCCAGGAGAGGCCACGCAGCCAGCACACAGAAGACTACCCTGGTTGGGACTCAGCCTGTCCTCTGCGCCCTCAGCCACACACCCCAGCGGTGGCCTAGCTCTGGCATGGAGCTGGTGGCGCTCAGGGTAGGGCATGCACCCCCTGGCTGCACCGAGGGGCTCAGCCAGGCTGAGGCTGCAGAGACCCAGTAGGTGAGCAAGTGCCAGCCCTCCAGGACTTGGCGGGTCGGGTGTGATCCTTGGCGGGGTGGCCGACGGCAGGAACCAGGTCAGGGGGCAGGTCAGGGGGCAGCCAGGCCACAGCAGCCCACGACCAGCAGGGAGGTGGCCTCCAAGTGCCGCTGCTGGGCAGGTCCAGCCCTCGCTGTGGGCTTGGCGTGGAGTCTCCCCTCAGTCTCTGGCAGCCTTGCAAGCAAAGCAGCAGGAACCAGTTGTCAGACCCCTGCCTCAGCCTCTGCTTCAGGGAGCTCAGCTGCTCCTCCTGATGGGCCCCTGCAGCCTGCAAGGGGAGGACTTCCTCCCTGGGAGCCACAGCGGCCTCTTCCCTCTTCAGATTCTGCTGCTTGATCCATCTGTGGGAAACACTTTACTGACTTAATTTACATTTCCCTATGAATTCATACCTTTTGTTCTCTTATGTTATTGGGTTTTGTTTGTTTTTACTTCTGTGAATTGCCTATTCACATCCTCCGTTTAGTTTCATCTACTGGGTTTTTTGTTTGTTGTGTTTGTTCTGATTTGTAATGTTTCTGGCTTTTCAATACTTACCAACCTTTAATCTGGTAGGTGTGGTACAGGATAGATTTGAGGACAATTAATTAAACCCGTATTCACGGTTTAACCATATTATCTGCTATGGCTCTCTAGTCTCTTGAGTTAAAAATGTGTCAAATATCTCAAAGAATTGTATGGAAATTCATGATAAACTTTTCTGAGAATTCCCACCCCAAACCTCGCCCCCAGCCCCACATCTGTTTTAACTTGTTTTTAAGAGAAACTCATGCTTTAGGGGAGAGAATGTTGTGAGACTACAGTGATGGTCTTCTTAACCAATGAAGACAGGTATTTTTCTGTCATCTGAACCACTTCAATCATAAAGTGATTGATTCCCGATGCTTAGGTTTCAGGAGGCTCTTGAGAATCCTTGTGGGTCGATTCTGTTTCCATAAAACACATAGTTTTTGTTCTTTGTATTGTTATTGATTATCGCCAGACTTGGTGTACCTAGGTTTAAGGAAATGATTGCAATCTGTTTTTTATCACGCCAAAGGATTCATTGTTTCCTATTATGTTAATGGAAAAGATGGAACAGCAAGCAGGCTGCTGAGGAAAGAGAAAGAATGAGTCATGCTCGTCTAAAGTATGGTCATACAGAATGATCATGATTTCAAACTGCATTGAACTAACACATTGAATTGCTCACCATATCTGTAACAGCAAAGTGATGATGTGTCTGGTTTCAAAAGAGAAGATGTATATAGGTACCCCCACCGTAGGGGAGAGTGAAAATTTAGTAAGTTCCTCTAGGGAGCATATTCTATACTATCCAACCTACAACTGAAACTTTATATCCATAATCAAAGGGTAAAATGAGAGTGTAAGCCACCAGGTGAATTGTTTTAAAGGACTGTGAGGTAAAGAGAATAAGCTAATGAAACCGATCTATCATATATTAATTCAGCTTTCTTTTTCTTTTAAGGTTTTATTTACTTGAGAGAGAGAGAGAGAGAGAGAGAGAGAGAGAAAGAGAGAGAGCATGCTTGTGAGTGGTAGAGGAATAGAGGGGGAAGGAGAGGGAGAAGGAGATAACCTCCAGCAGACTCCAAGCTGAGCACAGAGCCCAATGCAGGGCTTGACCCCACAACTCTGAACCATGACCGCTGCTCAAACCGAGAGTAAGGAGCTTAATGGACTGAGGTGCCCAATAGCTCAGTTTTATAATAGGAAACAGCTGTTATATTTCTAAATCCCATACATTCCACAGGATACTGACAAGGTGGTTGAAGGCCATCAACTTGCCATGTCCCAGGGTAAGGAGTGATGCTCAGGCTGGGTACACTATAAAAGTCAAGGAGAATTAGTGGTCACCCAAAACAAAATGGATGGGTAAGTCATTTTATACAACTTTAACTATCTGTAGTTTCTCTAGCAAAGGACGAAACGACAAATTTTGCACCAAAATGAAGTTAAAATATTCTGAGTATTTGCAGAGTAACAGTGATATTGTGAATAGCCTACTGAATGTTCTTATATTCATGCCCAATGTTGGAAACACAGGTAAGCTCAGTAAGTTTTGGAGGGGGATGACTTTTCATTTAGAATAATAAGTTTCTGTAAATTCCCGTAGAGTTTTATTTAATTTAATTTTATTTTGCCAGTTTTTCTGTTGGCATGACACATTTCTGACTCTTAAACAGGCAATAAATCCCTTGAGAGCAGATGTTGATCTCAGAAGCTAAGTTGGGAGGAGTCGTTTCTTCACAGGGGAAGGGAACTTTAAATCATAACTCCTTGCTGGCATCAACTGGAGGAGTCCCATCTAGGAGGCAGACCAGCTTGAGGCCTCAGATACGACTACTCCTTTTTTATCTTCTGCCCTGTTTTTGCGACCTTCCGACAACAAAACAGACAACACTGTGTGGTGACAAACATAGCAGTTACCACACAGGCCAGCAGAAACCCAATCACATCCAAGGAGTGGTACTGGAACCAGGTGAGGTCGTGGGAGGCTGGCCGCAGGTGCTTGGCTCCTTTGTGGCGCATGACATACTCGATCCAGAAGACTGCTCGGTCCAGGGGCTTTAGAGGCTGATCGTGCTGAATTCTTGATAATTTCATAGCATTCTCTTTGTACCTAAGGGAGAAACGTAAAGATACCGACATTGAAAGGAAGTTAATTTGCCAAATCAAAGAATTCCCATGAAAGGTCTTTTTAAAAACTGCCATACAAATGATTCAAAACAAGTGCCATAGAATTACGGAAGTCGTGTGTTTTTTATTTGGGTCCTCATAGGAGATTTGGGTTTTAAATTGGAATTTTCTGAGTGATGAATGTTTTGAAAAGTAAAAATGGAAGTTAGGATAGTTTGATCTTTTCTTTTTAAGATTTTATTTATTTATCCATGAGAGACACACAGAGAAAGGCAGAGACACAGGCAGAGGGAGAAGCAGGCTCCATGCAGGGAGCCCGATGTGGGACTTGATCCCAGGTCTCCAGGATCATGCCCTGAGCCAAAGGCAAGATGCTCAACCACTGAGCAACCCAGGCGTCCCAGTTTGATCTTTTCTAACAGAGAAAAGGATACGAGCCATCGTAACAGCTATAAAAGAGACGGTGGAAATGCACTTATAGAATGATCCTCATGAAGCAGGAAAGGGAATTGCGTCATGGTGAGTAAAATGCCACCTCACCGGGCCTCGTCCTTCCATTCTTCTATCCTCTACTCTTTATTTTCCATCATGTAGCCAGTCTGATTTTTGAAAACAGACATCAGATTATGACACTTCCCTGCTAAAAATTTCCAACTGGCTTCTCACTACCTACAGTAAAATTCAAATATGGATTTTGGACTCTAGGATCTTGCAAATACACACACCCGGCAACTTCGTTTCCTGTCACTTTGTCCCACGTACACTCTGCTGTAGGCCCAGAGGCTTGCTAGCAGTTCACTGAAGTTGCCAGACGTATCCCACCTCAGCCAGCACCTTTGCACTTTCTGGCTCCTCGGTGTCTGCTGGACACTTCCCTGCCACACCCCAAGGCTGCTTCTACCTTTGGATGGATGACCCAGCTTTGTGTCCCGTCTCAGAGAGACTTTTCTGGGCCACACTATCCTAGCACCTTGAGACATTTGTTCTGTTTGTGTCTATGTGTATGTGTTTTGCTATTTGCAACCCAGAACTTGAAAACATGTTTTATTTTCCAAAATAACCTTCAGGCGTAACACATAAGAAATATGCACAGTCTTCACGGAATACCCATACATTCAAAATTAGCTAGAATATTATTGTGAAGTGGATGTAATAATGTACCTACTACTAAGATATTGGTATAGGGTGTCACAAGCTACCCAGAAGCACCCCATCTGCCCTGATCCTTTTAGTCATCATAGGTTAGTTTTTATTATTTATATATTAGAATATGAAGTGAGCGCTCATTTCCTTTGGTCTTTTGTGTAAGAGTTGTTGGTTAATTCTAGCACTGTTAGGTATTCCATTGTTGGCAATAGCACAGGTTACTTCATCATTTAACGATCAATAGCCATTTGTGTTAATAATCTTTTGGCCATTACTACTAATGCTGCCATAAAAATCTTGTATCTTTTGATTTACATGTTTGTACAAGTGTTTGTATATATGTAGAAGTGGAATTGCTGAGAAGAGGTGTATTGATGAGTATGATTTCTTTATTGGCTGAGTTATGTAGAAGTATATTGCTGAATTTCCAAAATGTAGAGAGGTTTTAGTTGTCTTTCTTTTTGATGATTCTAAGTGAATCCCACTAGAGCTGAACAGTGTGCTCTTGATGATTTATATTCTTCAAAATTCCTTTTGGTTTATGGCCCACGTATGGTTAATTCCAGTATCTATTCCATTCTTGAAAAATGGGTATTCTCTGTTGTTTTATATATATGTCAGATGGGTTGCATTTTTAAATTGTGTCCTTCAAAACACTTAGGTATTTCTCCCTTCCATTATCTTATCTTTTTCCCTTGTTCTGATCTTATTTTTCTATGTTACTGAGAAAGATGTTTAAAAATTCAATATTATGACTGTAAATTTGAATGTTTGTTCTTTGGCCCACTTCTACTGCATTTTGATGTTTGCCGTAGTAGGCGTCACTAATTGGTAATTTGGACTGTTTTGAAAGATCAATCAATTCATTATGAAATACTTCTCTTTATTTTTGTTGGTGATTCTGGACTAGCATGTCTGATCTTAGCATGGGTCCAACATCTTTCTGCGGTTACTGCTAGAATAGGTCATTTCCTACCTTCTTCGTACTTAAATCTTTTTGCGCATTTCTATTTGAACATGTCTTATAACTGGCATATAGTTTAAAAAATGTGTTCTGACAATCTTTGTCTTTAAATTATTTAGTCTATTTAGATTTAATGTCTTGGCATATTTATATTTTCATCTACTGTCTTAGTCTGTTTTCTTTTCTATTTGGCCAACCTGCCTTATATTTCTTTACCTTTCTCTCTTGTTTTAAGGTATTTTTATTATGCAATTACTCTACCATTTTCTCCCCATAATACATTTTTCAGTGTTTCTGATATGTGAATGACAATAAGTACATGAAAAGATGTTTAATAACTTTGGCTGTAAGAGAAATGAAAACGAAGACCACAAGGAGAGACCCACTAGGATGGCTGTAATAAAAAAGTTGATAGCAAGTGTTGAAAATGATGTGGAGAACTTGAATCTCCCATACTTAGCTGGCGGAAATGTAAAATAGTGCAACTTATTTGGACATCAATTTGGCAGTTCCTCAGAGAGATAATCTGTGGCCTAGATGTCTACCCAAAATGCTACTCCTAGATGTCTACCCAAAAGAAGTGAAAAATTTTGTTCACACAATAAATGTGTAGCAATATTGATAATACCTAAATGAGGAAATAACCCAAATGTTCACGAACTGATACATGGATAGATTGTAACATATCCATACCATAGGATATTTATCATTCAGCAATACAAACCTACCACACGAATGAAACTCAAAAACATGCCAAATGAAAGAAGCCACATGCAAAAGCCCGTAAGTGGTATGATTCCACTTGTATGAAACAGCCAGAATACAGCAATTTGTAGAGACAGAAGTAGATTAATGTTTACTTGAGGCAAGAGAAATGGGCAAAGACTCCTAAGTCAGTCGTATGTGATTTCTTCTTGGGCTAATGAAAATGTCCCAAACTTAGATTATGGTGATGGTTTCATAGTTCCATAATACACTACACATATTTGAATTTTATACTTTTAGTTTATGGTACACAAATTACACATAAAATATATTAACAATAAGAACCAAAATCAATGTTTGAGCAAAAAGAGATTTATAGCTTTGGAAATTTTGGTACTTAATTGAGAGTCACTTTACATGACTTCAAGTTCTTCATTCTTTCATTCTATGGTTTCTATCATAGGAACTTTGAAATATTCTTACAATTACTATATAATCGTTTGCATTTGTGTATGTAGAAAATTGTTGCAGTAATTGGTTGCCTATTAAGTCAAAGGGATTTAAATGCAACTGTGAAATAAATGTCTGGTTGTAAATAAAAGTAGATTTAAGATCAGTCTATCACTTGGCTTCTTTCCAAATTAGCCTCTTAAGAATGGGAGGAAACTCACAGCCACCGTTGACTATCTATCAATAATCTATCGATAATCTATTGATAAATTCTATCAATTGAAAAAAAATGTAATACTCACGAAGGGTCATTAATGACTGTCCTCAACGCATTGAGCAAGTCTGCACTAGACATTGTGCTGAAGTCCAGTCTGATAGCTGCTCCCTTAGCTTTCATGTGAACAATGTTATCAGCTTGATCGGCAAACAAGGGAATGCCCACCATGGGGATCCCGTGGTAGATCGCCTCATAGATGCCGTTGGTTCCACCATGGGTTATAAAGGCTTTGGCTTTCGGATGACCTAGGATTGGATGAATCTCAGCACATTATTAACCGTAAGTCTTAGAAATAAAATGAGAATTGGGCAACATAAGACATATGTTATTATATAAACATGAAACAGTATTAAAATGTCTTTTGGCTCTCAGCGCAAGAAGCACATAAATGTGCTGGAGAGGTAAATGAAGATTGGTGTGGTGCTTGTAACTTGAAAAATGAATACAAGATTGCTGGACAGACAAATTGAACGATAACATTCTGGTTATCACCCAAAAAAGGGGAAAGGGTGCAAAAAAAAGAAAGGGAGGTGGTATGTTAGAACATATTCTCTTAAAGACACAGTAAAGTCACTGAGTTTCACATGTAGGGTGTCAAGGCAGCAGGAAGTGTGATGGTGGTGGCTCAAATCAGGGGAAGGAAAGATAGCACTTTATCGTGAAATGTGTTGTGACTTCATGGAAAAGATTATGGTATTTTTCTAGAGAAAATATAGAGTCCCTGGTAATAAAAGAGAGGCTATTATTTTCCATTGCCACTGAATACCCATGCAGAAGGAGAAAGGATAGGAATAAGGTGGGAAAATTTGGAGACAGAGCGATGCTCTAGGTAGTTAGTAACAACTTATGTGGGAGAAGAGTTACAGCTGAAATACAGATACTTTGATTCTGGCCATAAGGAATGGGACTGTGTATAAAAACATGCCAACTGTTGTTGGTTATCTTTTTCCCTCTAGGTCTGCAAAATAAATATAAGAAAGTTAAGTTTGAGTTTTGAGTTTTTGAGTAGTAAATGCTCAGTCAGACTGCTTTTCGGTGAACTGCTATCATTTTGTTAGGATTACTTTCAATTCAGTATTTGCCAGATTCTTACCAAGAAGGTCATTCTGGGGAAGCCACTTATACAGCCGAGTATTTGGCCCTAAGGTGTCTGGTTTCTTGCCATCAAATCTCCATAGAACCTGTTAAAGAAAATACCTTATTTCATGAGTTGAACTTTGAAGTTATAGCTTGTGAACATTTTAAAGAATTTAGGAGATAATCTAGTTAGACTCCTTTCATTGACTGATAAATAACAAGGACAAAAGATATTAAAAATGAGACTACTAAAACCCTAGTATAGTAAGAATACCCCCATTTTGTTACTTATTTTTATATTCAAGCAAGTATGAATGTAATCATAATATTTCACACATGAGGATTAGACAGATGAGATTATCAAGGACAAATTCAAGCATTTAAGAAAATTTTAGGCAGTTATTATAATTCTAGTGCAAACAAGTAAGAAATTACTAAAATCCACACCTTTGTCCGTTATCATTGCTTTCGTCTTCCAATGTAATACCAACCTATTTACATCTTTTTAAGTGATACAGAAGGACGTTCCCTTATATCCACTTGTTCATAGCCATTTGTTCCATAAGCTATTTTATTTGAGTTTTACATGTTTTGATACACAAAAAAGCTAAATATGTCATCTGCTGCTTGTGAGAAACAAGTAATTCTGCTTATTAGTAATTCATTAATATCAATAATTTCTCCTTAGGACATTTAACTTTTTTCACATTACTAATGATTAGGCACTACTTGCCAGAAAAAGGTAATTTTTTTACATGAATGCAGATTATTATTAGTATTTCTTGGTTTGGCAGTTCTTTACATGTGGGAAGAAAAGCCTGTTGGCAATTCAGAAATAACAGTGTACGTGTCACAAAAACTCCAAAAGTGTAGTGGTGCTAAGTTTTATTGAACTTGTTGTTCATATGTCAATGATGCACTACAAAGCACTGACAGCATTGATTGATATGAAATCTATGGCCAAGCAATTTCCATTGCCATATTAAAATAGATTCTGATTTTAGAATTTCCCAGCAATCCTCATAACTGGAATATAGTTTGCATTGGTTAGCATATATTTGCTATATGAATGTTAAAATAACTTGCGATAGTAAGCAAAAATTAGCATAAGGAGAAACTATTCCAGTGACCGAAAAGTAGTTCACAAATACCCAAATATGCCAGGTGCATTCTATGTATTGGAAAAGAATTTACAACCATAGTTTATGTAGAAAGAGGCATGTGAAACTTTCCCATGCTAGGCTTTTTTTCCGGTTGACTCCTTAATATGTTTCTTTTTCCTTCCTTAATCGGGAGCAGTTATTATTCTGATAAGTTAGAGTCCTTTGCAGCCAGATATTACTAAGCACTTGGTCACCCTGAGGAGTGGACCCATCTTCCCCCTTTTCATTGATCTTACTCTTTCACTCATAATAGGGCCATTTCATCAGTCATGTCAATTTTTCTCTTTCTCTAAGTCATCTTGGCTGGACGAAAGCCTAGACATAGTTTGGTGATTGTTTTTCTGAACAGCACACTGAGGAGGCTTACCTCAAAATTTAGGGGAAGGAAGAGGAACCTGGATTATCTGATAAGTGTAAACTGCAGGATGCTTTTCAGACTTTTATCAGTTCCTCTTTAACATAACTGTTGAAATTTAACTCCTTTCTGAGAACAGCTATGAGGTAGTCAGTGCCCTTGGAAGTCTTGAAAGGAATGCAGATCTTGTAAGGAAAAGGAAAGAATGACAGACAGAATTTGGTGATTGCTATTCCTGCCCAGGACACATTACAATACCAAGCTTTACTCTGCACGTCCTAAATATATTTCTTTCCATCTCAATGTTAATGCCAAAGTTATTGTCAAAACGACTTCTGTAGTACTTAGCATCTGCCATTTATATTTTCCTCATGTTTGAGATAAACTGGATCTATCATAATGATGTTCATGTCATGAAGGAAAGGGTAGTCAGACCCTTACAGAGTTTAACAGCCTCATTAGGTAGTTGTATACAATTAAGGTACTCTATCTAACCTTTTGTGGAATCTGGGCAAGGGCTGATGCAATCACATTGGCTCTTTCCTCTGGCATGTTATTGACCATTGACCCTAGAGAAAACACCACAATACCGTTTTCTCCAGAGCTCTGGACAAACTCTTCCATTTCCTGTGAAGAAAAAATTTGCTCCATCAAAAAGGAGAAACAGCATAGCAAACACCACTGAATGAATTTCTATGAGGTTGCGTGGGAGGCTCAGTCGTTTCAGCATCCGACTCTTGATTTGGGCTCAGGTTATGATTTCAGGGTTGTGAGATTGAGCCCTGTGTCTAGCTCTGTGCCCAGTGGAGACTTTCCTGGGTGTTCTCTCTCTCCTTCTGCTCCCCAGCCCATGTGAGAGTCTCTCTCTCTCTCTCTCTCATATAAATAAGTAAATAAATCTTTAAAAAAAATTTTTATTGGAGTCAATTTGCCAACATATACCATAACACCCAGTGCTCTTCCCGCCAATGTCCCTCTCAGTGCCCATCACCCAGTCACCCCAACACCCCACCCACCTCCCTTTTCACTACCCCTTGTTCTTTCCCAGAGTTAAGTGTCTTTCACGTTTTGTCACCCTCACTGATATTTCCACTCATTTTCTCTCCTTTCCCTTTATTCCCTTTCACTAATTTTTATATTCCTCAAATGAATGAAACCATATAAAATGTTTGTCCTTCTCTGATTCACGTATTTCACTCAGCATAGTACCCTCCAGTTCCATCCACATCAAAGCTAATGGTGGGTATTTGTCGTTTCTAATGGCTGAGGAATATTCCATTGTATACATAAACCACATCTTCTTTATCCATCATCTTTCGATGGACACCGAGGCTCCTTCCACAGTTTGGCTATTGTGGACATTGCTGCTAGAAACATCGGGGTGCAGGTGTTCCAGCTTTTCACTGCATCTGTATCTTTGGGGTAAATCCCCAGCAGTGCAATTGCTGGGTCATAGGGTAGATTTATTTTTAACTCTGAGGAACCTCCACATAGATTTCCAGAGTGGCTGCACCAGTTCACATTCCCACCAACAGTGCAAGAAGGGTCCCCTTTCTCTGCATCCTCTCCAACATTTGTTGTTTCCTGTCTTGTTAATTTTCCCCATTCTCACTGGTGTGAGGTGGTATCTCATTGTGGTTTTGATTTGTGTTTCCCTGATGGCAAGGGATGCAGAGTATTTTTCTCATGTGCTTATTGGCCATGTCTCTGTCTTCCTCTGTGAAATTTCTGTTCATGTCTTTTGCCCGTTTCATGATTGGATTGCTTCTTTGCTGTTGAGTTTAATAAGTTCTTTGTAGATCTTGGAAACTAGCCCTTTATCTGATAGGTCATTTGCAAATATCTTCTGCCATTCTATACGTTGCCTTTTAGTTTTGTTGACTGTGTCTGTTACTGTGCAGAAGCTTTTTATCTTGATGAAGTCCCAATATTTCATATTTTTACTTTTGCTTCTCTTGCCTTCATGGATGTATCTTGCAAGACGTTGCTGTGGCCAAGTTCAAAAAGGGTGTTGCCTGTATTCTCCTCTAGGATTTTGATGGATTCTTGTCTCACATTTAAATCTTTCATCCATTTTGAGTTTATCTTTGTGTGTGGTGTAAGAGAATAGTCTAGTTTCATTCTTCTGCATGTGGATGTCCAATTTTCCCAGCACCATTTATTGAAGAGACTGTCTTTTCTCCAGGGGATAGTCTTTCTTGTTTTGTCGAATATTAATTGAAAATAGAGTTGAGGGTCTACTTCTGGATTCTCTATTCTGCTCCATTGATCTATCTGTCTGTTTTTGTGTCAGTATCACACTCTCTTGATGACCACAGCTTTGTAGTACAACTTGAAATCTGGCATTGTGATGCCCCCAGCTATGGTTTTCTTTTTTAATATTCCCTTGGTTATTCGGGGTCTTTTCTGATTCCACACCAATCTTAAGATGATTTGTTCCAACTCTGAAGAACGTCCATTGTATTTTGATAGGGATTGCATTAAATGTGTACATTGCCCTGGGTAACATTGACATTTTCACAATATTAATTCTGCCAATCCATGAGCATGGAATATTTTTCCATCTCTTTGTGTCTTCCTCAATTTCTTTCAGAAGTGTTTTGTAGCTTTTAGGGTATCAATCCTTTACCTATTTGGTTAGGTTTATTCCTAGGTATCTTATGTTTTTAGGTGCAATTGTAAATGAGATTGACTCCTTAATTTCTCTTTCTCCAGTCTCCTTGTTAGTGTATAGAAATGGCACTGATTTCTGGGCATTGATTTTGTATCCTGCCATACTGCCGAATTGCTGTATGGGTTCTAGCAATCTTGGGGTGGAGTCATTTGGGTTTTCTGCGTACAGTATCATGTCATCTGTGAAGAGGGAGAGTTTGACTTCTTCTTTGCCAATGTGAATGCTTTTTATTTCTTTTTGTTGTCTGATTGCTGAGGCTAGGACTTCCAGTACTATGTTGAATAGCAGTGGTGAGAGTGGACATCCCTGTCTTGTTCCTGATCTCAGGGGAAAGGCTCCCAGTGCTTCCCCATTGAGAATGATATTTGCTGTGGGCTTTTCGTAGATGGCTTTTAAGATGTTGAGGAATGTTCCGTCTATCCTTACACTCTGAGGACTTTTGATCAGGAATGGATGCTGTATTTTGTCAAATGCTTTCCCTGCATCTTTTAAGAGGATCATACGGTTCTTGTTTTTTCCCTGGTTGAAATGATCTATCATTGATTGCTTTACGAGTGTTGATCCAGCCTTGCATCCCAGGGATAAATCCCACTTGGTCATGGTGAATAATATTCCTAATGTACTGTTGGATCCTATTGGCTTGTTGAGGGTTTTTGCATCCGTGTTCATCAGGAATATTGGTCTATAATTCTCCTTTTTGGTAGGGTCTTTGTCTGGTTTTAGAATTAAGGTGAGACGGCATCATAGAATGAGTTTGGAAGTACTCCATCTCTTTCTGTCTTTCCGAACAGCTTTAGTAGAATAGGTATGGTTTCTTTAAACATTTGATAGAATTCCCCTGGGAAGCCATCTGGCCTTGGACTTTTATGTCTTGGGAGGCTTTTGATGACTGCTTCAATTTCCTCCCTGGTTATTGGCCTGTTTAGGTTTTCTATTTCTTCCTGTTCCAGTTTTGGTAGTTTGTGGTTTTCCAGAAATGCATCTGTTTCTTCTATATTTCCTAATTTATTGGCATATAGCTGTTCATAATAAGTTTTTAAAATCATTTGTATTTCCTTGGTATTGGTGGTGTCTCTCCTTTCTCATTCATGATTTTATTAATTTGAGTCTTTTCTCTCTTCTTTTTAATAAGGCTGGCTAATGGTTTATCTATCTCATTAATTCTTTCAAAGAACCAACTCCTGATTTTGTTAATCCACAGTTCTGGTCTTGATTTCATTGAGTTCTCCTCGAATCTTTATTAACTCTCTTCTTCTGCTGGGTGTAGGATCTATCTGCTGTTTTTTCTCTAGCTCCTTTATGTGTAAGGTTAGCTTTTGTATTTTAGTTCATTCCAGTTTTTGGATGGATGCTTGTATTGTGAAGTATTTCCCCCTCAGGACTGCTTTTGCTGCATCCCAAAGATTTTGAACGGTTGTATCTTCATTCTCATTAGTTTCCATGAATCTTTTTAATTTTTCTCTAATTTCCTGGTTGACCTTTTCATCTTTTAGCAGGATGGTCCTTAACCTCCACGTGTTTGAAATCCTTAAACTTCTTGTGATTCAGTTCAAGTTTCAAAGCATTGTGGTCTGAAAATATGCAGGGGACAATCCCAATCTTTTGGTATCAGTTAAGACCTGATTTGTGACCCAGTATGTGGTCTATTCTGGAAAAAGTTCCATGTGCACCTGAGAAGAATGTGTATTCAGTTGCGTTTTGATGTAAAGTTCTGTAAATATCTTTGAAATCCAACTGGTCCAGTGTATTATTTAAAGCTCTTGTTTCTTTGGGGATGTTTGCTTAGAAGATCTCTCAATTGTAGAAAGCGCTGTGTTCACGTCTCCAGGTGTAAGTGTATTATTATCTAAGTATGTCTTAACTTTGGTTATTAACTGATTGATATACTTGGCAGCTCCCGCATTCACGGCATAAATATTCATGATTGTTAGGTCCTCTTCTTGGATAGATCCTTTAAGTATGATATAGTGTCCCTCTTCATCTCTTACTATAGTCTTTCGGATAAACTTTAATTTATCTGATATGAGGATGGCTACCCCAGCTTTCTTTTGAGGACCATTTGAATGGTAAATGATTCTCCAACCTCTTATTTTCAGACTGTAGGCGTCCTTATGTCTAAAATGAGTCTCTTTTAGACAGCAAATAGATGGGTCTTGCTTTTTTATTCAGTCTGAAATCCTGTGCCTTTTGATGGGATCATTAAGCCCATTCATGTTCAGAGTTACTATTGAAAGATATGAACCTAGTGTCATCATGATACCTATTCAGTCCCTGTTTTTGTGGATTGTTTCCTGGGGCTTCCTTTTTCTTTTACAGAGTCCCCCTTAATATTTCTTGCATAACTGGTTTGGTGGTCCCATATTCTTTCAGTTTCTGCCTATCTTGGAAGCTCTTTATCTCTCCTTCTATTCTGAATGAGAGCCTTGTTGGATAAAGTATTCTTGGCTGCAGGTTCTTCTCATTTAGGACCCTGAATATATCCTGTCAGCCCTTTCTGGCCTGCTAGGTCTCTGTGGAGAGGTCTGCTGTTAACCTAATATTTCTCCCCATAAACATTAGGGATCTCTTGTCTCTTGCTTCTTTAAGGATCTTCTCTTTATGTTTGGAATGGCAAGTTTCATTATTAAATGTTGGGGTGTTGAGAGGTTTTTATTGATTTTAGGGGGGGATCTCTCAATCTCCTGGATCTGAATGCCTGTTTCCCTTCCCAAGTTAGGGAAGTTTTCAGCTATGATTTGTTGAAATACACTTTCTGGCCCTCTGACCCTTTAGGCGCCCTCTGGAATCCCAATTAAATGTAGATTTTTCCTTCTGAGGCTGCCATTTATTTCCCTTAGCCTATCCTCATGATATTTTAATTGTTTTTCTCTATTTTCCTCAGCTTCCTTCCTTGCCATCAAGTTGTCCTCTGTGTCATTCACTCGTTCTTCTACCTCTTAACCCTCATCATTAGGACCTCCAGCTTGGAATGCAACTCATTTAATTGATTTTTAATGTCAGCCTGATTAGATCTAAATTCTGCAGTCATGAAATCTCTTGAATCCTTTTGATTTTTTCCAGAGCCACTAGTAGCTTTATAATTGTGCTTCTGAATTGGGTGTCTGACATAGAATTATAATCCAAATTCTGAAACTCTGTGGCAGAGTATTGTTTCTGTTTCTTTCTTTTGTAGTGAGTTCTTCCTTCTAGTCATTTTGCTCAGTGAAGAGTGGTTAAAAACAAGTTGTACTGGAAAAAGGAGAAAAAGAGAAAAATAAGGGATGGGGGGTACAAACAAGGAACAAAAAAACAAGGAGTGGTATCCTCTGATTCTATATACTGTAAGTTGCAGATTACCCTGGAACTTTCCAGTGCTGCTTGGTCGAGAACATGGTCTTCCCCTGTCCTTCCAGCTGCTCTTCTTGGGGATGGGCCTGCTGTGCTGATTCTCAGATGTGTGCACCTGCGGAAGCTGCCCCACCCCCTGCCAGGTGCACGGCTCAGTGGGAGCTGTTTATCCTGTGAGGCCCCTGCTCCCTGTCAGCCCTGCTCCATCCCAGGTACAAGTTGAAACCAGGAGGAACAACAACAGTGGCAGCGTCCAGCTCTCCAGCTCTGGAGTAACTATCACAGTAACTACCGCAGCTCCTAGTCCGCAGGGGCCTGGATGCTCCGGGGGGCAGTGGATGCCCATCTGTGCATCTCGGGGCCACCCGGGGGCAGGAGCGTCTGGCTGTCCTGTGCCCTCCCGGCCTCTGCCTGTCCCGGGGGGAGCGCAGGATCCGGGGCTGTGCCCCCTGGACGTCCTGGGCTCCAGGGCCTGCAGCACAGGAATCAAGCTCCTGCGGCCCGCGCAGCCCCCTCTGCATGGAGCTGCCACCTGAGCCACTTCTGGGGCCCCGCCGGGCGCACCCCAGCCCTTTAGGGAGCTCGGCTGCGGGGTGTTGCGTGCTCTCCCCAGGGCGCAGGTGCTGTTAGTGCCCCTGGGAGCCTGCCCGAGCTCCCTGCCAGCGCAGTTCTGTCGGGGAAGGTTGGTGAAGCTCCTGCTTCTCTGGGACCCGGCTTTCCTGTCCTGGGGGCTCTCGCTGGGGCCTCAGCCCGGCTCCTCTCGGAGCACCTCCCCCTTGGATGCCTTTTATTTCTTTATTTTTTTTTCCGTCTTCCTACCTTGATAGAAGCACAAACTCTTCTCAATGTAGCATTCCAGCTGTTCTCTCTTTAAATCTCAGGCCCAATTTGTAGGTTTTCAGGATGATTTGAAAGTTACCTAGGAAAGTTGGTGGGGACAGGTGACCTGGAGACCCTACTCTTCCACCATCTTGCCCTGCCTCCAATAAATAAATCTTTAAAAATTTTTGTACACACAGCTAAAAATAGATACAAGATATTATCAAGAATTATTAGAGTATTATCAAGAATTATTATCAAGAATTATTAGAGTAATGCCTGTATTTATCCTTATTGTGATAAACCACACATAAAAATTATCATTTTAAGTATATCTGAGTATGCAGTTCAATAGTGTGTATATTTTATACTGTTGGTCAACTAATCACCAGAACTTTTTCATCTTGCTAAACTGGATCTCAATACCCATTATATAACAATTACCCATTCCCTCCTTGAACATCTGTATTATTTTTTATATTTATTTTTTTAAGATTTTATTTTTTTATTCATGGCAGACACACAGAGAAAGAGAGAGAGAGAGGGAGAGACATAGGCAGAGTGAGAAGCAGGCTCCATGCAGGGAGCCCGATTTATGACTCGATCCCGGGACTCCAGGATCACTGGGCCAAAGGTAGGCACTAAACCGCTGAGCCACCTAGTAATCCCCCCTCCTTGACCAACACTAGCAAACATGATTATACTTTTTATTTCTGTGAATTTGAGGGATCTGGATACCTTATATCAGGGGAATCATACAGTATTTGTCTTTTTATGATTGCCCCCTTTCACTTTGCATAATATCCCAAAGATTTGCCACCTTGGAGTACGTGTTAGAATTTTCTTCTACTTTAGGCCGAATATTCCGTTGTGTGTAAATACATTTTGTTTAAGAATTTATCTGTTGGTGGACACTTGTGTTAGACTGAATAGAACTTTTGCTAGTTTTACGTCAGGATTTAGACCTTGAGAGAGTTACATACACACCTAAATATTTTAGAGTCAAAATCGATATTAGGTTAGCCATTGAATAAGATCTTAGTTTCAGGGTAATCAGACCCTTTGCTGAGTTTAACAGACTCATTAGCTAGTTATATATGATTAAGATTATTTATCTAAACTTTTGTGGAATCCGGGCAAGGGCTGATGTAATCACAGGGGCTCTTTCCTCTGATAGACATACAGCATGATGAAGAGAACATCAAGTAATTCAGTAAGGGATGCTTGTTTATCAATTATGTCTTGAAGGGTCAATATCAACTTAAAATTTATTACATCATTGCTTTTTTCATAAAGATTATTACCTTATATGCTAAGAGTTTACTATTACAATTTTATACTATAGATTTTTTTTAGATATAAGTGGTAGAAATTATTTGGTCTTCATTAAATATACAGAATTTATGGTCCTCATTATACACACAGTGTAGCTTTCTCTGTGCTCAGGTTTACTGAGATTTTGTCTGGCCTTGGTGTGTGGCAGAAAACATATGTTCTCATAGATTAATTAAACCTGTTAATGCTCTAAGTCGTCAAACTTTAGGATCTCAAATGAGGAATTGTGTAAAAGTTGGAATGACAGCAAGGAAACATTAGATTTGCCTGCAGATATTGTTGGGGCACATGAATATTGTTGAGGAATGACCTTTGTAAGCTACAATACTGATGAAAAGGCCCAGAGGAAACAAAGCAAAAGAAGCAGGAATCAGTTACCTTAGGCAGGGGTTTGGCAGGTTTGCAGTGGAGGCCTCCAACAAAGTCAAAATGTGGTAGGAGTGGGCGAGGAAATTCCAAATCCCAGTAGGTTCGAATGAGCCATATATCAGCTTTCCTCATTAACTCATATAGTGTAGTGGGTCTTCCTGAAGGGGAAAAAACAAACAGATCACATCAATAAGAGAAAGGTTAAAAAGTATATGATCATTTCCACATATGCAGAAAAGGCATTTGACAATGTATAACAGCCACTGAAGATAAAAACCCTCAGCAACGTTGGTTTCGAGGGAACATACCTCAAAAATAAAGGCTTAAATGGAAAACCCACAGTGAACATCATACTCAATGGGAAACACCTGAGAGCTTCTCCTCTAAGGTCAGGCACAAGACAAGGATGTCCACCCTTCCCACTTTTATTCAACATAGTACTAGAAGTCCTGGCTACAGCAATGAGACAATGAAAAGAACTAAAACCATCCAAATTGGTCAGGAAGAAATAAAACTGTCACTATTTGCAGATGACATGATACTCTGTATAGAAAACCCTGAAGACTTAAGCAGAAAAGTCCTAGAACGGATAAATTAATTCAGTAAAGTCACAGGATACAAATCAGTGTACAGAAATCTGTTATATTTCTATGTACTAATAATGCAGCAGAAGAGAGAAATTAGGAAAACAATCCTGTTTGCCATTGCACCAAAAATAATGAAGTATCTAGGAATAAACTTAACCAAAGAGGTGAAAGACCTGTACTCTGAAAACTATAATATACTGATGAAAGAAGTTGAGGATTAAAGGCATTCCGTGCACAAAACTTGGAAGAATAGTATTGAACTGTCTATATTGCCCAAGGTAATCTTTAGATTTAATGTGATCCCTATCAAAATACCAACAGCATTTTTTCACAGAACTGGAACAAACAATCCTAAGACTTGTTGGAACTACAAAAGTTCCCAAATAACCAAAGCAACCTTGAAAAAGAAAAAAAAAAAAAAAACTGGAGGTATCACCATTCAAGACTTCAGGTTATACTAAAGCTATAGTGATCAAAACAGTATGGTCGTGGCACAAAAATAGAAACATAGATCAATGGAAGAGCATAGAAAACCCAGAAATGAACCCACAATTATATGGGCAATTAATCTTTGACAAAACAGGAAAGAATATCCAATGGGAAAATGACAGTTTCTTGTTGTCGGGAAAATTGGACAGCAACATGCAAAAGAATGAAACTGGACCACTATTTTCCTTTTTTTTAATATTCTGTATTTTATTTTATTTTATTTTTTCATTCATGAGAGAGAGAGGCAGAGACACAGGCAGAGGGAGAAGCAGTCTCCACCCAGGGAGTCTGAGTTGGGAGGGTCTCCAGAGTCATGCCCTAAGGTGAAGGCAGCGCTAAACCGCTAAGCCACCTGGGCTGCCTTGACCATTTTCTTATAGTATACACAAAAATAAATTCAAGGTAGAATGAAAGACCTAAGCGTGAGACAGGAAACCATCAAAATCCTGGGAAGAAAACACGCAGTGACTTCTTTGACCTCGGCAACAGCAGTTTCTTACTAGACACGATGATGGTAGCAAAGGAAACAAAAACAAAAATGAACTATTGGGACTTCATCAAGATAAAAATCTTCTGTACAGCCAAGGAAATAACCAACAAAACTAAAAGGCAACCTACAGAATGGGAGAAGGTATTTGCAAATGACATTTTCAGTAAAGAGATGGTATCCAACATTTATAAAGAACTTCTCAAACTCAACCTCCACACCCAGGAAACAAATAACGCAGTTAAGAAATGGGCAGAAGACATGAATATGCATTTTCAAAAAATATTTTATTAATCTATTCATAAGAGACACTGAGAGAAAGAGAGAGAGAGAGAGAGAGAGAGAGGCAGAAACACAAGCAGAGGGAGAAGCAGGCTCCATGAAGGGAGCCTGATGTGGGACTCGATCCCTGATCTCCTGGATCAGGGCCTGGGTTGAAGGTGGCGCTAAACCACTGAGCCACCCAGGCTGCCCTGAATAGTTATTTTTCCAAGGAAGACATCCAGATGGCTAACAGACACTTGCAAAGATGTTCATCATCATTCATCATCAGGGAAGTGCAAATCAAAACCACAATGAGGTATCACCTCACATCTTGCAAAATGGCTCAAATTAAAGCCACAAAAACAAGTGTGGAAGTTTCTCAAAAAGTTAATGGTGAACTACCTTATGATCTAGGAATTGCACTACAAGGTATTTACCCAAAGATTATAAAAATACTCATTCAAAAGGGCATATGCTCCTGGTCGTTTACAGCAGCATTGTCTACAATAGCCAAATTATGGAAACAGCCCAAGTGTCCATCAGCTGAAGAATGGCTAAAGAAGAAATGATATATTTATACAATGAATATTACTAATCCATAAAAAAGAATGAAATCTTGGGCTGCCTGGATGGCTCAGTTGGTTAGGCATCCAACTCTTGGTCTTGGCTCTGGTTATGATCTTGTGGTCTTGGGATCCTGCCCTGAGTGGAGCTCTGCAATCAGTATGGAGTCTGCCTCATTTTCTCTCTCCCTCTCAAATAAATTAAAAAAAAAATCTTAGAAAAAAAAAGGATGAAGTCTTCAGGTTTGCAGTGACGCAGATGGAGCTAGAGAATACTATGATGTTAATCAAAATAAGTCAGAGAAAATCGAGTACCATATGATTTCACTCATATGTGGAATTTAATGAACCAACCAAACAAGCAAATTACAAAAAGAGTGAGAGAAACCAAGAAATAGACTCTAAATGTAGGGAACAGACTGATGGTTATCAGAGGGGAGGTGAATGTGGGGGATGGGTAACACTGGTGATGGGGATTAAGAAGTGAACACATGATGAGCACTGAGTGATGTATGGAAGTGTTGAATCACTGTATTGTACACCTGAAAGTAATATAACACTCTGTTAACTATACTGGAATTAAAAAGTAAAACTTGGTAGAAAAATAAGAGTAAATAAAAAAGTAAAAAAATCTCATAACAAGCAACAGGTAGAAGAAACGAGAGTAATGGAATGTTAATATACTATGGAATCTTCTGAAAAGAGTTTTGACTAGTTATAAAAAAGGCTTAAAAAAATAAAAAAATAAAAAAAAGGCTTAAAAATATTTGTAGTTTGCTAACAGAACACATATATGATACAAACATGTATTGATGCAAATATATACATTTGCATATATATATGTTGATCATATGTATATATGAAAGACAAAGTGTAAGAGACTCAATTTTCACATCAGAGTAGTACGTTCACAACCAATTTGTTAACCTAACCGAAGCCACTATGAAAATAAACCGTGCATTTATTTATTCTTGAATTCTGCAAAAGTAACAGATGCAAATGTAAACAATTGAGCCCCCCCCAATCAATTAACCAATGGAAAGAAACACCTTTCCGGCATATACTCAGTGTAATTTCTAAAATTTAGTAAATTATTCCCTTGATCCGAGATTTTCCAAGAAAACTGTGAGTTTTTGGGGGTATGGCTTGTATTTACTATTGTAATTAGTTAATATTAGGAGCTTAATAATATCTATGTATTAACAATATTTGCAAGTAACAGCTGGAATATTTTCCACAAGTATGGAAATAGATACGTGCACTCTTAATCATGGCACATTTTGTCTTTAGGGCAGTAACAGTTTTTTTTTTTTATGTGAACTTGTTAACGTGTGTGTGTTTAGACCTTTAAAACAGGATTTATAAACCCTGGTGAAAGAATATGTAATCATTAGAAACTTCATACTATAGATTCCTGAGTCTAACATAGCCATTGTATCTCATAGCCTTCTAATTGGCTATGGATGAAGGAATTATGAAGGAGTTACTCACAGTCATAAAACATTATTAAACCTAAAGCCACTGTCAAATTAAACATGTATTTGTTTATCTGAAATGCTGCAAAAGTGACAGATGCAAATGTAAACTATTATTTGAGCTCCCCTGTCAATTAACTAACGGAAACACTTTTCCCTAGAGTTCTCAGTGTAATTCTACAATTTAGCAAGTTATTCCCTTGATCCTCAATTTTTCAAGAAAACTCTGAAGTTTTCTTGGAAATTATGAAAAAATCTTTCAGGTAATATGTAATCACTTTAATTCTCTTTTTTAAAAAAAGATTTTATTTATTTATTTATTCATGGCAGAGATGGAGAGAGCAAGGCAGAGTCACAGGCTTAGGGTGAAGCAGGCTCCATGCAGGGACCCTGATGTGGGACTCTCTCCCGGGACCCCAGGATCACATCCTGGGCCAAAGGCAGACACTTAACCGCTGAGCCACCCGGCATCCCAACACTTTAATTCTTAACTAAGGAAACTGAAGAAACAAGTGGGAATAATATCCTCAATACTATAGACAGTTGTACTAGAAATATATGACCCCTCAGTTGACATGTCTGCTTTCATCAAGATAGTGACATTTCTAATGCCATTTTTTTAAGATGGAAAAAGTAGAGTAAAATGGATATATAGAAAATAAGTACAGCAGACAAGAATTTAAACAGCGAAACTATTCTGATATAATAGTGGTAGATGCATATCATTATAAATTTTGAAAACTCATAAAATGTACCAAGCTGAGAGTAAACTCTTATGTAAACTATGAACTTTGGATGATAATAATGTGTCAGTGTAGGTTCATGAATTGCAACAAATGTACCACCCTGATGGGGGATGTTGATAATGGAGAAACTTATGCCTGTGTGGGGGTGAGGGTTATACAGGAAATCGTGATTCAAAATGCTGTGACTTAAAATTCTTCTAAAAAGTAACGCATAGCATAAGTAATATTTTCACCCTGTATTTGATAAACAACAAAGGAAGGATAAAATACTTTACTGAGAAAAAAATTAAAAAGCAAACCACAGAAAACCCTTTTTAAAGATATTACAAACAAACACATGGAATGGATATGTCATTGGTTCAAGAATTCCTCAGTGCTCTAATGTCAGTTATTGACTCCCTAGAGTGTGATGGACCCATAATGGACAGGGGGATTCTAACTGGCCCTGTCATATATAAGTCTTTGCATGTGTTTGTGAGATTGAGAGATCATTTTATACTTTCATGTCATCATTTTCTTCTAAAAGACAAATTTCCTCCCTCTTACTACTTATACAAACTCTCCTCCCTTGCACTAGGAGAGTTAAGATTTCATGTTACTAATGAAAAGCAGGACTTACCTAGTACTTCGCTGTAAAACTGATCCCAACTCTTCACATTCATTGTTTGGAACCAAAAGTCAAAATAAAGCACATATAGCATATTTTTCACTCTCTCCATGAATGTCATTTGATCAGTTAATTCTGACAGAATAACAGGTGCGTAGGATGGAGGGAGCGGAAGTCCTCCAATGTGTTTCTCAAATGCATAGCCTGGAGAGAAACGGAGAGTGTACACTAAAGGTATTTTAAGGAGCTCAGCCAGCAGCTCACCGCAGGGTCCCACAGCGTCTGCAAGGATGAGATCGAATTTTGATTCTTGTAGTTTTGTCATGAGTTTCTTGTTCAAAACTACATCTTTACAGAGCTTCTCAACACACTCAAAATATTCCCAAAGAATTTCTTGCATTACAGAAAAATATGCCCAAAATGAATCTTTTGGCATATCATATGTCCACATCTTGAGCATTTTTATGAACAAAGCCTCAAAATCACCTCTAGATAAATGTGCAGAATAAATCTCAAATTTAATAGCAGATAATTTGTTCGGATCAACAAGAATGGAGGCTGAAGATGTCAGAACAGTCACTTCATGACCCCTCTGGACAAGTTCATCCAGGATTGTCTTTACATTGATCCAATGGCTGTATTCTGTGGGCCACACCAGCACCTTTCCGCAGCTCCCAGAGCTAAAGTAACAGCTCAGCTGGAGCAGCAGCAGAACTGAAATCCATTTCATAGACATCCTGGTGGAACACGCTGCTGCTTCTGAAATTCCTGCCTTCTCCTACCATTGCTTGCACTTATATCCGAGGAGCAATCAATCAGGAAGTTAAAATATAACTCCTACCTTTCAAAGTAAATACATTATATGAACTGTCCGAGCATTTGGATGGCAAGTGGAAAAAGCCAACATAGATGACTTTGTTTGTATGCAAATGTGTGTAATGTCTGTTTGATGATTTTAAGTCCTATCATCTAGCTAAGAGTCAATGTGCAAGTCATCTGTCTTACGTAACATATTTTGGAAGAGTGTCGAGGACGGTGGTGAGAGGTGACTGCAGTCCTCTTGACACAAGAATGAAAGTTATTATACAGGAAGAGATGGTTTTGTTTTGTTCATAAAACTTTGGTTGACATGTGCCTCCATACCGTACAAGTGCCAGATTTAAAGTGTACAGTTCAGTGGTTCATAGTATATTCACAGAATTGTGCAACCGCTCTGGTGATCAATTTTAGAGCACTTTCATCACCCCAAATGGAAACCTTCACTCTGTGATGGAACTCTTCATTTTCTGCATTTCCCAGCCGTAGTCAACATTTTGTCTACTTTTTGTCATATATATTGCCTGTTTTGAGCATTTTGTATAAATGAAGTGTCTCTTGTGACTGCTTATTTTAATTAGCATACTATTCTATTTAAAGAAATTTTTTTGACTTTATTGAGATATCCTTGATATAACATTGTGCAGTGGTGAGGTGTACAACATGATGACTTGATTCGCTTTAAATATTGTGAAGAGATTACACCATTCTCATCCATCACATCACACACTTATCTTTTTGTCTGGTGAGAACTTTATAAAAATCATTTTTATTACTTTTTTACTGAAGTACAGTTGACACACAATGTTACGTTAGTTTCAGGTTACAACATAGTGATTCAACAAGTCTATCTGCTGTGGTGTGCTCACAAGGGTAAATTCCATTTGTCACTACACAATGCCACTACAATTACTGACTATATTCCCTGCGTTTTATGTTTTATTCTCCTGACATTTATTCCATTTATTTCATACCTGGAAGCCCGTATCTCCCACTCCCTTTCACTCATTTTGCCTTCCCTCTCCCCCTTTTTTCTAGAAGCTATCATTTCTCTATATTGGTGAGTCTTTCCACTGTTTATTCATTTGTTTAGATTCCCCATATTAGTGAAATCATCTGACATTTGACTTTCTCCTACTGACATATTTCACTTAGCATAACACCCTCTCAGTTTGTCCATGTTATCACCAATGGCAAGATCTCATTCTTTGTTTGTGGTGGAATAATATTGCATTGTCTCTATATAGTACGTCATCTTTATCCATTCATCTATTGACGGACACTTGCATTATTTCCATTAGCTGGCTATTTCAAATAATGCTGCAGTAAACATAGGGTGTGTATATCTTTCTGAATTAGTGTTTCGTTTTCTTTGGGTAAATACACAATAATGGAATTACTGGAGCGTATGGTATTTCTATTTTTAGTTTCTTGAGAAACCTCCGTACTGCTTCCTCTAGTGGCTGCACCTCCAACAGTCCAACCCTTGCTGGACAAGGGTTGCTTTCCTCCATCTTTGCCAATACTTGTATTTCTTGCCTTTTGAATCAAGCCATTCTAACAGGTGTAAGATGATATCTCATTGTCGTTTTGATGTGTATTACCCTGATGATTGTGACGTTGAGCATATTTTCATGTGTCTGTGTTCCATCTATTTGTCATCATTTTTTTCTCCTCCTCCTTCTCCTCCTCCTCCTCCTCCTTCTCCTTTTCTTCTTCTTCTTCTTCTTTTTCTTCTTCTTCTTCTTCTTCTTCTTCTTCTTCTTCTTCTTCTTCTTCTTCAGAAGGCCCCCCTCTCAATGTGGTGGTTGAACTCATGACCCTGAGATCAAGTGTTTTGCTCTACCAATTGAGCCAAGCAAGCGCCCTTCATTGCTGGTCTTCTTTGGGAAAAGTCTATCCAGGTTGTTGCCCATATTTTAATTGGATTATTTCACTTTTTTGGTGTTGGATTGTCTATGTTCTTCATATATTTTGGATATTAATCTCCTACTGGGTATGCCATTTGTGAATATCTTCTCCTCTTCTGTAAGTTGCCTTTTGGTTTTGTTGATGGTTTCCTACATTGTGCAAAAACTTACTTTGGTTAGTCCCAATAGTTTATTTTAGTTTCGGTTTCCCTTGCCTGAGGAGGGATATCTAGAAAAATGTTGCAGCAAACAATGTCAAAAGATTGCCGCCTATGTTTTCTTTAGCTTTTTGATTTCATGCCTCACATTTGGTGTTTAATCCATTTTGAGCTTATTTTTGCATATGGTGTAAGAAAGTGGTTCCGTTTTTTTTCTCTGATGTGTAGTGGTCCAGCTTTCAAGCACCATTAATTGAAGGGGCTGTCTGTCCCCCATCATATATTCCTACCTCTTTTGTCCTAGATTAATTGGCCATAGAAGTGTGGGTTTTATGTCTGGGCTCTCTCTTCTGTTCCACTTCTCAGTATATGTGTTTTTGTGTCAGCACCGTGCTGCTTTGATTACTATAGCTTTGTAGTGTATCTTAAAATGTGAGATTGTGATGCCTCCAGCTTTGTTCTTCCTTCTTGAGATTGTTTAGGTTATTGGGGATGTATTTTGATTCTATACAGGTTTTAGTACTATTCGTTTTGATAATGTGAAAAATGCTTCTGGTATTTTGATAGAGATTGCTTTTTTTTTATTGGCAAATTGAAAATGCAGTCACCTTTCATGTTCTTGGCTTGAAATATTTAGAATTACATCTTGTCCCATTCATTGAACTGAAATTTACTGAACATTTTCAATGTTTAACACTGTTGTGGCCTTGTTTTTAGGAATATGGAGGGGAATGCAACAAAATTACCCCTCAGGGAACTTGAAAAAGAAATCAAAAGGCAATACAGACTGAAAGAAAATATTTGCAAAAGATCCATTTGAAAAAGAACTCGTATCTGAAATAAAGAAATTCTTATAACTGAAAAGTAAGAGAATCCCATAAAAATACATATTCCGTCAAAGAAAAGTTAAAGATGATGAATACATAAAAAACGCTGAAAATCATTATTAGGGATGTGCAAGTTAAAAAGCACAGTAAGATATCACACTTGGGTATTGGGTAGTATGGGCATTTTAACAATTTACTCCTAGTTTGTGAGCATAGACTATTTTTCCATCTGATTGTGTCATTTTAAATGACTTTCATCAATGTTTCATAGTTTTTTTTTTTAAAGATTTTATTTATTTACTCATGAGAGACACACAGAGAGAGAGAGAGAGAGAGAGAGAGAGTCAGAGACCCAGGCAGAGGGAGAAGCAGGCTCCATGCAGGGAGCCCAACGTGGGATTCGGTCCGAGGACTACAGGATCAAGCCCTGAGCCAAAGGCAGGTGCCAAACCACTGACCCACCCAGCGATCCCTGTTTCATAGTTTTGAGTAGATAGTTCAGCTCTTTATTTGAGTTTATCCAAGGGGTTTTTTTTTTTCTTTTTCTGGGAAACTCTTTTATCTCTCTTTCCATTCTGAATGATATCCTTTCCAGTAAAGTATTTTGGATTGTAGCCTTCTTCCTTTCAGCACTGTGAATATGCCATGTGTTCCACGAGAGGGAGGTATATGCAAAATGACCTCCGAAGGCTAGCAGTGCTATAAGACAGAATAAAACGACTGACAAGTCCAGCTTGAAGACAAAAGGTTTACTAAAGGGGACTTAGGGACAGAAGCATTTCTTGGGTGGCTCCAAGTAGATCTTTGTAAACTCACCTCCTGTTAGACCTACATTTATAGCTCTAGTGGCTGAGGAGTATATGCTGATAGACCACTGAGGAGGAGATGTTAGAGTTATAGTCATATCGCTAAGAAGATCAAGGACATTATGCCGCAAGGGTTTACTTTAGGCTTGGTGAAACCCAAACTGTGACCAGCTAAAGTAGTTTACCTATTAAAATTCAGCTTGCTCAGCACGACAAGTGTCAAGATCTTACTTCACTATGTCCAGCAATCCAAAGTTATGTCATAACCTTTCCCAGTCCCAACCACTTCCATGTGGTATAAAGGTTGAGTTCTGCAACCCAAGTACCAACAACTTAGGATGATCGTCCCTTGACTTCCTTCATCTCAAATCAGAGTAAAACTCTGTCAAGGTGTGTTCTCCCTCTTATTATGTCAAATAAACCTAGCTTTGCTTGATCAACTTTTTATTTTTTTGAATGCTGTTGGAAGAGTTAGCAGTTGGCTTGTGTATTCAAAAGGTCTGCAGTCCTCCCAGAAACCCTTGAATAAAGTGAAAGAGAATGTGAAACTAGGCTTCTCGCATTTGTATGTCACTCTGTGTCCAACATAGTTATTATTGAGTTGATTCATATTTCCTCTTGGCGATTTTTCATGAAGTCTCTTTTGACATGTAGGCTTTTCAGATTGTTTAGGCTACATATGACAATACATCCTAATTATGAGATTACATACAATCACTTTGGGAAAAGAAGGAAAGTGCTCTTGTTAAATCATATATATATGCACACAAGGAGAAGCCCTCGATTTATTAACTACAACCTTTTCTGGTTTTTAAATTCCCACTGTCAACAGGCTCCCTAAATTGAAACTTTGTCTAAGATTTATCTATTGATCTCTTTTTCAGGTGTTATTATATGAACTGACTGAACAAGACCTAGATTTACAAACAAAATTCACCATTTCTTAAGTGTTGTTTTTCAAAGATTTTATTTATTCATGAGAGACACAGAGAGAGAAGCAGAGCTATAGGCAGAGGGAGAAGCAGGCTTCCTGCGGGGAGCCTGATGCGAGACTCGATCCCAGGACCCCGGGATCACGACCTGAGCCAAAGGCAGGCACTGAGTCACCCATGTGCCTCTTCTTAATGTTTTATATTATGTTTTATTTTTGTCTCATGCTCTCGCAATATCTGGCATGGTATATTAATCTTACCTCACATCAAGGAAATAACATTTCACAACTTTGTGTACTTTGTTTCTTCCTATTTTTACTCAGAGTTCTAAAGAAATTGCAACGATGTGCATTAACATTATTTTTATACAAAATGTTTAAATCATGGATATAAATTTGATTCTATTTCTGATCCTGGCTCAGATATTTTGAGGGAACTAAGGCCATGAATATAATGACTGTGACAAATTTTGCTTATAAACTCTTTATGTTGAGTGGATTTTACTCCTTGAGAGTGTGATTTAATGGATATGACATCCGATTAGTCTATATATAAACTAACTGGAGTCCATGACATAAAGTTATTGAAAACTTTGGTTTGCATTTCTAACTCTGTGGCTTGTTGTGTAGGTTAATGTTGAACTGGATATTTCCTCCTTGATATCTTACTTATTGTATTTGTTCTCAAGCCTCACTAATGATAGGAGGCATGTTAATTGAATGAAATAAAATTACCTAATTTATCCACCATTGAATGATTTTTGATGTGCTGGAACAAATAATTCCAGAGAGAGGCTTTTTTCCACGAATCCTTATTATCAGACTGCAATGATCTGTGCTGTTTTGTGCTGTGAAACTCTTGTCTCATATGTATATGTCAGGAAGGATGCTTCCGGCTTAGATTACTGGTGAGACCTCGTAAGCTTCAAATAGATTTAAACATTTTTATCTTATATTTTGGTTTTGAAACATTGATTCTCTTATTCAAAGGGACGCTGATAAAAGGTGAAACCATAATAGCTAATATTTATTAAGCACTATTTTCTTGACACTAGGTAAAGGCCTTACATATTTAGTGAATTCTTATTATCACAGTACTCATGTTTTATAACAGAACATGTTAGCAAACACTGACTCATTCCTCCCAGGGGAAATAGAGGGTTAGGGTCCTACCAGCTTCTCCTCACCTTCTCATGAGTCGATACACACATCGCCCTGTTTTGTATGCTTATCTGTTTCAAGACACCTCATTTAATATGTATTATTGATTTATTGTCATTAAACTCATAGCCAATAAATAGTGCTATAACTAATGGAACTGAGTAAGCTTAGCTAACAATTATGTTTTCTCCCTGAGGCACATCTTTTTGCTTCTTCTTAGGAACTCTACAAAGTACTCTGCAATGTCGTCAGGGGCCATTCTACACAGTGAAATCACATAGAAAAAGCACAAAAATTTTTTTATTTTTTTAAAAAAAGTGTCATAAAATATATTGGGAACGGGACACTTGTTTACAGTATGAGATGCAACAACAAGGCAATACGTTGCCTCAACTGAGAGAGACTGGGAGAGACTGTTGTATAGTGTCTATATCCACATTATCTTGCATTTCTTCCATAGTTTTCCCAACTGTTATGCGGCCTAGAATTTTCAGTGATAATGAGATATGAAACATTACTCCATGAGGGGATGGTGTGAAGAAATTTTATACATTGGCCCATGTCTTTTTTCATAAGATGTCTGAATTGCAAGATGGAAACCTTGCAGAGAATCAAGTTTTACTTTAGGCAAGGTTTTGGCAGGTTTACATTAGGGTTCTCCAATGAATTCAAAATTAGGCAAGAGAGGGTGAGGAAATTCAAAATCCCAATATTTATATCAACCACATATCAGCTTTCCCCACGGATTCACATATTGTAGTAGATTCCTGAGAAAGGATGTAGAGAAATGAAAATACATAAGTTTGTGAATTTTTATTTATTTACTCTTAGGAGATTGTAGTAATAAAATTTCAGGTCTCTGTAGGGTAAGATAATCAAAGTATGCCAGTGTTTTAAAGTTTAAGCAAACATTCAACAATAACAAAAATGAAAAGAAAATCATGTATGTGAGAGAGTGACATATCTAATAAAACACTCTCACCTCTGCCCCTTTCTAGATTCAGATATTCAATAATTTCTCTTCTCATGCATTACAAATTGAAGGTAACTGGTACATTCTATTTCTCAGTCAGTATTTCTCTGGTGTTTATGTTTATGATTCATGCTAAATTCTAAATGACTATCATGTTTTCCATCTCCTCAGCATTAGGTTTGTATCTCTTATGATATTTGTGACATGTTTACTTCCTCCTATAGCATTTTAAGCATGTTTTATTTTCTGTTCTACCTGTCGATCCCTATGATTTGGGGAAGACAGCGTTTCACATGGGACACGGGCCTAGGTCAGAACTCATTGTCCTGCTCCCTGAAAATGAAGAAAGGCCCTACCCCAAGGTCGATGTCAGTGGTTGAATAAGATATTGTTTTCCAAAGGTTATACTTATCTTCCACATTAAATATAGATCTGCTGCATGGAGAATTTGCATTGATCACTCTTGTCTCAATCTGGTCTCCAGTTGTACTCAGCCAGCTACCACAGCACAGACAGGTTACTTGTGGGAAGGGGACTATCCTTTAGGGCTATAGTGAAAGGCAAGCAGAGAAACCTCAGGGTTCAAAAGTCCTCCCTACTGATGCAAACCTCACCGTGAATCAGCAACCTTTCCCTTTTATGGTGCGCAGACTCATCCTTCCTTGTATATTATATACAAGAAACATTATTACAGGACCAAATTCCTGGACTTTCTGCAATCAGTAAAGTGCATGGTAAGTGAGATGCACTAAATAAAATACGGTCTTTCACCTTCATATCCATGTCATTTATTTTTTATGACCAAGGAAACTTGAAGTTCTGACATGTGTTAAATATTATGGTTTAATGTAAAGGGAAGGCTGCTTGACAACTGCCTGGAAAGAATAGAAGCCTGAGAACTGTCCCATGATTCAGCTCATCAGGTGTTTCCTGGATCTAAATCTGTGTCATTGGAAAAATAATAAAATGAAAAACTGAGGATAAATATTACTAAGCATGAGGGAATGGGTAGTAAGGGAGATTCAATCACGAAATGCTGCACATCTCCTTTTGGTATATTTGTAATTTGACCAAGGGACTGATCTGCCTTGTCAGTTTCTACCCCGAGAATAAATAAGCAATTTATATTTTATTTATTTATTTTATCTTGCTCCATTTTAAATAACCTTTTAGGCAATGTTTATTCCACTTTTTCCCCACCATTATCAATAAATAGATGTTATGTATACAATATCATAAGACATGTGTAACATATAAAATGTATGCTATGTGACATGTATGTGACATGTTATCCATGTGACAGGTTTTGTAATATATAACATATCTTATATATGTTGCCTATTTGTGTGTTGTGTATATAATAGTCATATAAATAAAACATGTTATATATTAATATGAACATATTAGAAAATAATAATTTTAAAAATAGAATAAAAATTAAAATATATAAAATATAATATTTTAAAATTTTAAAATTGAATATAAAAATGAAATAAATATAAAACTTTAAAAGTTAGAAAAATGAAATTTAACCATATTAGACCACTTGTGCAAAGTATCTTCTAATAGTTTATACCTCCCTTAGTTACACATTGATCCACTCTTTTTAAATTCTTAGAGCTTGTTTCTTTAAAAAGCACCATACAGACTGTGTTTTTCATAAATCCTAATGTCTGTGTTTCCCGCTATATAACCCACCATCTCAAACTTAGGGTTAAACCAGCAAGAAGCATCTGCTCGTGATCTTGTGGACCAGCAATTTGGGCTGGGCTCAGGGAAATGTTTCCTCTTTGGGGCTTGCCTGCGCTCACTCATTATGATGCAGTTAGCTATCAGCTTGGCTAAGGACAAATGGTCCAGGAAAGCGTCACTCACATGATCAGTCCCTTGGTCAAATTACAAATATACCAAAAGGAGATGTGCAGCATTTCGTGATTGAATCTCCCTTACTACCCATTCCCTCATGCTTAGTAATATTTATCCTCAGTTTTTCATTTTATTATTTTTCCAATGACACAGATTTAGATCCAGGAAACACCTGATGAGCTGAATCATGGGACAGTTCTCAGGCTTCTATTCTTTCCAGGCAGTTGTCAAGCAGCCTTCCCTTTACATTAAACCATAATATTTAACACATGTCAGAACTTCAAGTTTCCTTGGTCATAAAAAATAAATGACATGGATATGAAGGTGAAAGACCGTATTTTATTTAGTGCATCTCACTTACCATGCACTTTACTGATTGCAGAAAGTCCAGGAATTTGGTCCTGTAATAATGTTTCTTGTATATAATATACAAGGAAGGATGAGTCTGCGCACCATAAAAGGGAAAGGTTGCTGATTCACGGTGAGGTTTGCATCAGTAGGGAGGACTTTTGAACCCTGAGGTTTCTCTGCTTGCCTTTCACTATAGCCCTAAAGGATAGTCCCCTTCCCACAAGTAACCTGTCTGTGCTGTGGTAGCTGGCTGAGTACAACTGGAGACCAGATTGAGACAAGAGTGATCAATGCAAATTCTCCATGCAGCAGATCTATATTTAATGTGGAAGATAAGTATAACCTTTGGAAAACAATATCTTATTCAACCACTGACATCGACCTTGGGGTAGGGCCTTTCTTCATTTTCAGGGAGCAGGACAATGAGTTCTGACCTAGGCCCGTGTCCCATGTGAAACGCTGTCTTCCCCAAATCATAGGGATCGACAGGTAGAACAGAAAATAAAACATGCTTAAAATGCTATAGGAGGAAGTAAACATGTCACAAATATCATAAGAGATACAAACCTAATGCTGAGGAGATGGAAAACATGATAGTCATTTAGAATTTAGCATGAATCATAAACATAAACACCAGAGAAATACTGACTGAGAAATAGAATGTACCAGTTACCTTCAATTTGTAATGCATGAGAAGAGAAATTATTGAATATCTGAATCTAGAAAGGGGCAGAGGTGAGAGTGTTTTATTAGATATGTCACTCTCTCACATACATGATTTTCTTTTCATTTTTGTTATTGTTGAATGTTTGCTTAAACTTTAAAACACTGGCATACTTTGATTATCTTACCCTACAGAGACCTGAAATTTTATTACTACAATCTCCTAAGAGTAAATAAATAAAAATTCACAAACTTATGTATTTTCATTTCTCTACATCCTTTCTCAGGAATCTACTACAATATGTGAATCCGTGGGGAAAGCTGATATGTGGTTGATATAAATATTGGGATTTTGAATTTCCTCACCCTCTCTTGCCTAATTTTGAATTCATTGGAGAACCCTAATGTAAACCTGCCAAAACCTTGCCTAAAGTAAAACTTGATTCTCTGCAAGGTTTCCATCTTGCAATTCAGACATCTTATGAAAAAAGACATGGGCCAATGTATAAAATTTCTTCACACCATCCCCTCATGGAGTAATGTTTCATATCTCATTATCACTGAAAATTCTAGGCCGCATAACAGTTGGGAAAACTATGGAAGAAATGCAAGATAATGTGGATATAGACACTATACAACAGTCTCTCCCAGTCTCTCTCAGTTGAGGCAACGTATTGCCTTGTTGTTGCATCTCATACTGTAAACAAGTGTCCCGTTCCCAATATATTTTATGACACTTTTTTTAAAAAAATAAAAAAATTTTTGTGCTTTTTCTATGTGATTTCACTGTGTAGAATGGCCCCTGACGACATTGCAGAGTACTTTGTAGAGTTCCTAAGAAGAAGCAAAAAGATGTGCCTCAGGGAGAAAACATAATTGTTAGCTAAGCTTACTCAGTTCCATTAGTTATAGCACTATTTATTGGCTATGAGTTTAATGACAATAAATCAATAATACATATTAAATGAGGTGTCTTGAAACAGATAAGCATACAAAACAGGGCGATGTGTGTATCGACTCATGAGAAGGTGAGGAGAAGCTGGTAGGACCCTAACCCTCTATTTCCCCTGGGAGGAATGAGTCAGTGTTTGCTAACATGTTCTGTTATAAAACATGAGTACTGTGATAATAAGAATTCACTAAATATGTAAGGCCTTTACCTAGTGTCAAGAAAATAGTGCTTAATAAATATTAGCTATTATGGTTTCACCTTTTATCAGCGTCCCTTTGAATAAGAGAATCAATGTTTCAAAACCAAAATATAAGATAAAAATGTTTAAATCTATTTGAAGCTTACGAGGTCTCACCAGTAATCTAAGCCGGAAGCATCCTTCCTGACATATACATATGAGACAAGAGTTTCACAGCACAAAACAGCACAGATCATTGCAGTCTGATAATAAGGATTCGCGGAAAAAAGCCTCTCTCAGGAATTATTTGTTCCAGCACATCAAAAATCATTCAATGGTGGATAAATTAGGTAATTTTATTTCATTCAATTAACATGCCTCCTATCATTAGTGAGGCTTGAGAACAAATACAATAAGTAAGATATCAAGGAGGAAATATCCAGTTCAACATTAACCTACACAACAAGCCACAGAGTTAGAAATGCAAACCAAAGTTTTCAATAACTTTATGTCATGGACTCCAGTTAGTTTATATATAGACTAATCGGATGTCATATCCATTAAATCACACTCTCAAGGAGTAAAATCCACTCAACATAAAGAGTTTATAAGCAAAATTTGTCACAGTCATTATATTCATGGCCTTAGTTCCCTCAAAATATCTGAGCCAGGATCAGAAATAGAATCAAATTTATATCCATGATTTAAACATTTTGTATAAAAATAATGTTAATGCACATCGTTGCAATTTCTTTAGAACTCTGAGTAAAAATAGGAAGAAACAAAGTACACAAAGTTGTGAAATGTTATTTCCTTGATGTGAGGTAAGATTAATATACCATGCCAGATATTGCGAGAGCATGAGACAAAAATAAAACATAATATAAAACATTAAGAAGAGGCACATGGGTGACTCAGTGCCTGCCTTTGGCTCAGGTCGTGATCCCGGGGTCCTGGGATCGAGTCTCGCATCAGGCTCCCCGCAGGAAGCCTGCTTCTCCCTCTGCCTATAGCTCTGCTTCTCTCTCTGTGTCTCTCATGAATAAATAAAATCTTTGAAAAACAACACTTAAGAAATGGTGAATTTTGTTTGTAAATCTAGGTCTTGTTCAGTCAGTTCATATAATAACACCTGAAAAAGAGATCAATAGATAAATCTTAGACAAAGTTTCAATTTAGGGAGCCTGTTGACAGTGGGAATTTAAAAACCAGAAAAGGTTGTAGTTAATAAATCGAGGGCTTCTCCTTGTGTGCATATATATATGATTTAACAAGAGCACTTTCCTTCTTTTCCCAAAGTGATTGTATGTAATCTCATAATTAGGATGTATTGTCATATGTAGCCTAAACAATCTGAAAAGCCTACATGTCAAAAGAGACTTCATGAAAAATCGCCAAGAGGAAATATGAATCAACTCAATAATAACTATGTTGGACACAGAGTGACATACAAATGCGAGAAGCCTAGTTTCACATTCTCTTTCACTTTATTCAAGGGTTTCTGGGAGGACTGCAGACCTTTTGAATACACAAGCCAACTGCTAACTCTTCCAACAGCATTCAAAAAAATAAAAAGTTGATCAAGCAAAGCTAGGTTTATTTGACATAATAAGAGGGAGAACACACCTTGACAGAGTTTTACTCTGATTTGAGATGAAGGAAGTCAAGGGACGATCATCCTAAGTTGTTGGTACTTGGGTTGCAGAACTCAACCTTTATACCACATGGAAGTGGTTGGGACTGGGAAAGGTTATGACATAACTTTGGATTGCTGGACATAGTGAAGTAAGATCTTGACACTTGTCGTGCTGAGCAAGCTGAATTTTAATAGGTAAACTACTTTAGCTGGTCACAGTTTGGGTTTCACCAAGCCTAAAGTAAACCCTTGCGGCATAATGTCCTTGATCTTCTTAGCGATATGACTATAACTCTAACATCTCCTCCTCAGTGGTCTATCAGCATATACTCCTCAGCCACTAGAGCTATAAATGTAGGTCTAACAGGAGGTGAGTTTACAAAGATCTACTTGGAGCCACCCAAGAAATGCTTCTGTCCCTAAGTCCCCTTTAGTAAACCTTTTGTCTTCAAGCTGGACTTGTCAGTCGTTTTATTCTGTCTTATAGCACTGCTAGCCTTCGGAGGTCATTTTGCATATACCTCCCTCTCGTGGAACACATGGCATATTCACAGTGCTGAAAGGAAGAAGGCTACAATCCAAAATACTTTACTGGAAAGGATATCATTCAGAATGGAAAGAGAGATAAAAGAGTTTCCCAGAAAAAGAAAAAAAAAAACCCCTTGGATAAACTCAAATAAAGAGCTGAACTATCTACTCAAAACTATGAAACAGGGATCGCTGGGTGGGTCAGTGGTTTGGCACCTGCCTTTGGCTCAGGGCTTGATCCTGTAGTCCTCGGACCGAATCCCACGTTGGGCTCCCTGCATGGAGCCTGCTTCTCCCTCTGCCTGGGTCTCTGACTCTCTCTCTCTCTCTCTCTCTCTCTCTGTGTGTCTCTCATGAGTAAATAAATAAAATCTTTAAAAAAAAAAACTATGAAACATTGATGAAAGTCATTTAAAATGACACAATCAGATGGAAAAATAGTCTATGCTCACAAACTAGGAGTAAATTGTTAAAATGCCCATACTACCCAATACCCAAGTGTGATATCTTACTGTGCTTTTTAACTTGCACATCCCTAATAATGATTTTCAGCGTTTTTTATGTATTCATCATCTTTAACTTTTCTTTGACGGAATATGTATTTTTATGGGATTCTCTTACTTTTCAGTTATAAGAATTTCTTTATTTCAGATACGAGTTCTTTTTCAAATGGATCTTTTGCAAATATTTTCTTTCAGTCTGTATTGCCTTTTGATTTCTTTTTCAAGTTCCCTGAGGGGTAATTTTGTTGCATTCCCCTCCATATTCCTAAAAACAAGGCCACAACAGTGTTAAACATTGAAAATGTTCAGTAAATTTCAGTTCAATGAATGGGACAAGATGTAATTCTAAATATTTCAAGCCAAGAACATGAAAGGTGACTGCATTTTCAATTTGCCAATAAAAAAAAAGCAATCTCTATCAAAATACCAGAAGCATTTTTCACATTATCAAAACGAATAGTACTAAAACCTGTATAGAATCAAAATACATCCCCAATAACCTAAACAATCTCAAGAAGGAAGAACAAAGCTGGAGGCATCACAATCTCACATTTTAAGATACACTACAAAGCTATAGTAATCAAAGCAGCACGGTGCTGACACAAAAACACATATACTGAGAAGTGGAACAGAAGAGAGAGCCCAGACATAAAACCCACACTTCTATGGCCAATTAATCTAGGACAAAAGAGGTAGGAATATATGATGGGGGACAGACAGCCCCTTCAATTAATGGTGCTTGAAAGCTGGACCACTACACATCAGAGAAAAAAAACGGAACCACTTTCTTACACCATATGCAAAAATAAGCTCAAAATGGATTAAACACCAAATGTGAGGCATGAAATCAAAAAGCTAAAGAAAACATAGGCGGCAATCTTTTGACATTGTTTGCTGCAACATTTTTCTAGATATCCCTCCTCAGGCAAGGGAAACCGAAACTAAAATAAACTATTGGGACTAACCAAAGTAAGTTTTTGCACAATGTAGGAAACCATCAACAAAACCAAAAGGCAACTTACAGAAGAGGAGAAGATATTCACAAATGGCATACCCAGTAGGAGATTAATATCCAAAATATATGAAGAACATAGACAATCCAACACCAAAAAAGTGAAATAATCCAATTAAAATATGGGCAACAACCTGGATAGACTTTTCCCAAAGAAGACCAGCAATGAAGGGCGCTTGCTTGGCTCAATTGGTAGAGCAAAACACTTGATCTCAGGGTCATGAGTTCAACCACCACATTGAGCATGGAGCCTTCTGAAGAAGAAGAAGAAGAAGAAGAAGAAGAAGAAGAAGAAGAAGAAGAAAAAGAAGAAGAAGAGGAAGAAAAGGAGAAGGAGGAGGAGGAGAAGGAGGAGGAGAAAAAAATGATGACAAATAGATGGAACACAGACACATGAAAATATGCTCAACGTCACAATCATCAGGGTAATACACATCAAAACGACAAGGAGATATCATCTTACACGTGTCAGAATGGCTAGAATCAAAAGGCAAGAAATACAAGTATTGGCAAAGATGGAGGAAAGCAACCCTTGTCCACTGTTGGTGGTGCACCCACTAGAGGAAGCAGTACGGAGGTTTCTCAAGAAACTAAAAATAGAAATACCATATGCTCCAGTAATTCCACAACTGGGTATTTACCCAAAGAAAATGAAACACTAATTCAAAAAGATATACACACCCTATGTTTACTGCAGCATTATTTGAAATAGCCAGCTAATGGAAATAATGCAAGTGTCCATCAATAGATGAATGGATAATGATGACGTACTAGATAGAGACAATGCAATATTATTCCACCACAAACAAAGAATGAGATCTTGCCATTGGTGATAACATGGACAAACCGAGAGGGTGTTATGCTAAGTAAAATTGTCAGAACAAGAAAGACAAATGTCATATGATTTCACTTATATGGGGAATCTAAACAAAACAAAGGAATAAACAGTGGAAAGACTCAAAAATTTAGAGAAATGATAGCTTCTAGAGAAAAGGGGGAGAGGGAAGGCAAAATGAGTGAAAGGGAGTGGGAGATACGGGCTTCCAGGTATGAAATAAATGGAATAAGTGTCAGGAGAATAAAACATAAAACGCAGGGAATATAGTCAGTAATTGTAGTGGCATTGTGTAGTGACAAATGGAATTCACACTTGTGAGCACACCACAGCAGATAGACTTGTTGAATCACTATGTTGTAACCTGAAACTAATGTAACATTGTGTGTCAACTGTACTTCAATAAAAAAGTAATAAAAATGATTTTTATAAAGTTCTCACCAGACAAAAAGATAAGTGTGTGACGTGATGGATGAGAATGGTGTAATCTCTTCACAATATATAAAGCGATTCAAGTCATCATGTTGTACACCTCACCACTGCACAATGTTATATCAAGGATATCTCAATAAAGTCAAAAAATTTTCTTTAAATAAAATAGTATGCTAATTAAAATAAGCAGTCACAAGAGACACTTCATTTATACGAAATGCTAAAAACAGGCAATATATATGACAAAAAGTAGACAAAATGTTGACTAGGGCTGGGAAATGCAGAAAATGAAGAGTTCCATCACAGAGTGAAGGTTTCCATTTGGGGTGATGAAAGTGCTCTAAAATTGATCACCAGAGCGGTTGCACAATTCTGTGAATATACTATGAACCACTGAACTGTACACTTTAAATCTGGCACTTGTACGGTATGGACGCACATGTCAACCAAAGTTTTATGAACAAAACAAAAACATCTCTTGAGTCATCATAACCAGAAAGATAATTTTCCTGTATAATAACTTTCATTCTTGTGTCAAGAGGACTGCAGTCACCTCTCACCACCGTCCTCGACACTCTTCCAAAATATACTACGTAAGACAGATGACTTGCACATTGACTCTTAGCTAGATGATAGGACTTAAAATCATCAAACAGACATTACACACATTTGCATACAAACAAAGTCATCTATGTTGGCTTTTTCCACTTGCCATCCAAATGCTTGGACAGTTCATATAATGTATTTACTTTGAAAGGTAGGAGTTATATTTTAACTTCCTGATTGATTGCTCCTCGGATATAAGTGCAAGCAATGGTAGGAGAAGGCAGGAATTTCAGAAGCAGCAGCGTGTTCCACCAGGATGTCTATGAAATGGATTTCAGTTCTGCTGCTGCTCCAGCTGAGCTGTTACTTTAGCTCTGGGAGCTGCGGAAAGGTGCTGGTGTGGCCCACAGAATACAGCCATTGGATCAATGTAAAGACAATCCTGGATGAACTTGTCCAGAGGGGTCATGAAGTGACTGTTCTGACATCTTCAGCCTCCATTCTTGTTGATCCGAACAAATTATCTGCTATTAAATTTGAGATTTATTCTGCACATTTATCTAGAGGTGATTTTGAGGCTTTGTTCATAAAACTGCTCAAGACTTGGACATATGATATGCCAAAAGATTCATTTTGGGCATATTTTTCAGTAATGCAAGAGATGTTTTGGGAATATTATGAGTGTTTTCAGAAGCTCTGTAAAGATGTAGTTTTGAACAAGAAACTCATGACAAAACTACAAGAATCAAAATTCGATCTCATCCTTGCAGATACTATCGGACCCTGTGGTGAGCTGCTGGCTGAGCTCCTTAAAATACCTTTAGTGTACACTCTCCGTTTCTCTGCAGGCTATGCATTTGAGAAACACAGTGGAGGACTTCCGCTCCCTCCATCCTACGTACCTGTTATTCTGTCAGAATTAACTGATCAAATGACATTCATGGAGAGAGTAAAAAATATGCTATATGTGCTTTATTTTGACTTTTGGTTCCAAACAATGAATGAGAAGAGTTGGGATCAGTTTTACAGCGAAGTACTAGGTAAGTCCTGCTTTTCATTAGTAACATGAAGTCTTAACTCTCCTAGTGCAAGGGAGGAGAGTTTGTATAAGTAGTAAGAGGGAGGAAATTTGTCTTCTAGAAGTGAAATGATGACTTGAAAATATAAGGAATCCCTGGGTGGCTCAGCAGTTTGGCACCTGCTTTTGGCCCAGGGTGTGATCCTGGATGTTCCAGATTCTGTCCCTCATCGGGCTTCCCGTGTGGACCCTGCTTCACCCTGTCTCTGTCTCTGCCTCTCTCTCTCTCTCTCTCTCTCTGTCTCTCATGAATAAATAAATAAATAATCTTTAAAAAAGTAAAGAGAGTAAATATAAAATGATCTCCCAATCTCACAAACACATGCAAAGACTTATATATGACAGGGCCAGTAAGAATCCCGCTGTCCATTATGGGTCCATCACACTCTAGGGAGTCAATAACTGACATTAGAGCACTGAGGAATTCTTGAACCAATGACATATCCATTTCTTGTGTTTGTTTGTAATATCTTTAAAAAGGGGTTTCTGTGGTTTGCTTTTTAATTTTTTCTCAGTAAAGTATTTTATCCTTCCTTTGTTGTTTATCAAATACAGGGTGAAAATATTACTTATGCTTGCGTTACTTTTTAGAAGAATTTTAAGTCACAGCATTTTGAATCACGATTTCCTGTATAACCCTCACCCCCACACAGGCATAAGTTTCTCCATTATCAACATCCCCCATCAGGGTGGTACATTTGTTGCAACTCATGAACCTACACTGACACATTATTATCATCCAAAGTTCATAGTTTACATAAGAGTTTACTCTCAGCTTGGTACATTTTATGAGTTTTCAAAATTTATAATGATATGCATCTACCACTATTATATCAGAGTAGTCTCGCTGCTTTAAATTCTTCTCTACTATACTTATTTTCTATATATCCATTTTATTCTACTTTTTCCATCTTAAAAAAACGGCATTAGAAATGTCACTATCTTGATGAAAGCAGACATGTCAACTGAGGGGTCATATATTTCTAGTACAACTGTCTATAGTATTGAGGATATTATTCCCACTTGTTTCTTCAGTTTCCTTAGTTAAGAATTAAAGTGTTGGGATCCCTGGGTGGCGCAGCGGTTTGGCGCCTGCCTTTGGCCCAGGGCGCGATCCTGGAGACCCGGGATCGAATCCCACATCGGGCTCCCGGTGCATGGAGCCTGCATCTCCCTCTGCCTATGTCTCTGCCTCTCTCTCTCTCTCTCTCTGTGACTATCATAATTAAATAAAAAAAAAAAAATTAAAAAAAAAAAAAAAGAAAGTGTTGGGATTCCTGGTGGCTCAGCGGTTAAGCGTCTGCCTTTGGCCCAGGGTGTGATCCTGGGGTCCCGGGAGAGAGTCTCACATCAGGCTCCCTGCATGGAGCCTGCTTCACCCTAAGCCTCTGACTCTGCCTCTCTCTCTCTCTCTCTTTCTCTCTCTCTCGTTTCTCATGAATAAATAAAATCTTTTTTAAAAAAGAGAATTAAAGTCTATATATATTTTTTTTTCTTTTTTTTTTTAATTCAGAGAGAGGGGGTGGGACAGAGACACAGGCAGAGGGAGAAGCAGGCTCCATGCAGGGAGCCCGACGCAAGACTCGATCCTGGGTCTCCAGGATCACACCCTGGGCTGCAGGCGGCGCTAAACCGCTGCGCCACCGGGGTTGCCCCTAAAGTGTTTACATATTACCTGGAAGATTTCTTCGTAATTTCCAAGAAAACCTCAGAGTTTTCTGGGAAAATCTAGGTTCAAGGGAATAACTTGCTAAATTGTAGAAATTAGACTGAGTACATGCGGGAGAGGTGTTTCCATTGGTTGATTGATGGGGGTGGGGGTGGGGGCTCAAATAATTGTTTACATTTGCATCTGTAACTTTTGCAGAATTCAAGAATAAATAAATGCATGGTTAATTTTCATAGTGGCTTAGGTTAACAAATTGGTTGTGAACGTACTACAAAATGTGAGAAATGAGTCTCTTACACTTTGTCTTTCATATTTACATATGATCAACATATATATATGCAAATGTATATATTTGCATCAATACATGTTTGTATCATATATGTGTCTGTTAGCAAACTACAAATACTTTTAAACCTTTTTTGCTAACTAGTCAAAACGCCTTTCAAAAGATTCCATAGTATATTCACATTCCGTTATTTTCATTTCTTCCACCTGTTGCTTGTTATGAGATTTTTTTACTTTTTTGTTGACTCTTATTTTTCTACCAAGTTTTACTTTTTAATTCCAGGATAGTTAACAGAGTGTTATAATACATTCAGGTGTACAATACAGTGATTCAACACTTCCATACATCACTCAGTGCTCATCATGAGTTCACTTCTTAATCCCCATCACCAGTGTTACCCATCCCCCACATTCACCTCCCCCTGATAACCATCAGTTTGTTCCCTACACTTAGAGTCTATTTCTTGGTTTCTCTCTGTCTTTTTCTATTTTGCTTGTTTGGTTTGTTCATTAAATTCCACATATGAGTGAAATCATACGGTACTTGTTTTCTCTGACTTATTTTGATTAACATCATAGTATTCTCTAGCTCCATCTGCGTCACTGCAAACCTCAAGACTTCATCCTTTTTTTCTAAGTTTTTTTTTTAATTTCTTTGAGTGAGAGAGAGAGGGAGAGAGAAAATGAAGGAGACTCCATACTGATTGCAGAGCTCCACTCAGGGCAGGATCCCAAGACCACAAGATCATAACCAGAGCCAAGACCAAGAGTTGGATGCTTAACCAACTGAGCCATCCAGGCAGCCCAAGATTTCATTCTTTTTTATGGATTAGTAATATTCATTGTATAAATATATCATTTCTTCTTTAGCCATTCTTCAGCTGATGGACACTTGGGCTGTTTCCATAATTTGGCTATTGTAGATGATACTGCTGTAAACGACCAGGAGCATATGCCCTTTTGAATGAGTATTTTTATAATCTTTGGGTAAATACCTTGTAGTGCAATTCCTAGATCATAAGGAAGTTCTACTTTTAACTTTTTGAGAAACCTCCACACTGGTTTCCTGTGGCTTTAATTTGAGCCATTTTAAAAGATGTGAGGTGACACCTTATTGCGGTTTTGATTTGTATTCCCCTGATGATGAATGATGATGAACATCTTTGCAAGTGTCTGTTAGCCATCTGGATGTCTTCCTTGGAAAAATAACTATTCAGGGCAGCCTGGGTGGCTCAGTGCTTTAGCACCACCTTCAGCCCAGGCCCTGATCCAGGAGATCAAGGATCAAGTCCCACATCAGGCTCCCTTCATGGAGCCTGCTTCTCCCTCTGCCTGTGACTCTGCCTCTCTCTCTCTCTCTCTCTCTCTCTCTCATGAATAAATTAATAAAATCATTTTTAAAAATGCATATTAATGTCTTCTGACCATTTCTTAAGTGCGTTACTTGTTTCCTGGGTGTGGGTGTTGAGTTTGGTAAGTTCTTTATAGACGTTAGATGCCATCTCTTTACTGAAAATGTCATTTGCAAATACCTTCTCCCATTCTGTAGGTTACCTGTTAAGCTTTTTGATTATTTTTATCTTGGTGAAGTTCATTTTTGTTTTTGTTTCCTTTGCTACCAGCAACATGTCTAGTAAGAAACTGAACTTGCCGAGGTCAAAGAGGTCACTGCTTGTTTTCTTCTCCAAGATTTTGATGGTTTCCTGTCTCACGCTTAGGTCTTTCATTCCATCTTGAATTTATTTTTGTGTATACTGTAAGAAAGTGGCCAAGGAAGCCCGGGTAATTCAGCTGCTTAGAGCCGCTTTCAGCCCAGGGCATGATCCTGGAGACCCTCCCACCTTGGACCCCGGCAAGGAGCCTGCTTCTTCCTCTGCCTGTGTCTCTGCCTCTCTCTCTCTCTCTGTCTTGTCTCTCATGAATAAAATAATAAAATAAAATAAAATAAAATAAAATAAAATAAAATAAAATAAAATAAAAAACAGAAGATTTAAAAAAAAAAAGTGGTCCAGTTTCATTCTTTTCCATGTTGCTGTCCAATTTTCCCAACACCAAGAAACTGTCATTTTCCCATTGGATATTCTTTCCTGCTTTGTCAAAGATTAATTGCCCATAAAATTCTGGGTTCATTTCTGGGATTTCTATGCTCTTCCATTGATCTATGTGTCTGTTTTTCTGCCACGACCATACTGTTTTGATCACTATATCTTTAGTATAACTTGAAGTCTTGAATTGTGGTACCTCTAGTTTTTGTTTTGTTTTTTTGTTTTTGTTTTTTGTTTTTGCAAGGTTGCTTTGGTTATTTTGGATCTTTTGTAGTTCCAACAAGTCTTAGGATTGTTTGTTCCAATTCTGTGAAAAATGCTGTTGGTATTTTAATAGGGATCGCATTAAATCTAAAAATTACCTTGGGCAATATAGACAGTTCAATACTATTCTTCCAAGTTTTGTGCATGGAACGCCTTTTATCCTCAATTTCTTTCATCAGTATTTTATAGTTTTCAGAGTACAGGTCTTTCACCTCTTTGGTTAAGTTTATTCCTAGATACTTTATTTTAGTGCAATGGCAAACAGGATTGTTTTCTTAATTTTTCTCTTCTGCTGCATTATTAGTACATAGAAATATAACAGATTTCTGTACACTGATTTGTATCCTGTGACTTTACTGAATTAGTTTATCAGTTCTAGGACTTTTCTGCTTAAGTCTTCAGGGTTTTCTATATAGAGTATCATGTCATCTGCAAATAGTGACAGTTTTATTTCTTCCTGACCAATTTGGATGGTTTTAGTTCTTTTCATTGTCTCATTGCTGTAGCCAGGACTTCTAGTACTATGTTGAATAAAAGTGGGAAGGGTGGACATCCTTGTCTTGTGCCTGACCTTAGAGGAGAAGCTCTCAGGTGTTTCCCATTGAGTATGATGTTCACTGTGGGTTTTCCATGTAAGCCTTTATTTTTGAGATATGTTCCCTCGAAACCAACGTGGCTGAGGGTTTTTATCTTCAATGGCTGTTATACATTGTCGAATGCCTTTTCAGCATATGTGGAAATGGTCATATACATTTTAACCTTTCTCTTATTGAAGTGATCTGTTTGTTTTTTCCCCTTCAGGAAGACCCACTACAGTATATGAGTTAATGAGGAAAGCTGATATATGGCTCATTCGAACCTACTGGGATTTGGAATTTCCTCGCCCACTCCTACCACATTTTGACTTTGTTGGAGGCCTCCACTGCAAACCTGCCAAACCCCTGCCTAAGGTACCTGACTCCTGTTTATTCTGCTCTGTTTCCTCTGGGCCATTTCATCAGTATTGTAGCTTAAAAATCTCATTCTCAACAATATTCATGTGCCCCAACAATATCTGCAGGCAAATCTAATATTTCCTTGCTGTCATTCCAACTTTACACAATTCTTCATTTGAGATCACAAGGTTTGACAACTTAGAGCATTAACGGGTTTAATTAATCTATGGGAACATATGTTTTCCGCCACACACAAGGTCAGACAAAAACTCAGTAAACCTGAGCACGGAGAAAGCTACACTGTGTATATAATGAGGACCATAAATTCAGTATATTTAATAAATACCAAATAATTTCTAACACTTGTATCTGAAAAAACCTATAGTATAAAATTGCAAAAGTACACTCTTTGCATATAAGGTGATATTCTTTATGAAAAAGCAATGATGTAATAAGTTTTAAGTTGATATTGAAGCTTCAAGACATAATTGATAAGCAAGCATCCCTTACTGAATTACTTGATGGTCTCTTCATCATGCTGGAGGTCTACTAGTGGAATGAGACACTGTGATTACATTAGCCCTTGCCCGGAATCCACAAAAGGTTAGATAAATAACCTTAATCATATATAACTACCTAATGAGTCTGTTAAACTCTGCAAAGGGTCTGATTACCCTGAAACTAAGATCTTATTCAATGGTTAACCTAATATCGATTTGGATTGCAAAATATTTAGGGGTATATGGTAACTCTCTCAATGTCTAAATCCTGACGTAAAATTAGCAAAAGTTGTATTCAGTTTAACACAAGTGCTCATCAACAGATAAATCCATAAACAAAATGTATTTACACACAACGGAATATTCGGCCTAAAATAGGAGAAAATTCTAACACATACTCTAACGTGGCAAAGCTTCGGGATATTATGCAAAGTGAAAGTGGGCAATCATAAAAAGACAAATACTGTATGATTACCCTGATATAAGGTATCCAGATCACTCAAATTCACAGAAATACAAGGTATAATGATAGTTGCTATCATTATAGCTGCTTCTCCCTCTGCCTGTGTCTCTGCCTCTCTGTCTCTATCATGAATAAAAAAATAAAATATTTTAAAAAATAAAAATAAAAAAAATAAAGATGGTCTAAGAGGGAATCAGTAATTGTTATATAATGGGTATTGAGATCCAGTTTAGCAAGGTGAAAAAGTTCTGGTGATTAGTTGACCAACAGTATAAAATATACACACTATTGAACTGCATACTCACATATACTTAAAATGATAATTTTTATGTGTAGTTTATCACAATGAGAATCAATATAGGCATTACTCTAAATATTCTTGATAATATTTGGTATCTATCTTTAATTGAAGAAAATTTTTTAAAGATTTATTTATTTATTTATTTATGAGAGAGAGAGAGACTGCACATGGGGTGGGGGAAGGGAGCAGAAAGAGAGAGAGAACACCCAGGAAAGTCCCCACAGGGCACAGAGCTAGACACAGGGCTCAATCTCACAACCCCAAAATCATAACCTGAGCCCAAATCAATAGTCGGATACTGAAAAGACTGAGCCTCCCACGCAACCTCATAGAAATTCTTCCAATAGTGTTTGCTATGCTGTTTCTCTTTTGTGATGGAGCAAATTTTTTCTTCACAGGAAATGGAAGAGTTTGTCCAGAGCTCTGGAGAAAACGGTATTGTGGTGTTTTCTCTAGGGTCAATGGTCAATAACATGCCAGAGGAAAGAGCCAATGTGATTGCATCAGCCCTTGCCCAGATTCCACAAAAGGTTAGACAGAGTACCTTAATTGTATACAACTACCTAATGAGGCTGTTAAACTCTGTAAAGGGCTGGATTACCCTTTCCTTCATGACATGAACATCATTATGATAGCTCCAATTTACGTCAAACATGAGGAAAATATAAATGGCAGATGCTAAAGTACTACAGAAGTCGTTTTGACAATACCTTTGGCATTAACATTGAGATTGGAAAAATATATTTATAGGACGTGCAGAGAAAACCTTGGTATTCTAATGTGTTGTGGGCAGGAATAGCAATCACCAAATTCTGTCTGTCATTCTTTCCTTTTCCTTACAAGATCTGCATTCCTTTCAAGACTTCCAAGGGCACTGACTACCTCATAGCTGTTTTCAGAAAGGAGTTAAATTTCAACAGTTATGTTAAAGAGGAACTGAAAAGAGTGAAAAGCACCATACAGTTTACATTTACCAGATAATCCAGATTTCCTTTCCTTCTCTTAAATTTTTAGGTAAGCCTCCTCAGTGTGCTGTGTAGAAAAACAATACCCAGGGCTCACCAAACTATGTCTAGGTTTCGTCCAGCCAAGATGACTTAGAAAAAGGGAAAAATTGACATGACTGATGAAATGGACCCTATTCCGAGTGAAAGAGTAAGATCATTGAAAAGGGGGAAGATGGGTCCACTCTTCAAGGTGACCCAGTGCTTAATAATATCTGGTTGCAAAGGACTCTAACTTATCAGAATAATAACTGCTCCCAATTAAGGAAGGAAAAAAAATACATATTAAGGAGTCAACCAGAAACAAGCCTAGCATGGGAAAGTTTCACATGCCTCTTTCTGCATAAACTACAATAGTAAATTATTTTCCGATAGAGAGAATGCACCTGGAGTATTTGGGTATTTGTGAACTACTTTTCGGTCACTGTAATAGTTTCTCCTTATGCTAATTTTTGCTTACTATAGCAAGTTATTTTAACATTCATATAGCAAATATATGCTAACCAATGCAAACTATATTCCAGTTATGAGGATTGCTGGGAAATTCTAAAATCAGAATCTATTTTAATATGGCAATGGAAATTGCTTAGCCATAGATTTCATATCAATCAATGCTGTCAGTGCTTTGTAGTGCATCATTGACATGTCAACAACCAGTTCAATAAAATTTAGCACCACTACACTTTTGGAGTCTTTTTGACACGTACACTGTTATTTCTGAATTGCCAACAGGCTTTTCTTCCCACATGTAAAGAACTGCCAAACCAAGAAATACTAATAGTAATCTGCATTCATGTAAAAAAAATTAACTTTTTCTTGGAAGTAGTGCCTAATCATAGGTAATGTGAAAGAAGTTAAACGTACTAAGGAGAAATTATTGATATTAATGAATTACTAATAAGCAGAATTACTTGTTTCTCACAAGCAGCAGATTGCACATTTAGCTTTTTTGTGTATCAAAACATGTAAAACTCAAATAAAAGAACTTATGGAACTAGGGCTATGAACAAGTGGATATAAGGGAACGTCCTTCTGTATCACTTAAAAAGATGTAAATACGTTGGTATTACATTGGAAGATGAAAGCAATGATAACAAAGGTGTGGATCTTAGTAATTTCCTACTCGTTTGCACTAGAATTATAATAACTGCCTAAAAATTTCTTAAATGCTTGAATTTGTCCTTGATAATCTCATCTGTCTAATCCTCATGTGTGAAATATTATGATTACATTCATACTTGCTTGAATATAAAAATAAGTAACAAAATGGGGGTATTCTTACTATACTAGGGTTTTAGTAGTCTCATTTTTAATATCTTTTGTCCTTGTTATTTATCAGTCAATGAAAGGAGTCTAACTAGATTATCTCTTAATTTCTTTAAAATGTTCACAAGCTATAACTTCAAAGTTCAACTCATGAAATAAGGTATTTTCTTTAACAGGTTCTATGGAGATTTGATGGCAAGAAACCAGAAACCTTAGGGCCAAATACTCGGCTGTATAAGTGGCTTCCCCAGAATGACCTTCTTGGTAAGAATCTGGAAAATACTGAATGGAAAGGAACTCTAAACAAAATGATAACAGTTCATCAAAAAGCAATCTGATTGAGCATTTACTACTCAAAAACTCAAAACTAAAACTTAACTCTCTTACATATATTTTGCAGACCTAGAGGGAAAAAGATAACCAACAACAGTTGGCATGTTGTTATACACAGTCCCATTCCTTATGGCCAGAATCAAAGTATCTGTATTTCAGCTGTAATTACTTCTCCCACATAATTTGTTACTAACTACCTAGAGCATCGCTCTGTCTCCGAATTTTCCCACCTTATTCCTATCCTTTCTCCTTCTGCATGGGTATTCAGTGCCAATGGAAAATAATAGCCTCTCTTTTATTACCAGGGACTCTACATTTTCCCTAGAAAAACACCATAATCTTTTCCATGAAGTCACATTTCATGATAAAGTGCTATCTTTCCTTCCCCTGTTTGAGCCACCACCATCACACTTCCTGCTGCCTTGACACCCTACAGTGAAACTCAATGACTTTACTGTGTCTTTAAGAGGATATGTTCTAACATGCCACCTCCCTTTCTTTTTTTTGCACCCTTTCCCTTTTTTTGGTGATAACCAGAATGTTATCGTTCAATTTGTCTGTCCAGCAATCTTGTATTCATTTTTCAAGTTACAAGTACCACACCAATCTTCATTTACCTCTCCAGCACATTTATGTGCTTCTTGCGCTGACAGCCAAAAGACATTTTAATGCTGTTTCATGTTTATATAATAACATATGTCTTATGTTGCCCAATTCTCATTTTATTTCTAAGACTTACAGTTAATAATGTGCTGAGATTCATCCAATCCTAGGTCATCCGAAAGCCAAAGCCTTTATAACCCATGGTGGAACCAACGGCATCTATGAGGCGATCTACCACGGGATCCCCATGGTGGGCATTCCCTTGTTTGCCGATCAAGCTGATAACATTGTTCACATGAAAGCTAAGGGAGCAGCTATCAGACTGGACTTCAGCGCAATGTCCAGCGCAGACTTGCTCAATGCATTGAGGACAGTCATTAATGCCCCTTCGTGAGTATTGCATTTTTTTTCAATTGATAGAATTTATCAATTGATTATCGATAGATTATTGATAGATAGTCAATGGTGGTTGTGAGTTTCCTCCCATTCTTAAGAGGCTAATTTGGAAAGAAGCCAAGTGATAGACTGATCTTAAATCTACTTTTATTTTCAACCAGACATTTATTTCACAGTTGCATTTAAATCCCTTTGACTTAATGGGCAACCAATTACTGCAACAATTTTCTACATACACAAATGCAAACGATTATATAGTAACTGTAAGAATATTTCAAAGTTCCTATGATAGAAACCATAGAATGAAAGAATGAAGAACTTGAAGTCATGTAAAGTGACTTTCTATTCAGTACCAAAATTTCCAAAGCTATAAATCTCTTTTTGCTCAAACATTGATTTTGGTTCTTATTGTTAATATATTTATAATATGTAATTTTGTACCATAAAACTAAAAGTATAAAATTCAAATACATGTAATATATATGGAATTATGAAACCATCACCATAATCTAACTTTGGGACATTTTCATTAGCCCAAGAAGAAATCACATACGACTGACTTAGGAGTCTTTGCCCATTTCTCTTGCCTCAAGTAAACCTTAATCTACTTCTGTCTCTACAAATTGCTGTATTCTGGGTGTTTCATACAAGTGGAATCATACCACTTACGGGCTTTTGCATGTGGCTTCTTTCATTTGGCATGTTTTTGAGTTTCATTCGTGTGGTAGGTTTGTATTGCTGAATGATAAATATCCTATGGTATGGATATGCTGCAATCTATCCATGTATCAGTTCGTGAACATTTGGGTTCTTTCCACATTTAGGTATTATAAATATTGCTACACATTTATTGTGTGAACAAAATTTTTCACTTCTTTTGGGTAGACATCTAGGAGTAGCATTTTGGGTTGACATCTAGGCCACAGATTATCTCTGAAGAACTGCCAAATTGATGTCCAAATAAGTTGCACTATTTTACATTTCTGCCAGCTAAGTATGGGAGATTCAAGTTCTCCACATCATTTTCAACACTTGCTATCATCTTTTTTATTACAGCCATCCTAGTGGGTCTCTCTTTGTGGTCTTCATTTTCATTTCTCTTACAGCCAAAGTTATTAAACATCTTTTCATGTACTTATTGTCATTCACATATCAGAAACACTGAAAAATGTATTATGGGGAGAAAATGGTAGAGTAATTGCATAATAAAAATACCTTAAAACAAGAGAGAAAGGTAAAGAAATATAAGGCAGGTTGGCCAAATAGAAAAGAAAACAGACTAAGACAGTAGATGAAAATATAAATATGCCAAGACATTAAATCTAAACAGACTAAATAATTTAAAGACAAAGATTGTCAGAACACATTTTTTAAAGTATATGCCAGTTACAAGACATGTTCAAATAGAGATGCACAAAAAGATTTAAGTAGGAAGAAGGTAGGAAATGACCTATTCTAGCAGTAACCGCAGAAAGATGTTGGACCCAAGCAGAGATCAGACACACTAGTCCAGAATTACCAACAAAAATAAAGACAAGTATTTCATAATGAATAGGTTTATCTTTCAAAAGAGTACAAATTACCAATTAGTGACGCCTACTACGAAAAACATCAAAATGCAGTAGAAGTGGGCCAAAGAACAAACATTCAAATTTACAGTCATAATATTGAATTTTTAAACATCTTTCTCAGTAACATAGAAAAGTAAGATCAGAACAAGGGAAAAAAGATAAGATAATGGAAGGGAGAAATACCTAAGTGTTTTGAAGGACACAATTTAAAAATGCAACCCATCTGACATTTATATAAAACAACAGAGAATACCCATTTTTCAAGAATGGATTAGATACTGGAATTAACCATACGTGGGCCATAAACCAAAAGGAATTTTGAAGAATATAAATCATCAAGAGCACACTGTTCAGCTCTACTGGGATTCACTTAGAATCATCAAAAAGAAAGACAACTAAAACCTCTCTACATTTTGGAAATTCAGCAATATACTTCTACATAACTCAGCCAATAAAGAAATCATACTCATCAATACACCTCTTCTCAGCAATTCCACTTCTACATATATACAAACACTTGTACAAACATGTAAATCAAGATACAAGATTTTTATGGCAGCATTAGTAGTAATGGCCAAAAGATTAACACAAATGGCTATTGATCATTAAATGATGAAATAACCGGTACTATTGCCAACAATGGAATACCTAACAGTGCCAGAATTAACCAACAACTCTTACACAAAAGACCAAAGGAAATGAGCGCTCACTTCATATTCTAATATATAAATAATAAAAACTAACCTATGATGACTAAAAGGATCAGGGCAGATGGGGTGCTTCTGGGTAGCTTGTGACACCCTATACCAATATCTTAGTAGTAGGTACATTATTACATCCACTTCACAATAATATTCTAGCTAATTTTGAATGTATGGGTATTCCGTGAAGACTGTGCATATTTCTTATGTGTTACGCCTAAAGGTTATTTTGGAAAATAAAACATGTTTTCAAGTTCTGGGTTGCAAATAGCAAAACACATACACATAGACACAAACAGAACAAATGTCTCAAGGTGCTAGGATAGTGTGGCCCAGAAAAGTCTCTCCGAGACGGGACACAAAGCTGGGTCATCCATCCAGAGGTAGAAGCATCCTTGGGGTGTGGCAGGGAAGTGTCCAGCAGACACCGAGGAGCCAGAAAGTGCAAAGGTGCTGGCTGAGGTGGGATACGTCTGGCAACTTCAGTGAACTGCTAGCAAGCCTCTGGGCCTACAGCAGAGTGTACGTGGGACAAAGTGACAGGAAACGAAGTTGCCGGGTGTGTGTATTTGCAAGATCCTAGAGTCCAAAATCCATATTTGAATTTTCCTGTAGGTAGTGAGAAGCCAGTTGGAAATTTTTAGCAGGGAAGTGTCATAATCTGATGTCTGTTTTCAAAAATCAGACTGGCTACATGATGGAAAATAAAGAGTAGAGGATAGAAGAATGGAAGGACGAGGCCCGGTGAGGCGGCATTTTACTCACCATGACGCAATTCCCTTTCCTGCTTCATGAGGATCATTCTATAATGCATTTCCACCGTCTCTTTTATAGCTGTTACGATGGCTCGTATCCTTTTCTCTGTTAGAGAAGATCAAACTAACCTAACTTCCATTTTTACTTTTCAACATTCGTCACTCAGAAAATTCCAATTTAAAAGCCAAATCTCCTATGAGGACCCAAATAAAGAACACACGACTTCTGTAATTCTATGGCACTTGTTTTGAATCATTTGTATGGCTCTTTTCAAAGACCTTTCATGGGAATTCTTTGATTTGGCAAATTAACTTCCTTTCAATGTCGGTATCTTTATGTTTCTCCCTTAGGTACAAAGAGAATGCTATGAAATTATCAAGAATTCAGCACGATCAGCCTCTAAAGCCCCTGGACCGAGCAGTCTTCTGGATCGAGTATGTCATGCGCCACAAAGGAGCCAAGCACCTGCGGCCAGCCTCCCACGACCTCACCTGGTTGCAGTACCACTCCTTGGATGTCATTGGGTTTCTGCTGGCCTGTGTGGTAACTGCTATGTTTGTCACCACACAGTGTTGTCTGTTTTGTTGTCGGAAGGTCGCAAAAACAGGGCAGAAGATAAAAAAGGAGTAGTCGTATCTGAGGCCTCAAGCTGGTCTGCCTCCTAGATGGGACTCCTCCAGTTGATGCCAGCAAGGAGTTATGATGTAAAGTTCCCTTCCCCTGTGAAGGAACGACTCCTCCCAACTTAGCTTCTGAGATCAACATCTGCTCTCAAGGGATTTATTGCCTGTTTAAGAGTCAGAAATGTGTCATGCCAACAGAAAAACTGGCAAAATAAAATTAAATTAAAATAAAACTCTACGGGAATTTACAGAAACTTATTATTCTAAATGAAAAGTCATCCCCCTCCAAAACTTACTGAGCTTACCTGTGTTTCCAACATAGGGCATGAATATAAGAACATTCAGTAGGCTATTCACAATATCACTGTTACTCTGCAAATACTCAGAATATTTTAACTTCATTTTGGTGCAAAATTTGTCGTTTCGTCCTTTGCTAGAGAAACTACAGATAGTTAAAGTTGTATAAAATGACTGACCCATCCATTTTGTTTTGGTTGACCACTAATTCTCCTTGGCTTTTATAGTGTACCCAGCCTGAGCATCACTCCTTACCCTGGGACATGGCAAGTTGATGGCCTTCAACCACCTAGTCAGTATCCTGTGGAATGTATGGAATTTAGAAATATAACAGCTGTTTCCTATTATAAAACTGAGCTATTGGGCACCTCATTCCATTAAGCTCCTTATTCTCGGTTTGAGCAGAGGTCATGGTCTCAGAGTTGTGGGATCAAGCCCTGCATTGGGCTCTGTGCTCAGCTTGGAGTCTGCTGGAGGTTATCTCCTCCCTCTTCTTCCCCCTCTATTCCTCTACCACTCACAAGCATGCTCTCTCTCTCTCTCTCTCTCTCTCTCTCAAGTGAATAAAACCTTAAAAGAAAAAGAAAGCTGAGTTAATAATAAGATCGGTTTCATTAGCTTATTCTCTTTACCTCACAGTCCTTTAAAACAATTCACCTGGTGGCTTACACTCTCATTTTACCCTTTGATTATGGATATAAAGTTTCAGTTGTAGGTTGGATAGTATAGAATATGCTCCCTAGAGGAACTTACTAAATTTTCACTCTCCCCTACAGTGGGGGTATCTATATACATCTTCTCTTTTGAAACCAGACACATCATCACTTTGCTGTTACAGATATGGTGAGCAATTCAATGTGTTAGTTCAATGCAGTTTGAAATCATGATCATTCTGTATGACCATACTTTAGACGAGCATGACTCATTCTTTCTCTTTCCTCAGCAGCCTGCTTGCTGTTCCATCTTTTCCATTAACATAATAGGAAACAATGAATCCTTTGGCGTGATAAAAAACAGATTGCAATCATTTCCTTAAACCTAGGTACACCAAGTCTGGCGATAATCAATAACAATACAAAGAAGACAAAAACTATGTATTTTATGGAAACAGAATCGACCCACAAGGGTTCTCGAGAGCCTCCTGAAACCTAAGCATCGGGAATCAATCACTTTATGATTGAAGTGGTTCAGATGACAGAAAAATACCTGTCTTCATTGGTTAAGAAGACCATCACTGTAGTCTCACAACATTCTCTCCCCTAAAGCATGAGTTTCTCTTAAAAACAAGTTAAAACAGATGTGGGGCTGGGGGCGAGGTTTGGGGTGGGAATTCTCAGAAAAGTTTATCATGAATTTCCATACAATTCTTTGAGATATTTGACACATTTTTAACTCAAGAGACTATAGAGCCATAGCAGATAATGTTGTTAAACCGTGAGTGGGTTTAATTGTCCTCAAATCTATCCTGTACCACACCTACCAGATTAAAGGTTGATAAGTATAAAGCCAGAAACGTTACAAATCAGAAAAAAAACAACAAACAAAAAACCCAGTAAATGAAACTAAACGGAGGATGTGAAGAGGCAATTCACAGAAGTAAAAACAAACAAACAAACAAAACCCAATAACATAAGAGAACAAAAGGTATGAATTCATAGGGAAATGTAAATTAAGTCACAAAGTGTTTCCCACAGATGGATCAAGCAGCAGAATCTGAAGAGGGAAGAGGCCGCTGTGGCTCCCAGGGAGGAAGTCCTCCCCTTGCAGGCTGCAGGGGCCCATCAGGAGGAGCAGCTGAGCTCCCTGAAGCAGAGGCTGAGGCAGGGGTCTGACAACTGGTTCCTGCTGCTTTGCTTGCAAGGCTGCCAGAGGCCGAGGGGAGACTCCACGCCCAAGCCCACAGCGAGGGCTGGACCTGCCCAGCAGCGGCACTTGGAGGCCACCTCCCTGCTGGTCGTGGGCTGCTGTGGCCTGGCTGCCCCCTGACCTGCCCCCTGACCTGGTTCCTGCCGTCGGCCACCCCGCCAAGGATCACACCCGACCCGCCAAGTCCTGGAGGGCTGGCACTTGCTCACCTACTGGGTCTCTGCAGCCTCAGCCTGGCTGAGCCCCTCGGTGCAGCCAGGGGGTGCATGCCCTACCCTGAGCGCCACCAGCTCCACGCCAGAGCTAGGCCGCCGCTGGGGTGTGAGGCTGAGGGCGCAGAGGACAGGCTGAGTCCCACCCAGGGTAGTCTCCTGTGTGCTGGCTGCGTGGCCTCTCCTGGGGGCCACTGCCCACGCTTTGACATTGCAAATCACAGCCCCCCACTCCTTGGCAGGCCGTGCCACAGCTTCCATTCCCCAGTCCTCTCCAGCAAGGACGGTGACCAACCGTGCAGATGGATGTCGGGTGCTTGGTGTCATCCTGGGGTCCTCAGCCGTCTGCAGACTCTCAAAGTGCTGGCGGATCCCGGCCGGCCTGGGCCTCTCTTCAGGGACAGCCGCCGGGCCTGCCAGTGGCCCTGGGACCTTGCTCGGGCTCCTGGGCCGTGGAGAAGTCACACGTACTGCAGGTCAGCAGGCTGTCTGTCTGTCTGTCTGTTGAGACGTCCTCGGCTTTGATTTCTACTTCAAGTGGTAGAGGAAGTCCTACAGAAATAAGCGCTTAGATGTAAATTGTTTTAATTCTCCGGGAAGTGGTCCTTCTAGTAAATATTTTGAATTAATGCCAAAGTGAGATAAGGAAACCACGTCAATATTCTGTCAGCTTCTCTTAGAAATGGCTGATTGTTTTCCTTAAAGTCAGCTTCAGGGTCCACTTCATGTTGTACACATCTAACATTTTCTAAACTTTCCACTATGGTTTGGCTTGCTTTGGAATTCTCCAGTCCAAGTCCCAACCTTCTGCCTCCCAGGGACCTTTTTTCCTACACAATCTGTGATTTTTATTTTGGCTTTCCTGTATGGTCAGAACCCCCCACACAATTTTGAACTGAAGTGGAATTGTCACCATTCTTCTCTCCTTCCTAATCTCAGGTGAAAAACTTTGACTATTTCACCAATATTGCCTGTTATTGCCTCACGATAGATAAATATGCTTTATCAAATTAAGAAATTTCCTTCTGCTAAAGGAGGGGGGAGAAAGAATCTGAGAACACTATTTTTATGAAGTACAAGTTAGTATGATGCTTTCCGATAAGATTTAAACACGCTATTTAACGATGCAATTCCACATCTAGGAATCAGCCATCTAGAAATGCACACATACACATTTATGTTCAACATATTCCCTAAAGTACCTAAATATATACGAAAAACACATTTGATGAAAGATGTAATGTATACAGTAATTACGGAGAAGATATGGTGACAGGCAGTATTTTTGCATGATCTCCATGTCACATTGCTACATGAATAAGTTCCAGGAAAAATATACAAGCACGATACTCTCTTTTGGAAATAAATTAAAATATATGTAAATTTCTATAAACACAAAACAGACAGGATTTCATATTATGGTAATTTAAACATTTAGGTATGTCTTCATTTTTGATATTTCACAACATGATTTTCATATGCCTATGATATGGAATAATAAATTTGTTAACAAAATGAACATATTGATGCACGATGTCAAGTTCCAACACTTTGATATTGTGCTATCGGTTCAGGAGTGTCATTCAGAATATTTAACTGACCAAAATCTGATGGACCATCTTCTATTACAAATTCGGGCCCTTCTTCCTTCTTTCCTGTTTAAGAATCTTTCCTCTAAAATAACTAGTAATAAATAAATATATGAGAGTATTATTAAAAGTTTCAATACATGTGAAGATCTAAGTTCAACAATTCTTAACTGTTTTACCGTGTTTTTCACGTCAGTATTTCATGAAATTTATAGTAGCTTAGTAACCTCTGTTGGCTGGCTTCAAAAGATTATATTTACGGTGATTTTGAAACATGACTACAAATACCATGACAATGCTCCCATCGTGTCTCCTCCCCTTGACCTTTGGCAGGCCTCGCAGTAGTCTCAACAAAAAGAATGCAGTGTAGTGATACAGCTTAACTTCCAAGGCTCTCATAAAAAAAGGCAATACATTCTTTACCTCTCACTTTCTCATTCACCCTTTTTCCCTCCATCCCCCACCCTCTTTCAGTCCACTCACTTTAGAACCCTGTGCCAAACCCCAAGGACCCATGATGAAGGCTAAGTGCTGGAGACATTAGAAAGGTGTGCCTTAGAAACTCTGTTGCTCCAGGTCCACAGCAATTTGAGTATTCCCAAAGTATCAGTAGAGGTGTGAATGAACATCCTCCAGATGATTACACCTCAGCTACCATATGTCTGTAACCACCTGAGAAACCCAAGAACCAACCCGAAGAAGAACCTACTGGCTGAGGCCAGCTGACACCCAGAGTTATAAGAGATAATAATTAAAAGATTATTGATGTTGTAGGCCTCTACACGTGAAGGCAGTTTGTTATGTAGTCAAAGAACTCTGAAATGACATTTCTACACTTTCTAGGAATTATACATTAGTAACAAAATTACAATTAAGAAATAAACTAAAAACTGGGAACTTACAAATGTTACATTTTGAAAATAACTGTAGCTTAGGAATGCACACAGCATACACCTGAAACGTTCCCCAAAGCACCGGGCCCTGGACAGTATGTGACCTCTTCTTAATACAGTCATTATTCTCAGGAGTAGGAAACAAAATAGGCCTTCCTAACACAAAGACGAAGACGTAGACAAAATGCCAAGATGGAAAAATTCATCCCAAAAGAAAAAACAAGACGACATCACAGCCAGGGATCTAACAAACAGAGATATAAGTAATATGCCTGGGCCAGAATTTAAAACAACAATCACAAAGATATGAGCTGGCCTTGGGAAAAGCATAGAAGATACCAGAAAGTCCCTTATCACAGAGATAAAAGACCTAAAAACTAGTCAAGCTGAAGTGAAAAATGCTATAAACGAGAGGCAAAACCCACTGCATGGGCTTGACCATAAGGATGGAAGAAGCAGAAAAAATGAATAAGTGATACAGAAGATAAAATAATGGAAGATAATGAAGCTGAAGAGAAGAGGCGAAGAAAAATATTGGGTCAGGAAGGTAGACTTAGGGAACTCAGTGGCTCCATAAAGTGTAATAACGTGCATAATGTAGGACCTGGAAAAAAGAGACAGAAAAAGAGGTAGAGGTTTATCTGAGCAAATTATAGCTGAAACCTCCCCTAATATGGGAAAACATGCAGACACCCAAATCCAGGAGGCACAGTGAACTCCCATCTAAATCAGCAAAAGCAGGGAAACACTAAGGCATATTGTAATACAATTTGCAAAACACAAAAATAAAGAAAGAATCTTGAAAGCACCAAGGTAAAAGAAATCCCTAACCTCTAATGGAAGAGGAAACGGGTTAGCAACCGATTTCTCCACAGAATGAGCAGGTCAGAGGAGAGTGGCATGGTATATTCAACGTGCTGAATGAGAAAAATATGTAGCCAAGAATACTCTATCCAGCCAAGCTTCCATTCAGAATAGAAGGAGAAATGAAAAGTTTCCAGGACAAAAAAACAAAAACAAAAACAAAAAACCTAGAGGAGTCATGACCACTAAACAACTCCCACAATAAATATTAAATGGGACTCTTTTCAGTCGGAAAAAAATTCTAAAACTGTCAAAGACTAGCAACAAACAGAGAGAATCTCAGGAATCAGTGAAAAAAAAAAACAGGCAATAAAATAGCACTAAGTACATATCTATCAATAATTACTCTGAACGTAAATGAACCAAATTGTAAAAAAAAAAAAAAAAGACCCAAGTGTAGACTGACTACAAGAGACTCATTTTAGGATTAACAGCACCTGAAGATTGAAAGTGAGGGGTTGGAGGAACATTTAACATGCAAATGAATATTTCCAAAAATAAAAGCCAGAGTAGGAATATTCCATCAGACAAACGAGATCTTAAAGACTGTAAAAAGAGGTAAAGAAGGGCACTATATCATAATAAAGGAGACTACCCAACATGAAGATCTAACAATTGTATATATTGATGCCCCCAACTTGGGAGCACCCAAATATATAAAACAATTAATAACAAACAAAAAGGAACTCATTGATAATAAAGCAATAACAATAGGGGACTTTAACATCACATTGCGAGCAATGGACAGATCACCTAAAACAGAACATCAACAAGGAAATAATGGCCTCGAATGACACACTGGCCGAGATGGACTTCACAAATATCCTCAGATCGTTTCACCCTAAAGCAGCAGAGTACACATTCTTTGCAAGTGCACATGGGACCTTCTCCAGAAGAGATCACATACTGGGTGGGAGAGGAATGGGTAAATAGGTGATGGGTATGAAGAGAGCACTTGTTGTGACGGTCTCTGGGTATTAGTTTAAGTACTGAATCACTAAATCGTACACCTAAAAATAATACCACAATGTATGTTAACTAGGAGTTAAATAAAACTAGAAAAGAAAAGAAAAAGAATTATTGAATCCCTATATTGCACACCTGAAGCTAATATACATTAATTATACTGGAATTTAACATTTTTTAATGGATTTTACCATAAAAAATAAAGTCTCCAGGAATTCTTGTAAGAACCTACAGCAAATAAAGAAACATTTATACTATTTGCTAAAACATGGTAATAAAACAGTGAGAATGGGATTCAAAGAGCTGAAAACCAAGAAACAGACACTTTAAAAAAAAAAAGACATAGAAAGGGGTGGGGAGAAGGGGGAGGGGCAGAGAAAGGAAATGAGAGAGAGAACCTTCAGCAGGCTCCATGCTAGCTTCAAGCCCAACACAGGGCTTGATCTCAAGAGTCTGAGATCATGACCTGAGCTGAAATCAGAAGGTGGATGCTTAAATATCTGAGCTATGCAGGGATCCCCCACCCCCCGCCCGCCAAGAAACACAGTCTTAACCATAGAGACCAACTAATGGTTACCAGAGGGGAAGTGGCTGAGGAATGGGTTAAATGGGAGCTGTTAAATGGCCTCCTGATGTGATGAGCACCAGATGTTCTATGGAAATGTGAAATCGCTAAATTCTATACCTGAAACTAATATTACACTGTATGTTACCTAACTGGAATTTAAATAAAAACTTAGAATGAAAAAAAGATCAACAAGGATCTATAACATTTGAAATATGACCCACTTTTTTATCCCCCACTCAACTCATTGCAACAGAAACTCCAATGCTAGTAGGTGCAGAAAATATGAACTATTGAGTAGACTCAAGATGAAAAAGAAAATCCGCATAGGTGAAGTAGAAGACCTGTTTCATCTGATCCTAGGAATTCAGCTAGATAGCTCTCAAATCATTCTGAACACCTGATAACTCATCTGGAGATCTATGAAAATAGCTGCAACTCTACCAAAGTGACAACTTTCTGCAAGGCCGAAGGTGCAGAGAGGTGAATCTGAGGTGATACATGAGAAGATAAACCCCAGGGGTAGGCAGTTTCTGGCAGCCAGCTACCAAAAAGTGGTAAGGCAGCAGAGCACAAAATCAGAACTTTTTGAAGTCTGCTCTGGTGAGGGATCTCCTGGCCTGAGAGCTGCTCAGGTGGTGAAGCAGGGGCGGAATCCTAGGTGGGGTCATAGGCTCCTTGGGGGTCACAGGAAGACTGGGGGTGCCCTAGTGTGAAGGAGTTCTGAGGCATAGGTGTGGGGGAAACTGGGTACAATCAGCAAGTCCAGGAGTGGGCCGGCAGCTCAGGGGGGCCATAAACCATGAACCCTGCACAGAATGCATGCCCAGTCTCCAAGCAGGGGCCCAACAAGTGGCAGAACCAGTGCGATGCCCTTCCCTCCCCCAGGAGGAGCAGCATGTATGGGAGCGCCAAAGGAGTCTGCGTGGTTTGGAGACTCAAAACAGGGGTCGTGTGCCTGAGGTAGAAATAGTCCCAGTCTGGGTGAACACGGAGTGTGGACGGGGACCAGGGAGACAGGAGTGATTGTATGCTTTTCCCTGAGGGCGCACTCAACAGTGGGCTCATGAGCTCTTGGCTCCAGGGCTGGAGACTGGGAGGCCACCATTTGCACGCCCATGCCCTGAAGCTGCGCAGAGAGCCTTCAGGGAACAAAAGCCACCAAGAGCAATCCTGAGCACATGACAGCCTGGCCCCCTGGCAAGGGTTCTGTGCAATCCCCCCTGGGCCAAAGACACCTGAGAATCAGTGCAACCAGCACCTCCCCCCAGAAGTTCAGCAGAACATCCAGCCAAGACCAAGTCTACCAAACACTGAGTCCTGCAAAACTCAGGCACTAGGGGAAGATAGCATATAGAACGCACGGTTGTATTTTTATCTCCCCCCTATGATTATTTAGTCTTCCAATTTTATTTTTCCTCTTTTTTTCTCAACCAATTTGTTACTTTATCAACTTTTTAAAAATCTTTTTTTAATTTTCCTTTTTACAGTTAGTTTCATTCTACCCTTTCATTGTATTTAATTTTATCCTGGATTTTTTTTCCTTTCTTTACAATTTTGGGATGCACTTTCTTCTGATAGACAGAATCTAGTGTATGGCTCTATTCTCTTCACCTGTCTGATCATAGTCACTCTTTTTGTTTTGTTTTGTTTTGTTCTTCTTTTATTTTTTCTGTTTTGTTAAAGTCTTCTTTTAATTTCATTTTTACACTTACATGTTCAAGGGATTTAACGTTATTTTTGTATATATTTTTTCTTCCCTTGCAATTTTGAGATACAAAACCCAACCAAAATATATTCAGGATACCCTGCATTGCTCCTTTCTGTTCACCTTTCTGTTTATTTTTCCTTTTTTTGCCTTTTAATTTTTATAGTTACATTCTATCCTTTCATTGTATTTAATTCTTTTCATGATATGTTTTTCTTTCCTTAGAAGTTTGGTATCCAGTTTTCTAGCAAATGGACCAATATACACAGAGGATCTAGTGCTTTTTTTCTATTCTGTTCACCTCTTTGATTATTTTCTCTCTCTCTCTCTCTCTCTCTCGGTTCAAGGTCTCTTCTGTTTTGTTTTGTGTCTATTTCTCTGAGGTTGTTGTTGCCATTTTAGTATTTTGACCCTCATGAATCTATTCTTCTCTGGGTAGAGCGACAACATGGAAAAACTCACCTCCAAAAAGATAACAAGAGGGGCACCTGGGTGGCACAGTTGGTTTAGCATCTGCTTTTGGCCCAGGTCATGATCCCAGAGTCCTAGGATCGAGACCTATGTCAGGCTTCCTGTTCCGTAGGGAGCCTGCTTCAACTTCTCCCCCATCCGCATGCTCTCTGTCACTATCTCTGTCTCTCTCTGTGTCTCTCTCTCTCTCTGTCTCAAGTAAATACATAAAATATCATAGAAAAAAAAAGAAGAGGAAGAAAAAAGAGAATAAGAAGCTGCACTGACTGTCAGGCCCTAATCAATATGAACATAAGTAAGATATTGGACCTAGAGTTCAGAAAGATGTTTATAAAGATACGAGTGGGGCTTGCAAAAGCATGCAAGACACTACAAAACCCCTTTCTGGAGAAATAAAAGAACTGAGATCCAATCAAGTCGGAATTAAAAAGGCTATTAATGAGATGCAATAAAAAATGGAGGCTTTAACTGCTAGGACAAATGAGGCAGAAGAGAGAAATACTGATCTAGGAGATAAAATGATGGAGAATATAGACCCTGAGGAAAAGAGAGATAAACAAGTACTGGATCAGCAGGGGAGAGTTCGAGAGATAAGTGATGCCACAAAGCAAAACAGTGTTAGAAACACTGGAATCCCAGTGAGCCGGGAAGAGAGAGGGGCAAAAGGTACATTGGAGAAAATTATAGCAGAGAACCTCCCTAATATGGGGAAAGAATGAGGTATATAAGTTCAAGAGTCATAGAGAATCCCTCCAAATCAATAAAAATAGGTCAACAGCCTGACATATAATAGAGAAACTTACAAATCTCAGAGACCAAGAGAAAACCCTGACAGCAGCTCAGGGCCAGAGGTCTGTAACCTGCAAGGGTAGAAACATTAGACTGGCAACAGACCTATGCTCAGAGACCTGTGAGGCCAGAAAGAACTGGCATGATATAGTCAAGGTGTGAGATGAGAAAAATATGCAGGAGTTAGGATCCCAGTCAAAATAAAAGGAGAGAGAAAAAGTTTCCAGAAACTAAAAGCATTTGTGATCACCAAACTAGCCCTACAAGAAGTATTTTAAAAGATCCTTTAAGCAAAGAACAAGCCCAAAAGTCACGTAGGCCAAAAGGGAACAGAAACCATATACAGAAACAGTAACGTTACAAGTAACACTATGGCCCTAATTTCATATCTTTCAACAGTTGCCCTGAATGTGAAGGGACTAAATGCCCCAATCAAAAGAAACAGGTATCAGACTGGACAAAAGAGCAAGCCTCATTGATATGCTGTCTACAAGAGTCTCATTTTAGACCTAAAAATACCTCCGGATTGAAACTGAGGGGGTGGAGAACTATTTATCATGCTAATGGACATCAAAAGAACACCGAGGTAGCAATCTTTATAGCTGACAAATTAGATTTAAACCAAAGATGTTAATAAGAGATGAGAAAGGACAGTAATATCATAATTTTTTACAGCACATCATGATTAAAAAGTCTATGCAATAAGATCTGACAACTGTATATTGATACCCCTAACACGGCAGAAGCCAGTTGCACAAGCCAATTAATAGCAAAATTAAAGAAACACAACACCTATAATACAATAATAGTAAAGGACTTTAACACCCTCCTCACTGCAACGGACAGATGGATCATCTAAGCAGAAGACCAACAAGGAAACAAGGGCTTTAAATGACACGTTGGACCAGATGGACTTAACAGACATATTTAGAACATTTCATCCTAAAGCAACAGAATACGTTCTTCTCAAGTGCACATGAAACATTCTCCAAAATAGATCACATAAAGGGTCACAAATGAGGTCTCAACGGGTACCAAAAGATTGGGATCATTCCCTGCTTATTTTCACAACACAATGCTTTGAAAGTGGAACTCAGTCACAAGAGGAAACTTGAAAAGAACTCAAATACGTGGAGGCATAAGAGCATCCTACTAAAATAATGATTAGGTCAATCAGGAAATTAGAGATTAAAAAAAAAAACTCCATGGAAATACATGCAAATGAAAACACAACTGTTCAAAGCCTGTGAGATGTGGCAAGGGCGGCTCTTAGAGGGAAGTATAGAGCCATCCAAGCCTTTCTCAAGAAACTAGAAGTTTCAAATACACAACCGAATCTTACACTTAAAGGGGAAATGACACAAATCAAACCTAAACCCAGCAGAAGAAGAATAACAAAGATTAGAGCAGAAATCAATGAACTAGAAACCTAAGAACAGTAGAACAGATCAACAAAACCAAGTTGGTTCTTCGAATGAACTAATCAGATCAATAAACCCCTGGCCAGACTTCTCCAAAAGAAAAGAGAATGGACCCAAATGGAAAAAAAGAAAAAAATCAAGAATGAAAGTGGAGGGATCACAACCAACACCGAAGAAACACACACAATTATAACAGCATATTATGAAGAACTATATGCCAACAAATTGGGAAATCTGGAAGAAATGGATGCATCCCTCGAGAAGTATAAACTACCAAAATTGAAAAAGGAAGAAATAGAAAAACTGAACAGAGCCATAACCACAAAGGAAATGAAAAACCTCCCAACAATCAAGAGTCCAGGGCCAGATGGCTTCCCAGAGGAATTCCACCCAACATTTAAAGAAAAATTAATATCTATTCTTCTGAAGCTATTTCCAAAAATAGAAATGGAAGGAAAACTTCTAAACTCTTTCTATGAGGGCAGCAATACCCTGATCCCAAAACCAGACAAAGACCACACCAAAAAGGAGAATTCTGGAACAATATCCCTGATGGAACATGGATGCCAAAATTCTCACCAAGATACTAGGATCCAATAGTACATTAAAAGGATTATTCCCTACGACCAAGTGGGATTTATTCCTCGCCTACAGGGATGGCTCAATATCTGCAAATCAATCAAAGTGATACACCACATTAATAAAAGAAAGAACAAGAATCATATGATCCTCTCAATAGATGCAGAAAAAGCATTTGACAAAGTACAGTCTTCCTTCTGATTAGACTCTTCACAGTGTAGGGATAGAGGGAACAGACCTCAGTATTAGAAAAGCCATGTATAAAACCCAACAGCAAACATCATTCTCCATGGGGAAGAACCGAGAGCTTTTCCCCTAAGGTCAGGAACACGGCAGGAATGCCCGCTATCACCACTGCTGTTCAACATAGTACTAGAAGTCCTAGCCTCAGCAATCAGACAACAAAAAGAAATATAAGGCATCCAAATCAGCAAGGAAAATGTCAAAGTTTCAGTCTTTGCAGACAACATGATACTCTATGTGGAACGCCCAAAAGGCCTCACCCCAACATTGCTAGAACTCATACAGGAATTCGGCAAAGTGGCAGGATATAATACCAATGCACAGAAATCAGTTGCATTTTTAGACACTAACAATGAGACAGAAAAAAAGGGGATTTAAGGAGTCAATCGCATTTGTAATTGCACTCGAAATCATGAGATGCCTCGGAAAAAACCTAGCCAAAGAGGCAAAAGATCTGTACTCAGAGGACTAAATAACTCCCGTGAAAGAAACTGAGGAAGACAGAGAAATGGAAAAAGGTTCCACGCTCATAGACTGGAAGAACAAATATCGTTAAAATGTCTATGCTACCTAGAGTAATCTCTACATTCCATGCAGTCCCTATCAAAATACCATCCACTTTTTTCACAGAGCTGGGACCAATAATCCTAAAATTTGGGCGGAACCAGCAAAGACCCCAAATAGCCAAACGACTATTGAAAAGGAAAACCAAAGCTGGGGCCGTCACAATTTCAGACTTTGAGCTCTGTTACAGAGCTGTAATCATCAAGACAATATGGTGATCAGACCCAGAGATCAAAAGAACAGAATAGAGAACCCAGAAATGGACCCTCGACTCTATGGTTAACTCATCTTTGACAGAGCAGGAAAGGATGTCCAACGGTAACAGTCTCTTCAACAAGTGGTTTTGAGAATATTGGACAGCCACATGCAAAAGAAGAAACTGGACCATTTTCTTACACCACACACAAAAATAGGAAGACCTAAATGTGAGACAGGAAACCATCAAAATCCTGGAGGAAAAATGCATGCAGAAATCTCTTTGACCGTGGCTGCAGCTCTGGCCTGACAGCTCTCCAAGGGCAAGGAAAACAAAGGTAAAAATGAACTATTGGGACTTCATCAAGATAGAAACAAACAAACAAAACTTTTGCGCAGCAAAGGACTCTGTGGACAAAACCCAAAAGACAGCCTACAGGATGGGACAAGATATTTGCAAATGTCTTATCAGATAAAGGGCTAGTATCCAAAAGCTATAAAGAACTCAATGCCCAAAGAATAAAGAATCCAAACAAGAAATGGGCAGAAGACAGGAACAGACATTTCTCCAAAGAAGACATACAAATGGCCAACAGACACATGAAAAATGCTCCACATCACTTGCCATCAGGGAAATACACGTCAAAATCACAATGAGATACCACTTCACACGGGTCAGAAGGCCTAATTAACAAGTCAAGAAACAACACATGTTGGCGAGGATGAGGAAGAAGGAGAACCCTCTTGTGGTGGGAATGCAAGCCAGCACAGCCACTCTGGAAAACGGTTGGAGGTTCCTCAAAAAGGTGAAAATAGAGCCACTCTATGACCCAGCAATTGCAATACTGGGTATTTACCCAAAAGTTACAAATGTAGTGATCAAAGGGACACTTGTACTCGAATATTTACAGCAGCGATGGCCACAATAGCCAAACTATAGAAAGAGCTGAGATGTTCACCCACAGATGGATGGATAAAGATGAGGTGTATATATACAATGGCCTATACCACTCAGCCATCAGAAAAATGCAATCTTGCCATTTGCAATGATGTGGATAGAACTAGAGGATATTATACTAAGTGAAATATGTCCATCAGAAAGGTAATTATCTTATGATCTCACTCATATGTGGAGTTTAAGAAACAAAACAGAGGAACATAGGAGAAGAGCGGGAAAAAAATGATCAAACAAGACAAAATCAGAGAGGGAGAAAAGCCATGAGACTTTTCATCATAGGAAACAAACTGCAGGTCACTGGAGGCGAAGTGGGTGGGGGAACGGGGTGATGGGTGATGGACATTGAGGAGGGCATGTGGTATAATGAGCACTGGGTATTGTGTAAGACTAATGAACCGCAGAATTCTTCCTCTGAAACCAATAATACATTAGCTGTTAATTAATTGGACTTAGATAAAATTAACATCAAAAACAAAAGTCCTCAACAAAATGCAAGTAAGCCAAATCCAGGAATATGCAAAAGAAATCATACACCAAGGAAAACTGGGATTTATCCCAGGAATGCAAAAGGTGCTTTTACAGTTCAAAACCGATTATTCCTACACCCTATACCAAGAGATTGAAAAACAAAGACCGCATGATTATCTCAATAAATGCAGAAAAACATTACAAAATCCAATACCCTTGTGATAAAAATACCCAGTAAACTACTGAGAGAAATGAACTTTCTCAAATGGATAAAAGGCATCTGCAAAAACCCCACTGCTGACAGCATACTTTATGGTTAAGACTAAATGCTTTCTTTCTAAGATAACAAAGGAGAATAGGACATCGATTAGGACATGCACCCTCAACGCTTCTCTTCAACAGTTGTACTGAAGGTTCAAACCAAAATGACTAGCCAAGAAAATAAGATAAAGAAATCCACGTTGGAAAGGAAGACATCGCACTATTTCAATGGGGAGGTGACAGGATCCTATATGGAGAAAAACCCTGGGAATTCACTAGAAAATATACAATACACAACTGCAATAAACAATCCAGAATGAAATTAAGAAGACAATCCCCAATATAGCACCATCAAAAGAAAAAAAGGCCTCATAAATTTCACAAGGAAAGGGTAAAGTCTGTACTAGGGAAACTACAAAACATTGCAGGAAGATACTTTAAAATTTCTAAAAGGAAGACACCGCATATTCATGGATTTAAACAACATTGTTGTAATAGTAATTCTCCACAAATCGATACACAGTCCAACCCAATCTCTATCGCTATCACAATCCCAGCGGACCCTTTTACAATGGATTGACAAGCCAGTCTCAAATTTATATAGATATTTCAAGGGACCTAAAAGTAGTCCCACAACCTTTATATAACTTTGAATAAAAATGGAGGAATTACAATGATTCAGTGATTTAAAATCACTGATTGATTTTAAAAATAACTACACTGCACCGGGTGTTGTCTGTAAGTGATGAATCACTACGTCCTACACGTGAAACTAATATTACACTGTATGTTAACTAACTGGAATTTAAATAAAAAGTCGGAAGAGGAAAACTAATGATAAATTACAGTAATCAGGAGAGCGGGACACAGGCACAGAGATAAGCATATGGATCCACAGAATAGATTTCAGAACCCAGGAATATTCTCACACACTGATGGCTGATTCATTTTTGACAAGGAAATGAACACTCTTTTGAATAAATTCTGGAAAAACTGATCATCCACATGTAAAAGATTGAAGCTGGACACCCTCTCTCAAGCCATATGCAAAAACTACTCAAAATGGACCAAACATCTAAATGAAGAAGGAAGGCACAAGTAATGACAACAGGGAACAGGAATTTGAAAAGAAGCAAAATGTCCATGAAATGGGTTTCAGTTTTGCTGCTGCTCCAGCTGAGCTGTTCCTTTAGCTCTGGGGGTCGTCCCGGAAAGGTGCTGGTGTGGCCACAGAATACAGCCATTGGATCAATATAAAGGCCATCCTGGAAGAACTTGTCCAGAGGGGTCGTGAAGTGACTGTTCTGACATCTTCAGCTTCCATTCTTCTTGGTCCCAACAAACAATCTGCTAGTAAATTTGAGACATACCCTACATCTCTGACGAACAAGGATACTGAGGTTACTATGACGCAACTGGCCAATAGATGGATACGTGATCTCCCAAAACATACATTTTGGACACGTTTTGCACTAATGCCAGAAACCCTTTGGAAATGTTCTGGTTGTCTTGATAAACTGTACAGATGCGCCTTTAAACAAGAAACTCATGACATAACGACAAGGATCAGAGTTCAATGTCATTCTTGCAGACGCTGTGGGACCCTGCGGGGAGCTGCTGGCTGAGCTCCTTAAGATACCTTTAGTGTACACTCTCCGTTTCTCTGCATTTGAGAAACACAGTGGAGGACTTCCTCGCCCTCCATCCCACGTAGCTGTTATTCGGTCAGAATCAACTGATCAAATGACATTCGTGGAGAGAGTAAAAATACGTGCTATATGTGCTTTATTTTGACTTTTGTTTCCAAACATTTAATGAGAGGAGTTGGGATCAGTTTTACAGTGAAGTCTTAGGTAAGTCAGGGTTTTTATTCTTTTTCTATTTAAATATTTTACTTATTTATTTGAGAGGGAGAGAGAGAGAGAGAACCCAAGCATGGGGAGCAGCAGGCCGAAGGAGAGGGAGACGCAGGCTCCCTGCTGAGCAAGGAGCCCAATGCTGGACTCAATCCCAGGAGCGTGGGATTATGACCTGAGCCAAAGGCAGACGCTTAACCCATTGAGCTACCCAGGCTCTCCTCAGTCATGTCTTTAATTGGTAGCGGGAAATCTTAATTCTCCTAGTGCCTAGGAAGGTGACTTTGTACAACGTCAAAGGGAATTGTCTTTTATAAGTCAAATGATGGAGTGAATATATGAAGTGATCTCTCAAGCTCCCAAATACCATGGAATGCTTAAATTCTAAGGTCAGGTAGAATCCTGTGGTCCACTGCTAATACAAAACGCTCCCAAGAAGTATAACCTACAAACGGAAGCACTGAGGAGTTCTTTGAGCGATCACACATGCGTTCTTGTTTCTTTGTGTGTAACAGGCTGCGCTGTAAGGAGGAGTTTTAGGTCCACAGCAATATTAAGTAGAGCTTGATCTTATATGCCCTGGCGCCTCGCGTGCATTGCCTCCTGTATCCCGCGGCAGAGGAATACGGAGTGTGTTACAATCCAGGAAACCGTATGGACAGATCATTATGCTCCAAAGTCCATAGTTCATGTGAAGGTTCATTCTTGGGGTTGTACATTTGATGAGTCTGGAAATAGTTGTAATATTATGTATCCACCACTCTATTTGTACAGAGTAGTTTCAGTGCCCTAAACATTCTCTGTGCCCTTCCTAGTCATTCTACATATAAATTCTATTATACTTTTTTCATCTTTAATAGAAAGCATTAGGGATTTCATGAAGTATCGTTATCAAAGAAGACCTGTAGACTCAGGATTTACATATTTCTAGCACAACTGTCTATGGAGCATTGAAGGAAATTGTGTCCTCCTTGTTTTAGTTTCACTTAAAAATTAAACTGAGTTGCCAAATTATCTGAAGGACGGACTCCTTCACAATTGAAAGTCTGGACTCCCAGACTCAGGAGCCTATAAGGTAAAGTTTCTAACGACTACATACATATTCCTTAAGTAAGTACTTAAATTTTGTTCAAGTATGGACACACATGTTATTAGTCTATATTTTTTTTTCAAAATTATGGCTTTCCATTAAAGAAAAAAATGAGCTAAGATTAAGGGTGAACATGCCTATTTGCAGACATTATGATAATTTCCAGCCGCCTTTTTAAAAGGATTTTATTTATTTATTCATGAAAGACACAGAAAGAGAGGCAGGGACCTAGTCAGAGGGAGAAGCAGGCTCCTCGAGTTCCCAGCTGCTTTGATAAATATTTTTATTTAATACACAAATATTATTAAGCTCTTAACATGAACCAAATAGAGTAATGGCCATACCCTCAAAAACCTCGCAATATACTTGGAAAATCTAGAATCAAATAGCTTGCTAATATATAGACAGTAGACTAGAGTACTCTAGGGAAAACTGTTTCCACGAGTGTGGGTAGGGTTCATTGATTGAGGAGTTGAAATCAGTTTTCACATTTGCATTTGTTACTTTCACAGCTTCCCAGAATACATAAATGCATGTTAAATATTTTAGCGGCTTAGGTTTAATGAGTCTGTTGCACTTTTTCTTTTGTATATATATTTATAAACAATATACATATTTACATATTTTTATTTTCAAACCACAGACACTTTTAAACACTTTTGGCTAAGTCATTTCAAGCTCCTTTCAGAAAATTACCTGGTATATTCACATAACAATATTCCTGTTTCCTCTACCTTTTGCTTGCTCTATTTCCCATCAGGAAGACCCACTACAATATCGGAGATAATGAGGAAAGCTGATACATACTGGGATTTGGAATTTCCTCACCCACTCCTCCACATTTGTTGGAGGCCTCCACTGCAAACCTCCCAAACCCCTGCTGACGGTAACCTGTATCTGTTTGTTTTGCTTTGGTTACTTTTTACTTTGCATTGTCAGTAGAAATGATTCTGTATCCTTTATTCAGAATGTCTGATTACAGTGAGAAAGATATGGGAAGCTGGGTAAAATGACCTGATAATTAGAAATGTAAATATTTCAATATCATTACAATATGTGAATTTCATTATTATTGCAAAATAACATTATACCTGGAGACTTTGGGAACAGGGTTCGGTTAAGTTAAGGCCTTCATTATCCTACACACAAGAAAGTATCAATCATTCATTCAGAGAATATTCTTAAAGTGACTAGCATAGTTCAGACGTAAGTGCTGGATATTCAGAGAACAGCGTAGACACAAATTTCCAGCCATATGCACCTGACATTCTACTTGGAAAGAATTTAAGCCTGTGATTAAAACTATGTGAGAAGTGTTATAATAAGGAAAAACCACAATACTGAAGAACATCTAGCAGGGATCATAGGAAGTACCTCATACCATTGCTACCTGAGATCTGAAGGATGTACAGTTGTAAGAGGAAGAGATGGGGAGAGTGGAAGACTACCAAAAATAAATCAGGTAGAGTAATAATGACATTTCCTGAGAAGTCTGAGTTTTGTCTGGTAGAAAGAGGCTGAATAAAGAGGCAGATGATGCTAGAGAAGTATGTGAGAGGCAAATAATTACGAGGATTTTGAAGTATCTACTAAGGGCATTAGGGAGCTAAGGAAAAGGAGAAAAGAGGTGTGAAAAGGGAAAGAAATCTACGATCAGATTTGCTTTTTCAAAAGGCTCTCAAGACGCAATCACTGGATTGGACAGCAGAGGGGCAAGAGTGAAAGAGAACCAGTTAGGAGGTCGTTGCAAGAGTTCAGGTAACATGACAGAAGAACCGGACATTAAAGATATGACTATGCCTACTCTCTACAATGCCAGATAGCCTCATATTTCTATCCAATGAGATAACTACTTAACATTTACAAAATTTTTGAAATTTCTCTGGCACATATTGATACAGAAGGAATATGAAGTACCGTCATGATTTTGTTACTATTATGTTATTAATAACCCAAACTGTGTCAGACTAATTTGATATGATTCCGCATTAAACAAGAACTGGTTTCCAAAAGATAAAGATGGCATTTTCTAGCATAGTCATAGAGAATAGATATTCTGTGCAGTACTTAAGAGTAAGTGTGTAGTTTGGCAACCAGATGAGGGCATTGAAACGCTCAAGGTATTCGGTAAGAGTTAAGGCTCTTAACCAGTATTCTAGCTTACAGGGAAGACCATTCCCCAATAATATTGCGTGTGCCCTAACAAAATTGGCAGCCAAACCCAAAATTACTTGGCCTCTTTACAGCCTTTAAATAATTCCTCATCTGTGATCCCAGACTTTGACATTTAGAGCATAAAATGGATTAGCTTTTATTGGAGTAAGTCCGTATACCATATACCAAACCTGTATGAAATTTCAGTAAAGATCCCATAGGGAACAAAGTTCTAGATATCATAGCTTCCTGTCAGTCAGCATGATCAAAGAGAAAATGGACATTGTGTGTATAATAAGGATTATACATTCTGCACACTTGTTACATTTCTACACTTCTATCTGAAAACTGCCTAGAGACTAAAATTACAAAGTAATGCTGTTAGTACATAGAATGATATTCCTTATGAGAGAAAGAATCTATATGTTTTAAATTGATGGCCTATCTTTAAGATACTAATAGACAATCAGCATCCTTTACTCAACTATTAATTGACCTATTAAGAGATCCTTTTTGTCTACCATTTGATTGGCAACAACATAAAACTGAAATCTTGTTCAAGGGTTAATGCAATTTCTCTTGATTACAAATTATTTAGGCCACCTGTGGAAACTTTCACAAGGGTAAAGGCCAAGGTAAGATTAGGGAAAGTTCTATTCAATCTATACCTATTCTTGAGAGATGTCCCCTTCACACTAAGATAAGGTGACTACATCAGTAGGAGTGGAAAAAGAGGAAGAAGAAGAAGAGGACAAGGAGAAGGATGAATAGATGTATAATCATAATGATTAGTAACAGTAGCTGCTGTTATTAAGTTGCAAAATAAGATCTGATTCCAAGTCAATGATTGTGAAGCCTGTCTAATATTCTTTATTATATAAAATAAATTCTTCTTCTAAACAACTTGCCTTCCATTGGTTATTAGGATCCCAGGATATTTCCATACTCTTCATTTAAGAAATAAGACATTTGGAAAATTGCAATAAGAATCTTTAAATGTGCTTATGCACTTTGGGGTGCCTGGGTGGCTCAGTCAGTAAGTAACCGCCTCTTGATTGTGGCTCAGTCTGTGATCTCAGCATCATGAGGTGCAGCCCCAAATCAGGCCCTGTGCTGAGTGTGGAACCTGCTTAGGATTCTCTCTCTCCCTCTCCCTCAGCCCCTCCCACCACTCATGTGCATGCTTGCTCTCTCTCTCTCAAAAAAAAACAAAAGTCTATACATTTTGACTTCATAATATGCACATATAAAACTATACAGAGAAAAATAATCAAAATGTGCAAAAATGTATATATTGTTCACACCAAGGATAAACGTGGATGGAGACTAGGGAGTGAATCTTACTTCCTTTTTTATTCTCTTTCAAGCTTTTCCAAATGTTCTTTCAATAAACCCATGTTATTTACTTTTATAAGAATGTTATAGAATCAGAACGACTAGTCTAAGTCAGTGATGAACCGAAAGAAAGATTATAGGGAGCCATAGAGAACCATCTTCTACAGCATGGTTGAAGAAGGCTATCAGCAGGGAGCTAATGAGACAAAACATTGAACATAGGTAACTATCAATGTTGCTACAGGTTACTGTCTCCCAGAGATCATGAGGATGCCAAATGTTAGTCATAGGAGAGTAGAGTGACCATCATGTGAAACTAATATCATTAGGGTGGAATTATACTTTTTTAAAAGATTGTATGAAAAGAAAATAAAAGATTGTATGTATGTACGTATGTATGTATGTATGTATGTATGTATGTATGTATGTTTGTATTTAAGCAGGGGGTGGGCAGAGACAGAGGGAGAGAGAGAGAATCCCAAGCAGACTTTCTGCTGAGGGCAGGATCCTATTGGGGGGGGGGGGGGGACCTCACGACACTGAGATCATGACCTGTGCTGAAATTGGGACTGGAACACTTAAATGACTGAACCACTCAGGCACCCCTGGGTAGAATCCTACTTTGGCAGTAGTCTCTGGACACCATATAGTCTACAAGGTCAACGTTTGAAAACTTTTTCTTTATTCTATTTTTTAAAAAAGCTTTTAGAGAAGCTGTAGAACAATGAGAAAGAATGAGAAAGCATACTCTTTGTATTGGAAGGATTAATCATTATTTTCCAGAGAGAAAATAAGAAATAATGAATTTAAAACAGAAAGACCAAAAGAAAACAAAACGAAACCAAAAAGGTAAACGTAGTATTGACAAGATAACCAGGAAATTTTGGCTCCTTTCCATTTCTTTCTCTCCTTTCTTTATTTCTTCTTTCCTTTTTTTGGTAGGAGAGTGCATTGAGCAATGAGGAATTACTCTAGCATACAAAGTAGCAAATATTCTTAAATTGGCAAGGATCTGGGACTACAAGCCAGAATAATTACAAAACAATTCCAGTAGAACACGGCTTTACCAAGAGCTTTATATAGTCTGAATTGAGCTACTCAGGAGGGTGACCACATCTCTGCTAAGCCCTGCTGTACCTCTGCCACTGTGGTGCAAGTGCTCCCCAGGGCACTCACTGTGGGGATGACCAGGGCCCCTCCCCTCACTGCCAGTAATGCATAGCACATTCTAATGAGACACCAATTACACAATATGATTTCAGGGCAAAAGATGTCATACTTAAGGAAGACAAAAATATGATTATTGAAGTAAGTTACTATATATTTCTGGAGTGTCAATAGGAATCACAGGACTACTTTATGCAAATTCCAAAAGGAGAACCCAATGCGTGTACGACAGCACGTCTTAACCTCTAATCCTTAAAGAGCGTTTTAATAGGAGAGCTTGGGAAATGCTGACAAAGTTTAACGTTAGGTATAGATGATGAAGCTAAGAGAAAAAGGATATAAAGTCATCTCAATCACAATATGATTTTTTTTTAGTGCTCATAGTCAAAGAAATAAAATACCAATGACTAAAGAAAAGCAACTTTTCAGAAAACCTGCCTAGACTAAACACAAGGAGTTTAATAGGACTATAATAATAAATAAGTGAAGGTGAGTTCATATCCTATTGTGTGGCCTCCTTTCAGGAATCTATGTCAGTCACGGATGACATTATAAAGAATCCAGGTATAATACCACACATCTAAGAGCACTTCCTCCTTGATACTGCATACCGGCTCTCCTTTGTTTCTTGCTTGTGCATACAAACACACACATCCACATAGAAACACACACTCATATGTAGAAATATACTGATAAAGGAAATCAATCTCATATCAATTGTATACTCCAAAGGAAAGAGGGATTAGATCTATTATAAATAACACTGATGAAAAGGGGATGGAGGCTCCTGAAAAGGTAAAAATAGAATTACCATTTGGTCCAGCAATAAGACTTATGGGTCCATATCCAAAAAGAATTGAAATTAGGACACCCATCTTCCTGACGTCACTATTCACGACAGCCACAAGGTAGAAACGACCCAAGTGTCCATTGATGAAGAGATCAGTCGATGAAATGCCGTATATGCACACAATGGAATAATACTCAGAAGAAAATTTTAACATGTGCCATCACGAATGAACCTTAGGACATTATGCTGAGTGAAATGGGCCATTTACAAAAAGACAAATACTGTATGATACCAGTTCTAGAGGAATCTAGACTGGTCAGATTCATAAAAATAGAAAGGAGAGTGATGGTTGCCAGGGAATGTGAAGGGAGATATGGGGCATTATGCTATAACAGGTTTAAAGTTCCATTTTTGCCAGAAGAGAAAGTTCCGGAGACTGGATGCACCACAAAGTGAATATAGTTAACACTACTGATCTATATACTTAAGAATGTTTAAAATGGTAAATTTTATGTTATACCTATTTTACCACAATAAAAAAATCCATTACTTTAATAACTCCTGCTAATACATGATTCAGTTGTTCGTAGCAATCTTTGCAAGAGTAGTTTCCCCGCTGTTATTCTTTTATGATGGAGCAAATCTTTCCCCACAGGAAATGGAAGAATTTGCCAGAGTTCTGGAGAAAATGGGATTGTGGTGTTTACTCTGGGGTCAGTGGTCAGTAACATGACAGAAGAAAGGGTCAATGTAATTGCATCAGCCCTGCCCAGAGTCCACAAAAGGTTACATAAAGTACATTATAGTGGACAAGCACTGAAAAGGTTCTGGGGCGCCTCGGTGTCTCAGTGGTTGGGCGTCTGCCTTTGGCTCAGGGCCTGACCCAGGGTCTGGGGATCGAGTCCCGCATCACGCTCTCTGTGAGGAGCCCGCTTCTCCCTCTGTCTGTGTCTCTCATGAATAAATAAATAAAATTTAAAAAAAAATTTCTGTAAAGGTTCTGATCATTCAAATGTAATGCATGAAAATGAAAGGTAAACTATTATGATAGCTCCAATTTATCTCAGGTATCAGGCGGGACCCGGAGCAGCTCGGAGGGGCTGGACCGCCAGGAGCCCAGAGGCTGGGGACACAGCCCAGGATCCGGTGCTCCGCCAAGACAGACGGAGGCCAGGAGGGCCAAGGACAGCAAGGACACCCCTGCCAGGGCAGCCCCGGCTGTGCAGGTCAGCGCCCCCAGTCCCAGAGCATCCAGGCCCCTGCAGACTGGGAGCTGCGGTCGTTACTGCGGGAGCTGACTCCAGGGCTGGAGAGCTGGCCACCGACACCGACACCGTTGTTGTTCCTCCTGGGGCCTCACAGGGTGAACAACCCCCCACTGAGCCTCACAGTGGCCTCACAAGATAAACAAACTAAACAGCTCCCACTGAGCCATGCACCAGGCAGGGGGCTGAGCAGCTTCCCCAGGTGCTCACACCTGAGAATCAGCACAGCAGGCCCCTCCCCCAGAAGACCACCTGGAAGGAAGGGGAAAAGCAAGTTATTGACCAACCCACACTGGAAAATTCCAGGGGAAGTCGAGGGATTTACAGTATACAGAATCAGAGGATATTCCCCCTTGTTTTTTGTTTTCTGTTTGCATTCCCCCCACTTTTTTTTTCTTTTCTTCTCTTCTTTTTCTTTCTCTTTTTTTTTTTTCTTTTCTTTTCTCTCTTCTCTCTTTTTCTCCTATTCCCAGTACAACTTGTTTTTGGCCACTCTGCAATGAGCAAAATGACTAGAAGGAGAAAAACTCACCTCAAAAGAAAGAATCACAAAAAGTCCTCTCTCCCACAGAGTTACAAAATTTGGATTACAATTAAATGTCAGAAAGCCAATTCAGAAACACTATTATAAAGCTACTGGTGGCTCTAAAACTTTTTTACTGAAAAATTGATTATATTTTCATTATTTGAATAGATTTTTTAATGAAATGTAATTTACATACCATAAAATTCACCTGTTTAAAGTATAAAATTCAAATATATACAGCATGTTTACAAAGCTATGAATTCATCCCCACAACATAAATTTAGAACATTTCCATCACCCTAAAAAGAAACCGTATATGTCTTAGAAGTCATTTTCCATTCTTCTGACCCAAGCAACCATTAATTAAATTTACGTCTCTGTTGATTAGCCTTTCTGGACAGTCATACAAATGGAATCTACCACCATCCATGGTCTTCTGAAACTGGCTTCTTTTATGTAGCACAATGGACTTTATTTTAATGTTTTTAATTTATTAAGGTCAAACCCTTGCCTAAGGTAAAACTTTACTCTTGAAGTTTTCCATCTGCAATCCATACATCTTATGGAAAAGACATGGGCCAATGTATAAAATTTCTTCACACCATTTCCTCATAGAGTAGTGTTTCATATCTCATTATCACTGAAAATTCTAGGCCACATAACAGTTGGAAAAACTATGGAAGAAATGCAGGATAATGTGGATATAGACACTATAAAACATTCTCTCCCAGTCTTTCTCAGTTGAGGCAAAGTATTGCCTGGTTGTTGCATCTCGTACTGTAAACAAGTGTCCCTTTGCCATTATATTTTATGACACTTTTCTTAATTTTTGTGCTTTTTCTATGTGATTTCACTGTTTAGAATGGCCCCTGACGACAGTGCAGAATACTTTGTAGAGTTCCTAAGAAGAAGCAAAAAGATGTGCCTCAGGGAGAAAACATATTGTTAGCTAAGCTTGCTCAGTTCCATTAGTTATAGGACCATTGGCTATGAGTTTAATGGTAATAAATCAATAATACATATTAAATAAGGTGTCTTGAAACAGATAAGCATACAAAACAGGGCGATGTGTGTATCGACTCATGAAAAGGTGAGGAGAAGCTGGTAGGACCCTAACCCTCTATTTCCCCTGGGAGGAATGAGTCAGTGTTTGCTAACATGTTCTGTATAAAACATGAGTACTGTGATAATAAGAATTCACTAAATAGGTAAGGCCTTTACCTAGTGTCAAGAACATAGTGCTTAATAAATATTAGCTATTATGGTTTCACCTTTTATCAGTGCCTCCTTTGAATAAGAGAATCAATGTTTCAAAACCAAAAAATAAGATTAAAATGTTAAAATCTGTTTGAAAAGAAGAAAAAACATTACAGTCTCACCAGTAATCTAAACTGGAAGCATCCTTCCTGACATATACATATGAGATAAGAATTTCACAGCACAAAACAGCACAGATCATTGTAGTCTGATAATACAATTCATGGAAATAAGTCTCTCGCAGGAATTATTTGTTCTGGTGCATTAAAACTCATTCAATGGTGGATAAATTCGATAATTTTATTTGATTCAATTAACATGCCTCCTATCACTAGCAAAGCTTGAGAACAAATACAATAAGTAAGATATCAAGGAGGAAATATCCAGTTTAATATTAACCTACACAACAAGCCACAGAGTTAGAAATATCCAAAGTTTTCAATAACTTTATGTCGTGGACTCCAGTTAGTTTATATATACATTAATCGGATGTCTTATCTGTTAAATCACACACTCAAGGGAGTAAAATCCATTCAACATATAGAGTTTATGAGCAAAATCTGTCACATTCATTATAATCATGGCATTAGTTCCCTCAAATTATCTGGGCCAGGATCAGAAATAGAATCAAATTTATATCCAAGATTTAATCGTTTTATACAAAAATAATGTTAATACACATTGTTGCAATTTCGTTAGAACTCTGAGTAAAAATAGGAAGAAACAAAGTACAGAAAGTTGTGAAAAGTTATTTCCTTAACGTGAGATAAGATTAATATACCATGCCAGATATTGCAAGAGCATGAGAGAAAAAAAAAAAAAAAAATATATATATATATATATATATATATATATATATATATATATATATATATATATATATAAAACCTTAAGAAAAGGCACATGGGTGACTCAGTGTCTGCCTTTGGCTTAGGCCATGATCCCAGGGTCCTGGGATGGAGTCTTGCATCAGGCTCCCTGCAGGAGGTCTGCTTCTCTGTCTGTGTCTCTCATGAATAAATAAATTCTTTAAAAAAAAAAAACACTTGAGAAATGGTGAATTATTTGTAAATCTTGGTCTTGTTCAGTCAATTAATACAATAACACCTGAAAAAGAGATCAGCAGATAAATCTTAGACAGAGTTTCAATTTAGAGAGCCTGTTGACAGTAGGAATTAAAAAACGAGAAAAGGTTGTAGTTAATAAATTTAGGGCTTTTCCTTATGTGCATATAAATTATTTAACAAGAGCACTTTCCTTCTTTTCCCAGGTAATTGTATGTAATCTCATAATTAGGTTTTATTATCATATGTAGCCTTCACAATCTGGAAAGCCTACATATCAAAAGAGACTTTATGAAAAAATCGCCAAGAGGAAATACGAGTCAATTCAATAATAACTATGTTGGACACAGAGTGACATACAAATGCACGAAGCCTAGTTTCACATTCTCTTTCACTTTATTCAAGGATTTCTGTGAGGAGGGCAGATCTTTCTGAATACACAAGTCAACTGCTAACTCTTCCAAAAGCATACAAAAAAATAAAAAGTTGATCAAGCAAAGTTAGGTTTATTTGACATAACAAGAAGGGAGAAGGCCACCTTGACAGAGTTTTACTATGATTTGAGATGAAGGAAATCATGGGAAGATTATCCTAAGTTGTTGGTACTTGGGTTGGAGAACTCAAGAAAAACTATATACCACATGGAAGTGGTTGGGACGGGGCAAAGTTTATGACATAACTTTGGATTGCTGGACATAGCGAAGTGAGATCTTGAAACCTGTCTTGCTGAGAAAGCTGTATTTGAATAAGTAAACTATATTAGCTGGTCACAGTTTGGGTTTAACCAACCCTAAAGCAACCCCTTGGGGGGCATAATGTCCTTGATCTTCTTAGCGATATGACTATAACTCTAACATCTCCTCCTCAGTGGTCTATCAGCATACACTCCTCAGTCACTAGAGCTAAAAATGTAGGTCTAACAGAAGGTGAGTTTACAAAGATCTACTTTCAGCTGCCCAAGAAATGCTTCTGTCACTAAGTCCCTTTAGTAAACCATTTGTCTTCAGGCTGGACTTGTCAGCCTTTTTATTCTGTCTTCCAGTACTTCCAGCCTTTGGAAGTCATTTTGCATATACCTCCCTCTCATGGAACACATGGCATATTCACAGTGCTGAAAGGAAGAAGCCTATAATCCAAAATACTTTACCTGGGCAGGAGTTCATTCAGAATGGAAAGAGAGATAAAAGAATTTCCCAGAAAAAAGAAAAAAGCCTTGGATAAACTTAAGAGCTGAAACATCTACTCAAAACTATGAAACATTGATGAAAGTCATTTAAAATGACACAATCAGAAGGAAAAATAGACTATGCTCACAAACTACAAGAAGTAATATTGTTAAAATGCCCATACTACACAAAGCAATCTATAGATTCAAAGCAATCTCGATCAAAATACCAATAGCATTTTTCACATTATCAAAACAAATAATACTAAAACCTGTATGGAATCAAAAATGACCCCAAATAGCCAAAACAATCTCAGGAAGGAAGAACAAAGCTGGAGGCATCACAATCTCACATTTTAAGATACACTACAAAGCTATAGTAATCAAAACAGCATGGTGCTGACACAAAAACAAATATACTGAGAAGTGGAACAGAAGAGAGAGCCCAGGCATAAAACCCACACTTCTATGGCCAATCAATCTAGGACAAAAGGGGTAGGAATATATGATGGGGGACAGACAGCCCCTTCAATTAATGGTGCTGGAAAAGCTGGACCATTACACATCAAAGAATAAAACTGACCACTTTCTTGCACCATAGCAAAAATAAGCTCAAAATGGAACAAAGACCAAATGTGAGGCATGAAATCAAATGTTAGAAGAAAACATAGGCAGCAATCTCCTTGACATTGTTTGCAGCAACATTTTTCTAGATATCCCTCCTCAGGTAAGGGAAACCAAAACTAAAATAAACCATTGGGACTACACCAAAGTAAGTTTTTGCACAATGTAGGAAACCATCAACAAAACCAAAAGGCAACTTACAGAACAGGAGAAGATATTCACAAATGGCATACCCAGTAGGAGATTAATATCCAAAATATATGAAGAACATAGACAATCCAACACCAAAAAAGTGAAGGAATCCAATTAAAATATGGGCAGACAACCTGAATAGACTTTTCCCAAAGAAGACCAGCAATGAAGGGGCACTTGCCTGGCTCAATTGGTAAAGTATATGACTCTTGATCTCAGGGCCATGAGTTCAACCACCACTTTGAGCATGGAGCCTTCTGAAGAAGTAGAAAGAAGAAGAAGAAGAAGAAGAAGAAGAAGAAGAAGAAGAAGAAGAAGAGGAGGAGGAGGAGGAGAAGGAGGAGGAAGAAGAAAAAGAGGAGGAGGGGAGGAGGAGGAGAAGACAATGATGACAAATAGATGGCCTACAGATACATGAAAATATGCTCAATGTCACTAATCATCAGGGTAATACACATCAAAACGACAAGGAGATATCATCTTACACGTGTCAGAATGGCTAGAATCAAAAAGACAAGAAATACAAGTATTGGCAAAGTTGGAGGAAAAGGAACCCTTGTCCACTGTTGGTGGTGCACCCACTAGAGGAAGCAGTACGGAGGTTTCTCAAGAAACTAAAAATAGAAAATACCATATGCTCCAGTAATTCCACAACTGGGTATTTACCCAAAGAAAATGAAACACTAATTCAAAGAGATATACACACCCTACGTTTACTGCAGCATTATTTGAAATAGCCAGCTAATGGAAATAATGCAAGTGTCCGTCAATAGATGAATGGATAATGATGACGTACTATATAGAGACAATGCAATATTATTCCACCACAAACAAAGAATGAGATCTTGCCATTGGTGATAACATGGACAAACTGAGAGGGTGTTACCCTAAGTAAAATATGGCAGAAGGAGAAAGACAAATGTCATATGATTTCACTTATATGTGGAATCCAAACGAAACGAATAAACAAACAGAGCGGAAGGACTCACAAATATAGAGAAATGAGAGCTTCTAGAGAAAAGGGGGAGAGGGAAGGCAAAATGAGTGAAAGGGAGTGGGAGATACGGGCTTCCAGGTATGAAATAAATGGAATAAATGTCAGGAGAATAAAACATAAAACGCAGGGAATATAGTCAGTAATTGTAGTGGCATTGTGTAGTGACGAATGGAATTTACCCTTGTGAGCACACCACAGCAGATAGACTTGTTGAATCACTATGTTGTAACCTGAAACTAACGTAACATTGTGTGTCAACTGTACTTCAATAAAAAAGTAATAAAAATGATTTTTATAAAATTCTCACCACCAAAAAGATAAGTGTGTGACGTGATGGATGAGAATGGTGTAATCCCTTCACAATATATAAAGCGATTCAAGTCATCATGTTGTACACCTCACCACTGCACAATGTTATATCAAGGATATCTCAATAAAGTCAAAAAAATTTTTAAAATAAAACAGTATGCTAATTAAAATAACCAGTCACAAACGACACTTCATTTATACGAAATGCTCAAAATAGGCAATATATATGACAAAAAAAGTAGAAAAAATGTTGACTAAGGCTGGGAAATGCAGAAAATGAAGAGTTCCATCACAGAGTGAAGGTTTCCATTTGGGGTGATGAAAGTGCTCTAAAATTGATCACCAGAGCGGTTGCACAATTCTGTGAATATACTATGAACCACTGAACTGTACACTTTAAATCTGGCACTTGTACGGTATGGACGCACATGTCAACCAAAGTTTTATGAACAAAACAAAAACATCTCTTGAGTCATCATAACCAGAAAGATAATTTTCCTGTATAATAACTTTCATTCTTGTGTCAAGAGGACTGCAGTCACCTCTCACCACCGTCCTCGACACTCTTCCAAAATATATTACGTAAGTCAGATGACTTGCACATTGACTCTTAGCTAGATGATAGGACTTAAAATCATCAAACAGACATTACACACATTTGCATACAAATGAAGTCATCTACTTTGGCTTTTTCCACTTGCCATCCAAATGCTCGGACAGTTCATATAATGTATTTACTTTGAAAGGTAGGAGTTATATTTTAACTTCCTGATTGATTGCTCCTCGGATATAAGTGCAAGCAATGGTAGGAGAAGGCAGGAATTTCAGAAGCAGCAGCGTGTTCCACCAGGATGTCTACGAAATGGATTTCAGTTCTGCTGCTGCTCCAGCTGAGCTGTTACTTTAGCTCTGGGAGCTGCGGAAAGGTGCTGGTGTGGCCCACAGAATACAGCCATTGGATCAATGTAAAGACAATCCTGGATGAACTTGTCCAGAGGGGTCATGAAGTGACTGTTCTGACATCTTCAGCCTCCATTCTTGTTGATCCGAACAAATTATCTGCTATTAAATTTGAGATTTATTCTGCACATTTATCTAGAGGTGATTTTGAGGCTTTGTTCATAAAACTGCTCAACATTTGGATATATGATATACCAAAAGATTCATTTTGGGCGTATTTTTCCGTAATGCAAGAAATTTTTTGGGAATTTTATGAGTCTGCTGAGAAGCTCTGTAAAGATGTAGTTTTGAACAAGAAACTCATGACAAAACTACAAGAATCAAAATTTGATCTCATTCTTGCAGACGCTGTGGGACCCTGCGGTGAGCTGCTGGCTGAGCTCCTTAAAATACCTTTAGTGTACACTCTCCGTTTCTCTCCAGGCTATGCATTTGAGAAACACATTGGAGGACTTCCGCTCCCTCCATCCTACGTACCTGTTATTCTGTCAGAACTAACTGATCAAATGACATTCATGGAGAGAGTAAAAAATATGCTATATGTGCTTTATTTTGACTTTTGGTTCCAAACAATAAATGAGAAGAGTTGGGATCAGTTTTACAGCGAAGTACTAGGTAAGTCCTGCTTTTGATTAGTAACACGAAGTCTTAGCTCTCCTAGTGCAAGGGAGGAGAGTTTGTACAAGTACTAAGAGGGAGGAAATTTGTCTTTTAGAAGTAAAATGATGACATGAAAGTTTAAAATGATCGATCTCTCAATCTCACAAACACATGCAAAGACTTATATATGACAGGGCCAGTTAGAATCCCACTGTCCATTATGGGTCCATCACACTCTAGGGAGTCAATAACTGACATTAGAGCACTGAGGAATTCTTGTACCAATGACATATCCATTCCATGTGTTTGTTTGTAATATCTTTAAAAAGGGGTTTCTGTGGTTTGCTTTTTAATTTTTCCTTGGTAAAGTATTTTATCCTTCCTTGTTTATGAAATACACAGTGAAAATATTACATATGCTTGCATTACTTTTTAGAAGAATTTTAAGTCACAACATTTTGAATCACGATTTCCTGTATAACCCTCACCCCCACACAGTCATAAGTTTCTCCATTATCAACATCCCCCATCAGAGTGGTACATTTGTTGCGACTCATGAAACTACACTGACACATTATTATCATCCAAAGTTCATAGTTTACATAAGAGTTTACTCTCAGCTTTGTACACTTTATGAGTTTTAAAAATTTATAATGATATGCATCTACCACTATTATATCAGAGTAGTCTCACTGCTTTAAATTCCTGTCTGCTGTACTTATTTTCTATATATCCATTTTACTCTACTTTTTCCATCTTAAAAAAAAACGGCATTAGAAATTTCACTATCTTGATGAAAGCAGACATGTCAACTGAGGGGTCATATATTTCTAGTACAACTGTCTATAGTATTGAGGATATTATTCCCACTTGTTTCTTCAGTTTCCTTAGTTAAGAATTAAAGTGTTGGGATGCCTGGTGCCTCAGCGGTTAAGCGTCTGCCTTTGGCTCAGGATGTGATCCTGGGGTCCCGGGACAGAGTCCCACATCAGGCTCCCTGCATGGAGCCTGCTTCACCCTAATCCTGTGTCTCTGCCTCACTCTCTGTCTCTCATGAATAAATAAAATCTTTTTTTTAAAAAGAACTAAAGTGTTTACAAATTACCTGAAAGAAATTTTAGGATCAAAGGAATAACTTGCTGAATTGTAGAAATTACACTGAGAACTCTAGGGAAAAGTGTTTCCTTTGGTTAATTGACAGGGGAGCTCAAATAATTGTTTACATTTGAATCTGTCACTTTTGCAGCATTTCAGATAAACAAATGCATGTTTAATTTGACAGTGGCTTTAGGTTTAATAATGTTTTATGACTGTGAATAACTCCTTCATAATTCCTTCATCCATAGCCAATTAGAAGGCTATGAGATACAATGGCTATGTTAGACTCAGGAATCTAGTATGAAGTTTCTAATGATTACATATTCTTTCACCAGGGCTTATAAATCCTGTTTTTTTTTTTATTTTTTTTAAGATATTTATTTATTTATTTATTTATTTATTTATTTATTTATTTATTTATTTATTTATGAGAGACAGAGAGAGAGAGAGAGAGAGAGAGAGAGAGGCAGAAATACAGGCAGAGGGAGAAGCAGGCTCCAAGCAGGGAGCCTGATGTGGGACTCGATCCCGGGACTCCAGGATCACGCCCTGGACAGAAGGTGGCGCTAAACCGCTGCGCCACCGGGGTTGACCGTAAATCCTGTTTTAAAGGTCTAAATCTTACTGAGGGGTGCACATACACGTTAATAGTTCACTTTAAAAAAAACAAACTATGTTACTGCCCTAAAGACGTAATGCGCCACGATTAAGAGTGCACGTATCTATTTCCATACTTGTGGAAAATATTCCGGCTGTTACTTGCAAATATTATTTATTACATAAATATTATTAAGCTCCAAATATTAACTAATTACAATGGTCAATACAAGCCATACCCCCAAAAACTCACAGTTTTTTTGGAAAATCTAGGATCAAGGGAATAATTTGCTAAATTGTAGAAATCACACTGAGTACAGGCGGGAAAGGTGTTTGCATTGGTTAATTGATGGGGGGTGGGGCTCAATAGTTACATTTGCATGTTACTTTTGCAGAATTCAAGAATAAATAAATACATGGTCTATTTTCATAGTGGCTGAGGTTAACAAATTGGTTGTGAATGTACTACTGTGATGTGAGAAATGAGTCTTACACTTTGTCTCTCATATTTACATATGATCAACATATATATATGCAAATGTATATATTTGCATCAATACATGTTTGAATCATACATGTGTCTGTTAGCAAACTACAAATACTTTTAAGCCTTTTTTCAAATTAGTCAAACTCCTTTCAGAAGATTCCATAGTAAATTCACATTCCATTAACCTCATTTCTTCTACTTGCTTGTAGTAGAAGTTGCTTGTTATGAGTTTTTTTACTTCTTTATTTACTCTTAGTTTTCTCCCACGTTTTAATTTTCATTCCAGGATAGTTAACAGAGTGTTATATTACTTTCAGGTGTACAATACAGTGATTCAACACTCCCATACATCACTCAGTGCTCATCATGAGTTCACTTCTTAATCCCCATCACCTATGTTACCAATCCCCCACATTCACCTCCCCTCTGATAACCATCAGTTTTTTTTCCCTACAGTGAAAATCTATTTCTTGGTTTCTCTCTGTCTTTTTGTATTTTGCTTGTTTGGTTGGTTCATTAAATTTGACATATGGGCAGCCTGGGTGGCTCAGCAGTTTAGTGCAGCCTTCCGCCCAGGGTGTGATCCTGGGGCCCTGGGATCGAGTCCCACCTCAGGCTCCCTGCATGGAGCCTGCTTCTCGCTCTGCCTGTGTCTCTGCCTCGCTCTCTCTCTGTGTCTCTTATGAATAAGTTAATAAAATCTTTTTAAAAAAATGCCTATTCATGTCTCCTGCCCATTTTTTAAATGTGTTATTTGTTCTCTGGGTGTCGTTGTTGAGTTAGATAAACTCTTTATAGATGTTGGATACCATCTCTTTAGTGAAAATGTCATTTGCAAATACCTTCTCCCATTCTGTAGGTTGCCTGTCAGGTTTGCTGATTATTTCCTTGGCTGTACAGAAGATTTTTATCTTGATGAAGTGCCAATAGTTCATTTTTGTTTTTGTTTCCTACTACCATCAATATATCTAGTGAGAAATTGCTCTTGCTGAGGTCAAGAGATCACTGCGTGTTTTCTTCTCCTGGATTTTAATGGTTTCCTGTCTCACGCTTAGGTCTTTCATTCCACCTTGAATTTATTTTGGGGTATACTGTAAGAAAGTGGTCAAGGCAGCCCGGGTGGCTCAGCGGTTAAACGCGGCCTTCAGCCTAGGTCGTGATACTGGAGACCCTCCCACCTTGGACTCCCTGCATGGAGCCTACTTCTCCCTCTGCCTGTGTCTCTGCCTCTGTCTCTCTCTCTCTCTGTCTCTCATGAATAATAAAATAAAAAATAAAATAAAATAAAATAAAATAAAATAAAATAAAATAAAATAAAAGACTAAAAATGAAAATAGGATAAAAAAGGGATCCCTGGGTGGCGCAGCGGTTTAGCGCCTCCCTTTGGCCCAGGACACGATACTGGAGACCCAGGATCGAATCCCACGTCAGGCTCCCGGTGCATGGAGCCTGCTTCTCCCTCTGCCTGTGTCTCTGCCTCTCTCTCTCTCTCTCTCTCTGTGACTATCATAAATAAATAAAATTTTTTTTAAAAATAGAATAAAAAATAAAAGAAGACTAAAAAAACTGTGGTCCAGTTTCATTCTTTTCCATGTTGCTGTCCAATATTCCCGACACCAAGAAACTGTCATTTTCCCATTGGATATTCTTTCCTGCTTTGTCAAAGATTAATTGCCCATATAATTGTGGGTTCGTTTCTGGGTTTTCTATGCTCTTCCATTGATCTATGTGTCTATTTTTGTGTCACGACCATACTGTTTTGACCATTATAGCTTTGTAGCATAACTTGAACTCTTGTATTGTGATACGTCCGGTTTGGTTTTTTTTCTTTTTCAAGATAGCTCTGGTTATTTGAAATCTTTTGTAGTTCCAACAAATCTTAGGATTGTTTGCTCCAGTTCTGTGAAAAATGCTGTTGGTATTTTGATAGGGATCACACTAAATCTAAAGTTTGCCTTGGGTATTATAGACAGTTCAATACTATTCTTCCAAGTTTTGTGCATGGAACGCCTTTTATCCTCAATTTCTTTCATCAGTATTTTATAGTTTTCAGAGTACAGGTCTTTCACCTCTTTGGTTAAGTTTTATTATTTTTGGTGCAATGGCAAACAGGATTGTTTTCTTAATTTCTCTCTTCTGCTGCATTATTAGTACATAGAAATATAACAGATTTCTGTACACTGATTTGTATCCTGTGACTTTACTGAATTAATTTATCAGTTCTAGGACTTTTCTGCTTAAGTCTTCAGGGTTTTCTATATAGAGTATCATGTCATCTGCAAATAGTGACAGTTTTATTTCTTCCTGACCAATTTGGATGGTTTTAGTTCTTTTCATTGTCTCATTGCTGTAGCCAGGACTTCTAGTACTATGTTGAATAAAAGTGGGAAGGGTGGACATCCTTGTCTTGTGCCTGACCTTAGAGGAGAAGCTCTCAGGTGTTTCCCATTGAGTATGATGTTCACTGTGGGTTTTCCATGTAAGCCTTTATTTTGTTGAGGTATGTTCCCTCGAAACCAATGTTGCTGAGGGTTTTTATCATCAATGGCTGTTATACTTAGTCAAATGCCTTTTCTGCATATGTGGATATGATCATATACATTTTATCCATTCTCTAATTTTTTTTTAGCTTTCTAAAGATTGATTGATTGATTGATTGATTGATGATAGACAGAGAGAGAGGCAGAGACACTGGCAAAGGGAGAAGCAGGCTCCATGCCAGGTGCCCAATGCAGGACTCGATCTCGGAACTCCAGGATCACGCCCTGAGCCAAAGGGAGGCGCCATACTGCTAAGCCACCCAGGGATACCCATCCTTTCTCTTATTGATGTGATCTGTTTGTTTTTTCCCCTTCAGGAAGACCCACTACACTATATGAGTTAATGAGGAAAGCTGATATATGGCTCATTCGAACCTACTGGGATTTGGAATTTCCTCACCCACTCCTACCACATTTTGACTTTGTTGGAGGCCTCCACTGCAAACCTGCCAAACCCCTGCCTAAGGTAACTGATTCCTGTTTCTTTTGCTTTGTTTCCTCTAGGCCATTTCATCAGTATTGTAGCTTACAAAGGTCATTCCTCAACAATATTCATGTGCCCCAACAATATCTGCAGGCAAATCAAATGTTTCCTTGCTGTCATTCCAACTTGCACAATTCCTCATTTGAGATCCCAAGGTTTGACGACTTACATAATTAACAGGTTTAATTAATCTATGAGAACATATGTTTTCCGCCACACACCAAGGCCAGACAAAATCTCAGTAAACCTGAGCACGGAGAAAGCTACACTGTGTATATAATGAGGACCGTGAATTCTGCATATTTAATAAAGACCAAATAACTTCTACCACTTATATCTGAAAAAATTCATAGTATAAAATTGCAAAAGTACACTCTTAGCACATAAGGTGATAATCTTCATGAAAAAAGCAATGATATAATAAGTTTTAGGTTGATATTGAACCTTTAAGAAATAATTGAAAAATAAGCATCCCTTACTGAATTACTTGATGGTCTCTTCATCATGCTGGATGTCTACTAGAGGAATGAGCCACTGTGATTACGTCTACCCTTGCCCAGATTCTACAAAAGGTTAGATAAATAACCTTAATCATATATAACTACCTAATGAGTCTTTTAAACTCTGCAAAGGGTCTGATTACCCTGCAACTAAGATCTTATTCAATGGTTAACCTAATATCGATTTTGATTGCAAAATATTTAGGTGTATATGGTAACTTTCTCAAGTTCTAAATCCTGATGTAAAACTAGCAAAAGTTCTATTCAGTCTAACACAAGTGTCCATCAACACACAAATCCAAAAACAAAATGTATTTACACACAACGGAATATTCGGTCTAAAATAGAAGAAAATTCTAACACCTACCAAAGTGGCAAAGCTTTGGGATATTATGCAAAGTGAAAGTGGGCAATCATAAAAAGACAAATACTGTAAATAGTGTATGATTCCCCTGATATAAGGTATCCAGATCACTCAAATTCACAGAAATACAAAATGTAATGATGGTTGCTAAAGATGGTCAAGGAGCAGGGATCAGTGGGTGGCTCAGCGATTTAGCGCCTGCCTTTGGCCGAGGACGTGATCCTGGAGTCCCGGGATCGAGTCACAAATCGGGCTCCCTGAATAGAGCCTGCTTCTCCCTCTGCCTGTGTCTCTGCCTCTCTATCTCTATTTCTCATGAATAAAAAGATAAAATCTTTTTAAAAAATTAAAAATAAAAATAAAATAAAGATGGTCTATGAGGGAATCGGTAATTGTAATATAATGGGTATTGAGATCCAGGTTAACAAGCTGAAAAAGTTCTGGTGATTAGTTGACCAACAGTATAAAATATACACACTATTGAACTGCATACTCAGATATACTTAAAAGGATAATTCTTATGTGTAGTTTATCACAATAAGAATCACTATAGGCATTACTCTAATAATTCTTGATGATATTTGGTATCTATCTGTAATTGAAGAAAATTTTTTAAAGATTTATTTATTTATTTATTTATTTATTTATTTATGAGAGAGAGAGAGAGAGAGAGACTGCACGTGGGGTGGGGGAAGGGAGCTGAAGGAGAGAGAGAACACCCAGGAAAGTCCCCACTGGGCACAGAGCTAGACACAGGGCTCAATCTCACAACCCCGAAATCATAACCTGAGCCCAAATCAAGAGTCGGATGCTGAAACGACTGAGCCTCCCACGCAACCTCATAGAAATTCTTCCAATAGTGTTTGCTATGCTGTTTCTCTTTTGTGATGGAGCAAATTTTTTCTTCACAGGAAATGGAAGAGTTTGTCCAGAGCTCTGGAGAAAACGGTATTGTGGTGTTTTCTCTAGGGTCAATGGTCAATAACATGCCAGAGGAAAGAGCCAATGTGATTGCATCAGCCCTTGCCCAGATTCCACAAAAGGTTAGATAGAGTACCTTAATTGTATACAACTACCTAATGAGGCTGTTAAACTCTGTAAAGGGCTGGATTACCCTTTCCTTCATGACATGAACATCATTATGATAGCTCCAATGTACCTCAAACATGAGGAATATATAAATGGCAGATGCAAAGTACTACAGAAGTCGTTTTGACAATACCTTGGGCATTAACATTGAGATTAGAAAAATATATTTATAGGAGGTGCAGAGAAAACCTTGGTATTCTAATGTGTTGTGGGCAGGAATAGCAATCACCAAATTCTGTCTGTCCTTCTTTCCTTTTCCTTACAAGATCTGCATTCCTTTCAAGACTTCCAAGGGCACTGACTACCTCATAGCTGTTCTCAGAAAGCAGTTAAATTTCAACAGTTATGTTAAAGAGGAGCTGATAATTATCTGAAAAGCACCACGCAGTTTACACTTACCAGATAATCCAGGTTTCCTTTCCTTCTCCTAAATTTTGAGGTAAGCCACCTCAGTGTGCTGTGTAGAAAAACAATGCCCAGGGCTCACCAAACTATGTCTAGGCTTTCCTCCAGCCAAGATGACTTAGAAAAAAGGAAAAATTGACATGACTGACGGAATAGGCCCTATTCTGAGTGAAAGAGTAAGATCAATGAAAAGGGGGAAGATGGGTCCACTCCTCAAGGTGACCCAGTGCTTAGTAACATCTGGTTGCAAAGGACTCTAACTTATCAGAATAATAACTGCTCCCGATTAAGGAAGGAAAAAAAATACATATTAAGGAGTCAACCAGAAACAAGCCTAGCATGGGAAAGTTTCATATGCCTCTTTCTGCATAAACTACAACAGTAAATTATTTCTGATATATAGAATGCACCTGGAGTATTTGGGTATTTGTGAACTACTTTTCGGTCACTGTAATAGTTTCTCCTTATGCTAATTTTTGCTTACCTAGCAAGTTATTTTAACATTCATTTAGCAAATATATGCTAATCAATGCAAACTATAATCCAGTTATGAGGATTGCTGGGAAATTCTAAAATCAGAATCTATTTTAATATGGCAATGGAAATTGCTTGGCCATAGATTTCATATTAATCAATGCTGTCAGTGCTTTGTAGTGCATCATTGACATGTCAACAACCAGTTCAATAAAACTTAGCACCACTACACTTTTGGAGTTTTTGTGACACATACACTGTTATTTCTGAAGTGCCAACAGGCTTTTCTTCCCACATGTAAAGAACTGCCAAACCAAGAAATACTAATAATAATCTGCATTCATGTAAAAAAATTACCTTTTTCTTGGAAGTAGTGCCTAATCATAGGTAATGTGAAAGAAGTTAAACGTACTAAGGAGAAATTATTGATATTAATGAATTACTAATAAGCAGAATTACTTGTTTCTCACAAGCAGCAGATTGCACATTTAGCTTTTTTGTGTATCAAAACATGTAAAACTCAAATAAAAGAACTTATGGAACAAGTGGCTATGAACATGTGGATATAAGGGAACATCCTTCTGTATCACTTAAAAAGATGTAAATAGGTTGGTATTACATTGGAAGACGAAAGCAATGATAACGGACAAAGGTGTGGATCTTAGTAATTTCCTACTCATTTGCACTAGAATTATAATAACCGCCTAAATTTTTCTTAAATGCTTGAATTTGTCGGTGATAATCTCATCTGTCTAATCCTCATGTGTGAAATATTATGATTACATTCATACTTGCTTGAATATAAAAATAAGTAACAAAATGGGGGTATTCTTACTACACTAGGGTTTTAGTAGTCTCATTTTTAATATCTTTTGTCCTTGTTATTTATCAGTCAATGAAAGAAGTCTAACTAGATTATCTCCTAATTTCTTTAAAATGTTCGCAAGCTATAACTTCAAAGTTCAACTCATGAAATAAGGTATTTTCTTTAACAGGTTCTATGGAGATTTGATGGCAAGAAACCAGAAACCTTAGGGCCAAATACTCGGCTGTATAAGTGGCTTCCCCAGAATGACCTTCTTGGTAAGAATCTGGCAAATACTGAATGGAAAGTAATCCTAACAAAATGATAGCAGTTCACCGAAAAGCAGTCTGACTGAGCATTTACTACTCAAAAACTCAAAACTCAAACTTAACTTTCTTATATTTATTTTGCAGACCTAGAGGGAAAAAGATAACCAACAACAGTTGGCATGTTGTTATACACAGTCCCATTCCTTATGGCCAGAATCAAAGTATCTGTATTTCAGCTGTAACTACTTCTCCCACATAAGTTGTTAGTAACTACCTAGAGCATCGCTCTGTCTCTGAATTTTCCCACCTTATTCCTATCCTTTCTCCTTCTGCATGGGTATTCAGTGCCAATGAAAAATAATAGCCTCTCTTTTATTACCAGGGACTCTATATTTTCTCTAGAAAAATACCATAATCTTTTCCATGAAGTCACAACACATTTCACGATAAAGTGCTATCTTTCCTTCCCCTGATTTGAGCCACCACCATCACACTTCCTGCTGCCTTGACACCCTACAGTGAAACTCAGTGACTTTACTGTGTCTTTAGGAGGATATGTTCTAACATACCACCTCCCTTTCTTTTTTTTGCACCCTTTCCCTTTTTTTGGTGATAACCAGAATGTTATCATTCAATTTGTCTGTCCAGCAATCTTGTATTCATTTTTCAAGTTACAAGTACCACACCAATCTTCATTTACCTCTCCAGCACATTTATGTGCTTCTTGCGCTGACAGCCAAAAGACATTTTAATGCTGTTTCATGTTTATATAATAACATATGTCTTATGTTGCCCAATTCTCATTTTATTTCTAAGACTTACAGTTAATAATGTGCTGAGATTCATCCAATCCTAGGTCATCTGAAAGCCAGAGCCTTTATAACCCATGGTGGAACCAACGGCATCTATGAGGCGATCTACCACGGGATCCCCATGGTGGGCATTCCCTTGTTTGCCGATCAAGCTGATAACATTGTTCACATGAAAGCTAAGGGAGCAGCTATCAGACTGGACTTCAGCACAATGTCTAGTGCAGACTTGCTCAATGCGTTGAGGACAGTCATTAATGACCCTTCGTGAGTATTACATTTTTTTTCAATTGATAGAATTTATCAATAGATTATCGATAGATTATTGATAGATAGTCAACGGTGGCTGTGAGTTTCCTCCCATTCTTAAGAGGCTAATTTGGAAAGAAGCCAAGTGATAGACTGATCTTAAATCTACTTTTATTTTCAACCAGACATTTATTTCACAGTTGCATTTAAATCCCTTTGACTTAATGGGCAACCAATTACTGCAACAATTTTCTACATACACAAATGCAAAAGATTATATAGTAACTGTAAGAATATTTCAAAGTTCCTATGATAGAAACCATAGAATGAAAGAATGAAGAACTTGAAGTCATGTAAAGTGACTCTCAATTCAGTACCAAAACGTCCAAAGCTATAAATCTCTTTTTGCTCAAACATTGATTTTGGTTCTTATTGTTAATATATTTTATAATATGTAATTTGTGTACCATAAAACTAAAAGTATAAAATTCAAATATGTGTCGTGTATTATGGAATTATGAAACCATCACCATAATCTAAGTTTGGGACATTTTCATTAGCCCAAGAAGAAATCACATACGACTGACTTAGGAGTCTTTGCCCATTTCTCTTGCCTCAAGTAAACAATCTACTTCTGTCTCTACAAATAGCTGTATTCTGGGTGTTTCATACAAGTGGAATCATGCCACTTATGGGCTTTTGCATGTGGCTTCTTTCATTTGGCATGTTTTTGAGTTTCATTCGTGTGGTAGGTTTGTATTGCTGAATGATAAATATCCTATGGTATGGATATGCTACAATCTATCCATGTATCAGTTTGTGAACATTTGGGTTATTTCCTCATTTAGGTATTATCCATATTGCTACACATTTATTGTGTGAACAAAATTTTTCACTTCTTTTGGGTAGACATCTAGGAGTAGCATTTTGGGTAGACATCTAGGCCACAGATTATGAGGAGCTGCCAAATTGATGTCCAAAAAAGTTGCACTATTTTACATTTCCGCCAGCTAAGTATGGGAGATTCAAGTTCTCCACATCATTTTCAACACTTGCTATCATCTTTTTTATTACAGCCATCCTAGTGGGTCTCTCCTTGTGGTCTTCATTTTCATTTCTCTTACAGTCAAAGTTTTAAACATCTTTTCATGTACATGTACATGTACATGTCATTCACATATCAGAAACACTGAAAAGTGTATTATGGGGAGAAAATGGTAGAGTAATTGCATAATAAAAATACCTTAAAACAAGAGAGAAAGGTAAAGAAATATAAGGCAGGTTGGCCAAATAGAAAAGAAAACAGACTAAGACAGTAGATGAAAATATAAATATGCCCAGACATTAAATCTAAACAGACTAAATAATTTAAAGACAAAGATTGTCAGAACACATTTTTTAAACTATATGCCAGTTATAAGACATGTTCAAATAGAAATGCGCAAAAATATTTAAGAAGGAAGAAGGTAGGAAATGACCTATTCTAGCAGTAACCGCAGAAAGATGTTGGACCCATGCTAAGATCAGACACACTAGTCCAGAATCACCAACAAAAATAAAGAGAAGTATTTCATAATGAATAGATTGATCTTTCAAAACAGTACAAATTACCAATTAGTGACGCCTACTACGACAAACATCAAAATGCAGTAGAAGTGGGCCAAAGAACAAACATTCAAATTTACAGTCATAATATTGAATTTTTAAACATCTTTCTCAGTAACATAGTAAATAAGATCAGAACAAGGGAAAAAAGATAACAAGATAATGGAAGGAAGAAATACCTAAGTGTTTTGAAGGACACAATTTAAAAATGCAACCCATCTGACATATATATAAAACAACAGAGAATACCCATTTTTCAAGAATGGAATAGGTACTGGAATTAACCATACGTGGGCCATAAACCAAAAGGAATTTTGAAAAATATAAATCATCAAGAGCACACTGTTCAGCTCTACTGGGATTCACTTAGAATCATCAAAAAGAAAGACAACTAAAACCTCTCTACATTTTGGAAATTCAGCAATATACTTCTACATAACTCAGCCAATAAAGAAATCATACTCATCAATACACCTCTTCTCAGCAATTCCACTTCTACATATATACAAACACATGTACAAACATGTAAATCAAACGATACAAGATTTTTATGGCAGCATTAGTAGTAATGGCCAAAAGATTATTAACACGAATGGCTATTGATCGTTAAATGATGAAGTAACCTGTGCTATTGCCAACAATGGAATACCATACAGTGCCAGAATTAACCAACAACTCTTACACAAAAGACCAAAGGAAATGAGCGCTCACGTCATATTAAAAACTAACCTATGATGACTAAAAGGATCAGGGCAGATGGGGTGCTTCTGGGTAGCTTGTGACACCCTATACCAATATCTTAGTAGTAGGTACATTATTACATCCACTTCACAATAATATTCTAGCTAATTTTGAATGTATGGGTATTCCGTGAAGACTGTGCATATTTCTTATGTGTTATGCCTAAAGGTTATTTTGGAAAATAAAACATGTTTTCAAGTTCTGGGTTGCAAATAGCAAAACACATACACATAGACACAAACAGAACAAATGTCTCAAGGTGCTAGGATAGTGTGGCCCAGAAAAGTCTCTCTGAGACGGGACACAAAGCTGGATCATCCATCCAGAGGTAGAAGCAGCCTTGGGGTGTGGCAGGGAAGTGTCCAGCAGACACCGAGGAGCCAGAAAGTGCAAAGGTGCTGGCTGAGGTGGGATACGTCTGGCAACTTCAGTGAACTGCTAGCAAGCCTCTGGGCCTACAGCAGAGTGTACGTGGGACAAAGTGACAGGAAACGAAGTTGCCGGGTGTGTGTATTTGCAAGATCCTAGAGTCCAAAATCCATATTTGAATTTTACTGTAGGTAGTGAGAAGCCAGTTGGAAATTTTTAGCAGGGAAGTGTCATAATCTGATGTCTGTTTTCAAAAATCAGACTGGCTACATGATGGAAAATAAAGAGTAGAGGATAGAAGAATGGAAGGACGAGGCCCGGTGAGGTGGCATTTTACTCACCATGACGCAATTCCCTTTCCTGCTTCATGAGGATCATTCTATAAGTGCATTTCCACCGTCTCTTTTATAGCTGTTACGATGGCTCGTATCCTTTTTTCTGTTAAAAAAAGATCAAACTGGGAAGCCTGGGTTGCTCAGTGGTTGAGCGTCTTGCCTTTGGCTCAGGGCATGATCCTGGAGACCCGGGATCAAGTCCCACATCGGGCTCCCTGCATGGAGCCTGCTTCTCCCTCTGCCTGTGTCTCTGCCTTTCTCTGTGTGTCTCTCATGGATAAATAAATAAAATCTTAAAAAGAAAAGATCAAACTAACCTAACTTCCATTTTTACTTTTCAAAACATTCGTCACTCAGAAAATTCCAATTTAAAAGCCAAATCTCCTATGAGGACCCAAATAAAAAACACACGACTTCCGTAATTCTATGGCACTTGTTTTGAATCATTTGTATGGCACTTTTCAAAAACCTTTCATGGGAATTCTTTGATTTGGCAAATTAACTTCCTTTCAATGTCGGTATCTTTACGTTTCTCCCTTAGGTACAAAGAGAATGCTATGAAATTATCAAGAATTCAGCACGATCAGCCTCTGAAGCCCCTGGACCGAGCAGTCTTCTGGATCGAGTATGTCATGCGCCACAAAGGAGCCAAGCACCTGCGGCCAGCCTCCCACGACCTCACCTGGTTCCAGTACCACTCCTTGGATGTCATTGGGTTTCTGCTGGCCTGTGTGGCAACTGCTATGTTTGTCACCACACAGTGTTGTCTGTTTTGTTGTCGGAAGGTCGCAAAAACAGGGCAGAAGATAAAAAAGGAGTAGTCGTATCTGAGGCCTCAAGCTGGTCTGCCTCCTAGATGGGACTCCTCCAGTTGATGCCAGCAAGGAGTTATGATGTAAAGTTCCCTTCCCCTGTGAAGGAACGACTCCTCCCAACTTAGCTTCTGAGATCAACGTCTGCTCTCAAGGGATTTATTGCCTGTTTAAGAGTCAGAAATATGTCATGCCAACAGAAAAACTGGCAAAATAAAATTAAATAAAAATAAAACTCTATGGGAATTTACAAAAAAGTGCTGGCGGATCCCGGCCGGCCTGGGCCTCTCTTCAGGGACAGCCTCTGTGCCGGCCAGTGGCCCTGGGACCTTGCTCGGGCTCCTGGGCCGTGGGGAAGTCACACGTACTGCAGGTCAGCAGGCTGTCTGTCTGTCTGTCTGTTGAGATGTCCTCGGCATTGATTTCTACTTCAAGTGGTAGAGGAAGTCCTACAGAAATAAGCGCTTAGATGTAAATTGTTTTAATTCTCCGGGAAGTGGTCCTTCTAGTAAATATTTTGAATTAGTGTCAAAGTGAGGTAAGGAAACCACGTCAATCTTCCATCAGCTTCTCTTAGAAATGGCTGATTGTTTTCCTTAAAGTCAGCTTCAGGGTCCACTTCATGTTGTACACATGTAACATTTTCTAAATTTTCCACTGTGGTTTGGCTTGCTTTGGAATTTTCCAGTCCAAGTCCCAACCTTCTGCCTCCCAGGGACCTTTTTTCCTACACAATCTGTGATTTTTATTTTGGCTTTCCTGTATGGTCAGAACCCCCCACACAATTTTGAACTGAAGTGAAATTGTCACCATTCTTCTCTCCTTCCCAATCTCAGGTGAAAAACTTTGACTATTTCACCAATATTGCCTGTTATTGCCTCACGATAGATAAATACGCTTTATCAAATTAAGAAATTTCCTTCTGCTAAAAGACGGGGGAGAAAGAATCTGAGAACACTATTTTTATGAAGTACAATGTAGTATGATGCTTTCCGATAAGATTTAAACACGCTATTTAACGATGCAATTCCACCTCTAGGAATCAGCCATCTAGAAATGCACACATACACATTTATGTACAACATATTCCCTAAAGTACCTAAATATATACGAAAACCACATTCGATGAAAGATGTAATATATACAGTAATTACGGAGAAGATATGGTGACAGGCAGTATTTTTGCATGATCTCCATGTCACATTGCTACATGAACAAGTTCCAGGAAAAATATACAAGCACGATACTCTTTTGTTTTTGTTTTCGTTTTTGTTTTTTTTTTTTTTCACGATACTCTTTTGGAAATAAAATAAAATATATGTAAATTTCTATAACACAAAACAGACAGGATTTCATATTATGGTAATTTAAACATTTACGTATGTCTTCATTTCTTGACATTTCACATGATTTTCATATGCCTATGATATGGAATAATAAATTTGTTAACAAAATAAACATATTGATGCACGATGTCAAGTTCCAACACTTTGATATTGTGCTATCGGTTCAGGAGTGTCATTCAGAATATTTAATTGACCAAAATCTGATGGACCATCTTCTATTACAAATTCGGGCCCTTCTTCCTTCTTTCCTGTTTAAGAATCTTTCCTCTAAAATAACTAGTAATAAATATATGAGAGTATTTATTAAAAGTTTCAATACATGTGAAGATCTAAGTTCAACAATTCTTAAATGTTTTACCGTGTTTTTCACGTCAGTATTTCATGAATTTTATAGTAGCTTAGTAACCTCTGTTGGCTGGCTTCAAAAGATTATATTTATGGTGATTTTGAAACATGACTACAAATACCATGACAATGCTCCCATCATGTCTCCTCCCCTTGACCTTGGGCAGGCCTCAGCAGTAGTCTCAACAAAAAGAATGCAGTGTAGTGATACAGCTTAACTTCCAAGGCTCTCATAAAAAAGGCAATACATTCCTTACCTCTCACTTTCTCATTCTCCCATTTTCCCTCCATCCCCCTTCTCTCTCTCAGTCCACTCACCTTAGAACCCTGTGCCAAACCCCAAGAACCCATGATGAAGGCTAAGTGCTGGAGATATTACAAAGGTGTGCCTTAGAATCTCTGTTGCTCCAGGTCCACAGCAATTTGAGTATTCCCAAAGTATCAGTAGAGGTGTGAATGAACATCCTCCAGATGATTACACCTCAGCTACCATATGCCTGTAACCAGCTGAGAAACCCAAGAACCAACCCGAAGAAGAACCTACTGGCTGAGGCCAGCTGACACCCAGAGTTATGAGAGATAATAATTAAAAGATTATTGATGTTGTAGGCCTCTACACATGAAGGCAGTTTGGTATGCAGTGAAAGAACTCTGAAATGACATTTCTACACTTTCTAAGAATTATACATTAGTAACAAAATTACAATTAAGAAATAGACTAAAAACTGGGAACTTACAAATGTTACCTTTTGAAAATAACTGTAGCTTAGGAATGCACACAGCATACACCTGAAACGTTCCCCAAAGCACCGGGCCCTGGACAGTATGTGACCTTTTCTTAATACAGTCATTATTCTCAGGAGTAGGAAACAAAATAGGCTTTCCTAACACAAAGACAAAGACCTAGACAAAATGCCAAGATGGAGAAATTCATCCCAAAAGAAAAAACAAGACAACATCACAGCCAGGGATCTAACAAACAGAGATATAAGTAATATGCCTAGGCCAGAATTTAAAACAACAATCACAAAGATATGAGCTGGCCTTGGGGAAAGCATAGAAGATACCGGAAAGTCCCTTATCACAGAGATAAAAGACCTAAAAACTAATCAAGCTGAAGTGAAAAATGCTATAAATGAGATGCAAAACCTGCTGCATGGGCTTGACCACAAGGATGGAAGAAGCAGAAAAAATGAATAAGTGATACAGAAGATAAAATAATGGAAAAAAATGAAGCTGAAAAGAAGAGGCGAAGAAAAATATTGGGTCAGGAAGGTAGACTTAGGGAACTCAGTGACCCCATAAAGTGTAATAACGTGCATAATGTAGGAGTCCCAGAAAAAAAGAGACAGAAAAAGAGACAAAGGTTTATCTAAGCAAATTATAGCTGAAAACTCCCCTAATATGGGAAAAGATGCAGACACCCAAATCCAGAAGGCACAGAGAACTCCCATCTAAATCAGCAAAAGCAGGGAAACACTAAGGCATATTGTAACACAATTTGCAAAACACAAAGATAAAGAAAGAATCTTGAAAGCACCAAGGGAAAAGAAATCCCTAACCTCTAATGGAAGAGGAAACGGGTTAGCAACCGATTTCTCCACAGAAATTGAGCAGGTCAGAGAAGAGTGGCATGGTATATTCAATGTGCTGAATGAGAAAAATATGTAGCCAAGAATACTCTATCCAGCAAAGCTTCCATTCAGAATAGAAGGAGAAATGAAAAGATTCCAGGACAAAAAAACAAAACAAACAAACAAAAAACCTAGAGGAGTTCATGACCACTAAACAACTCCCACAATAAATATTAAATGGGACTCTTTTCAGTCGGAAAAAAATTCTAAAACTGTCAAAGACTAGCAACAAACAGAGAGAATCTCAGGAATCAGTGAAAAAAAAAAACAAGCAATAAAATAGCACTAAGTACATATCTATCAATAATTGCTCTGAATGGAAATGAACCAAATTGTAAAAAAAAAAAAGACTCAACTGTAGACTGACTACAAGAGACTCATTTTAGGATTAACAGCACCTGAAGATTGAAAGTGAGGGGTTGGAGGAACATTTAACATGCAAATGAATATTTCCAAAAATAAAAGCCAGAGTAGGAATACTTCCATCAGACAATCGAGATCTTAAAGACTGTAAAAAGAGGTAAAGAAGGGCACTATATCATAATAAAGGAGACTACCCAACATGAAGATCTAACAATTGTATATATTTATGCCCCCAACTTGGGAGCACCCAAATATATAAAACAATTAATAACAAACAAAAAGGAACTCATTGATAATAAAGCAATAACAATAGGGGACTTTAACATCACATTGCGAGCAATGGACAGATCACCTAAAACAGAACATCAACAAGGAAATAATGGCCTCGAATGACACACTGGCCGAGATGGAATTCACAAATATCCTCAGATCGTTTCACCCTAAAGCAGCAGAGTACACATTCTTTGCAAGTGCACATGGGACCTTCTCCAGAAGAGATCACATACTGGGTGGGAGAGGAATGGGTAAATAGGTGATGGGTATGAAGAGAGCACTTGTTATGACAGTCTCTGGGTGTTAGTTTAAGTACTGAATCACTAAATCGTACACCTAAAAATAATACCACAATGTATGTTAACTAGGATTTAAATAAAACTAGAAAAGAAAAGAAAAAGAATTATTGAATCCCTATATTGCACACCTGAAGCTAATATACATTATTTACACTGGAATTTAATATTTTTAATGGATTTTACCATAAAAAATAAAGTCTCTAGGAATTGTTGTAAGAACCTACAGCAAAAAAAGAAACATTTATACTATTTGATAAAACATGGTAATAAAACAGTGAGAATGGGATTCAAAGAGCTGAAAACCAAGAAACAGACACTTAAAAAAAAAAAGACAGAGAAAGGGGTGTGGAGAGGGGGGAGGGGCAGAGAAAGGAAATGAGAGAGAGAACCTTCAGCAGGCTCCATGCTAGCTTCAAGCCCAACACAGGGCTTGATCTCAAGAGTCTGAGATCATGACCTGAGCTGAAATCAGAAGGTGGATGCTTAAATATCTGAGCTATGCAGGGATCTGCCTCCCCGCCCCCCACCCCCACCCCCCGCCAAGAAACACACTCTTAACCATAGAGAACCAACTGATGGTTACCAGAGGGGAAGTGGCTGAGGAATGGGTTAAATGGTAGCTGTTAAATGGCCTCCTGATGTGATGAGCACCAGATGTTCTATGGAAATGTGAAATCACTAAATTCTATACCTGAAACCAATATTACACTGGAATTTAAATAAAAACTTAGAATGAAAAAAAGATGAACAAGGATCTATAACATTTGAAATATGACCCACTTTTTTATCCCCCACTCAACTCATTGCAACAGAAACTCCAATGCTAGTAGGTGCAGAAAATATGAACTATTGAGTAGACTCAAGATGAAAAAGAAAATCCGCATAGGTGAAGTAGAAGACCTGTTTCATCTGATCCTAGGAATTCAGCTAGATAGCTCTCAAATCATTCTGAACACCTGATAACTCATCTGGAGATCTATGAAAATAGCTGCAACTCTACCAAAGTGACAACTTTCTGCAAGGCCGAAGGTGCAGAGAGGTGAATCTGAGGTGATACATGAGAAGATAAACCCCAGGGGTAGGCAGCTTCTGGCAGCCATCTACTGAAAAGTGGTAGGGCAGCAGAGCACAAAATCAGAACTTTTTGAAGTCTGCTCTGGTGAGGGATCTCCTGGCCTGAGAGCTGCTCAGGTGGTGAAGCAGGGGCGGAATCCTAGGTGGGGTCATAGGCTCCTTGGGGGTCACAGGAAGACTGGGGGTGCCCTAGTGTGAAGGAGTTCCAGGGCATAGGTGTGGGGGAAACTCGGCACAATCAGCAAGTCCAGGAGTGGGCCGGCAGCTCAGGGGGGCCATAAACCACGAACCCTGCACAGAATGCATGCCCAGTCTCCAAGCAGGGGCCCAACAAGTGGCAGAACCAGTGCGATGCCCTTCCCTCCCCCAGGAGGAACAGCATGTATGGGAGCGCCAAAGGAGTCTGCGTGGTTTGGAGACTCAAAACAGGGGTCGTGTGCCTGAGGTAGAAACAGTCCCAGTCTGGGTGAACACAGAGTGTGGACGGGGACCAGGGAGACAGGAGTGATTGTATGCTTTTCCCTGAGGGCGCACTCAACAGTGGGCTCATGAGCTCTTGGCTCCAGGGCTGGAGACTGGGAGGCCACCATTTGCACGCCCATGCCCTGAAGCTGCGCAGAGAGCCTTCAGGGAACAAAAGCCACCAAGAGCAATCCTGAGCACATGACAGCCTGGCCCCCTGGCAAGTGTTCTGTGCAATCCCGCCTGGGCCAAAGACACCTGAGAATCAGTGCAACCACCCCTCTCCCCAGAAGTTCAGCAGAACATCCAGCCAAGACCAAGTCTACCAAACACTGAGTCCTGCAAAATTCAGGCACTAGGGGAAGATAGCATATAGAACGCACGGTTGTATTTTTATCTCCCCCCTATGATTATTTAGTCTTCCAATTTTATTTTTCCTCTTTTTTTCTCAACCAATTTGTTACTTTATCAACTTTTTAAAAATCTTTTTTTAATTTTCCTTTTTACAGTTAGTTCCATTCTACCCTTTCATTGTATTTAATTTTATCCTGGATTTTTTTTCCTTTCTTTACAATTTTGGGATGCACTTTCTTCTGATAGACAGAAATACACCCAGAATCTAGTGTATGGCTCTATTCTCTTCACCTGTCTGATCATATTCACTCTTTTTGTTTTGTTTTGTTTTGTTCTTCTTTTATTTTTTCTGTTTTGTTAAAGTCTTCTTTTAATTTCATTTTTACACTTACATGTTCAAGGGATTTAACGTTATTTTTGTATATATTTATTCTTCCCTTGCAATTTTGAGATACAAAACCCAACCAAAATATAGTCAGGATACCCTGCATTGCTCCTTTCTGTTCACCTTTCTGTTTATTTTTCCTTTTTTTGCCTTTTAATTTTTATAGTTACATTCTATCCTTTCATTGTATTTAATTCTTTTCATGATATGTTTTTCTTTCCATAGAAGTTTGGTATCCAGTTTTCTAACAAATGGACCAATATATACAGAGGATCTAGTGCTTTTTTTCTATTCTGCTCACCTCTTTGATTATTTTCTCTCTCTCTCTCTCTCTCTCTCTCTCTCTCTCTCGGCTCAAGGTCTCTTCTGTTTTGTTTTGTGTCTATTTCTCTGAGGTTGTTGTTGCCATTTTAGTATTTTGACCCTCATGTGTCTATTCTTCTCTGGGTAGAGCGACAACATGGAAAAACTCACCTCCAAAAAGATAACAAGAGGGGCACCTGGGTGGCACAGTTGGTTTAGCATCTGCTTTTGGCCCAGGTCATGATCCCAGAGTCCTAGGATCGAAACCTATGTCAGGCTTCCTGTTCCGTAGGGAGCCTGCTTCAACTTCTCCCCCATCCGCATGCTCTCTGTCACTATCTCTGTCTCTCTCTGTCTCTCTCTCTCTCTCTGTCTCAAGTAAATACATAAAATATCATAGAAAAAAAAAGAAGAGGAAGAATAAAGAGAATAAGAAGCTGCACTGACTGTCAGGCCCTAATCAATATGAACATAAGTAAGATATTGGACCTAGAGTTCAGAATGATGTTTATAAAGATACGAGTGGGGCTTGCAAAAGCATGCAAGACACTACAGAACCCCTTTCTGGAGAAATAAAAGAACTGAGATCCAATCAAGTCGGAATTAAAAAGGCTATTAATGAGATGCAATAAAAAATGGAGGCTTTAACTGCTAGGACAAATGAGGCAGAAGAGAGAAATACTGATCTAGGAGATAAAATGATGGAGAATATAGACCCTGAGGAAAAGAGAGATAAACAAGTACTGGATCAGCAGGGGAGAGTTCGAGAGATAAGTGATGCCACAAAGCAAAACAGTATTAGAAACACTGGAATCCCAGTGAGCCGGGAAGAGAGAGGGGCAAAAGGTACATTGGAGAAAATTATAGCAGAGAACCTCCCTAATATGGGGAAAGAATGAGGTATCTAAGTTCAAGAGTCATAGAGAATCCCTCCAAATCAATAAAAATAGGTCAACAGCCTGACATATAATAGAGAAACTTACAAATCTCAGAGACCAAGAGAAAACCCTGAAAGCAGCTCAGGACAAGAGGTCTGTAACCTGCAAGGGTAGAAACATTAGACTGGCAACAGACCTATGCACAGAGACCTGTGAGGCCAGAAAGAACTGGCATGATATAGTCAAGGTGTGAGATGAGAAAAATATGCAGCAGCTAGGATCCCAATCAAAATAAAAGGAGAGAGAAAAAGTTTCCAGAAACTAAAAGCATTTGTGATCACCAAACTAGCCCTACAAGAAGTATTTTAAAAGATCCTTTAAGCAAAGAACAAGCCCAAAAGTCACGTAGGCCAAAAGGGAACAGAAACCATATACAGAAACAGTAACGTTACAAGTAACACTATGGCCCTAATTTCATATCTTTCAACAGTTGCCCTGAATGTGAAGGGACTAAATGCCCCAATCAAAAGAAACAGGTATCAGACTGGACAAAAGAGCAAGCCTCATTGATATGCTGTCTACAAGAGCCTCATTTTAGACCTAAAAATACCTCCGGATTGAAACTGAGGGGGTGGAGAACTATTTATCATGCTAATGGACATCAAAAGAAAACCGAGGTAGCAATCTTTATAGCTGACAAATTAGATTTAAACCAAAGATGTTAATTAGAGATGAGAAAGGACAGTAATATCATAATTTTTTACAGCACATCATGATTAAAAAGTCTATGCAATAAGATCTAACAACTGTACTATTGATACCAGTAACACGGCAGAAGCCAGTTGCAGAAACCAATTAATAGCAAAATTAAAGAAACACAACACCTATAAAACAATAATAGTAGAGGACTTTAACACCCCCCTCACTGCAACGGACAGATGGATCATCTAAGCAGAAGACCAACAAGGAAACAAGGGCTTTAAATGACACGTTGGACCAGATGGACTTAACAGACATATTTAGAACATTTCATCCTAAAGCAACAGAATACGTTCTTCTCAAGTGCACATGAAACATTCTCCAAAATAGATCACATAAAGGGTCACAAATGAGGTCTCAACGGGTACCAAAAGATTGGGATCATTCCCTGCTTATTTTCACAACACAATGCTTTGAAAGTGGAACTCAGTCACAAGAGGAAACTTGAAAAGAACTCAAATACATGGAGGCTAAGGAGCATCCTACTAAAATAACGATTGGGCCAATCAGGAAATTATAGATTAAAAAAACTCCATGGAAATAAACGCAAATGAAAACACAACTGTTCAAAGCCTGTGAGATGTGGCAAGGGCGGCTCTTAGAGGGAAGTATAGAGCAATCCAAGCCTTTCTCAAGAAACTAGAAGTTTCAAATACACAACCGAATCTTACACTTAAAGGGGAAATGACACAAATCAAACCTAAACCCAGCAGAAGGGATCCCTGGCTGGCGCAGCGGTTTGGCGCCTGCCTTTGGCCCAGGGCGCGATCCTGGAGACCCGGGATCGAATCCCACATCAGGCTCCCGGTGCATGGAGCCTGCTTCTCCCTCCGCCTGTGTCTCTGCCTCTCTCTCTCTCTCTGTGACTATCATAAATAAATAAAAAAAATTAAAAAAAAAATAAACCCAGCAGAAGAAGAATAACAAAGATTAGAGCAGAAATCAATGAACTAGAAACCTAAGAACAGTAGAACAGATCAACAAAACCAAGCTGGTTCTTCGAATGAACTAATCAGATCAATAAACCCTGGCCAGACTTCTCCAAAAGAAAAGGGAATGGACCCAAATGGAAAAAAAAAATCAAGAATGAAAGCCGAGGGATCACCACCAACACCAAAGAAACACACACAATTATAACAGCACATTATGAGGAACTATATGCCAACAAATTGGGCAATCTGGAAGAAATGGATGCATCCCTCGAGAAGTATAAACTCCCAAAACTGAAAAAGGAAGAAATAGAAAAACTGAATAGAGCCATAACCACAAAGGAAATGAAAAACCTCCCAACAATCAAGAGTGTAGGGCCAGATGGCTTCCCAGAGGAATTCTACCCAACATTTAAAGAAAAATTAATATCTATTCTTCTGAAGCTATTTCCAAAAATAGAAATGGAAGGAAAACTTCTAAACTCTTTCTATGAGGGCAGCAATACCCTGATCCCAAAACCAGACAAAGACCACACCAAAAAAGGAGAATTCTAGAACAATATCCCTGATGGAACATGGATGCCAAAATTCTCACCAAGATACTAGGATCCAATAGTACATTAAAAGGATTATTCCCTACGACCAAGTGGGATTTATTCCTCGCCTACAGGGATGGCTCAACAAACATCTGCAAATCAAATAATACACTATATTAGTAAAAGAACAAGAATCATATGATCCTCTCAATAGATGCAGAAAAAGCATTTGACAAAGTACAGTCTTCCTTCTGATTAGACTCTTCACAGTGTGGGGATAGAGGGAACAGACCTCAGTATCAGAAAAGCCATGTATAAAACCCAACAGCAAACATCATTCTCCATGGGGAAGAACCGAGAGCTTTTCCCCTAAGGTCAGGAACACGGCAGGGATGCCCGCTATCACCACTGCTGTTCAACATAGTACTAGAAGTCCTAGCCTCAGCAATCAGGCAACAAAAAGAAATATAAGGCATCCAAATCAGCAAGGAAAATGTCAAAGTTTCAGTCTTTGCAGACCACATGATACTCTATGTGGAAAGCCCAAAAGACCCCACCCCAACATTGCTAGAACTCATACAGGAATTCGGCAAAGTGGCAGGATATAATACCAATGCACAGAAATCAGTTGCATTTTTAGACACTAACAATGAGACAGAAAAAAAGAGGATTTAAGGAGTCAATTCCATTTGTAATTGCACTCGAAATCATGAGATGCCTCGGAAAAAACCTAGCCAAAGAGGCAAAAGATCTGTACTCTGAGGAGTAAAGAACTCCCGTGAAAGAAACTGAGGAAGACAGAGAAATGGAAAAAGGTTCCACGCTCATAGACTGGAAGAACAAATATCGGTAAAATGTCTATGCTACCTAGAGTAATCTCTACATTCCATGCAGTCCCTATCAAAATACCATCCACTTTTTTCACAGAGCTGGGACCAATAATCCTAAAATTTGGACAGAGCCAGCAAAGACCCCAAATAGCCAAACGACTATTGAAAAGGAACCAAAGCTGGGGCCGTCACAATTTCAGACTTTGAGCTCTGTTACAGAGCTGTAATCATCAAGACAATATGGTGATCAGACCCAGAGATCAAAAGAACAGAATAGAGAACCCAGAAATGGACCCTCGACTCTATGGTTAACTCATCTTTGACAGAGCAGGAAAGGATGTCCAACGGTAACAGTCTCTTCAACAAGTGGTTTTGAGAATATTGGACAGCCACATGCAAAAGAATGAAACTGGACCACTTTCGCAGACTTCTTCCTCTGAAACCAATAATACATTAGCTGTTAATAAATTGGACCTAGATAAAATTAACATCAAAAACAAAAATCCTCAACAAAATGCAAGTAAGCCAAATCCAGGAATATGCAAAAGAAATCATACACCAAGGAAAACTGGGATTTATTCCAGGGATGCAAAAGGTGCTTTAACAGTTCAAAACCAATTATTCCTACACCCTATACCAAGAGATTGAAAAACAAAGACCGCATGATTATCTCAATAAACGCAGAAAACATTACAAAGTCCAATTCCCTTGTGATAAAAATACTCAGTAAACTAATAGAATGAACTTCCTCAAACGGATAAAAGGCATCTGCAAAAACCCCACTGCTGACAGCATACTTTATGGTTAAGACTAAATGCTTTCTTTCTAAGATAACAAAGGAGAATAGGACATCGATTAGGACATGCACCCTCAACGCTTCTCTTCAACAGTTGTACTGAAGGTTCAAACCAAAATGACTAGCCAAGAAAATAAGATAAAGAAATCCACGTTGGAAAGGAAGACATCGCACTATTTCAATGGGGAGGTGACAGGATCCTATATGGAGAAAAACCCTGGGAATTCACTAGAAAATATACAATATACAACTGCAATAAACAATCCAGAATGAAATTAAGAAAACAATCCCCACTATAGCACCATCAAAAGAACAAAATGCCTCATAAATTTCACAAGGAAAGGGTAAAGTCTGTACTAGGGAAACTACAAAACATTGCAGGAAGATACTTTAAAATTTCTAAAAGGAAGACACCTCATATTCATGGATTTAAACAACATTGTTGTAATAGTAATTCTCCACAAATTGATACACAGTCCAACCCAATCTCTATCGCTATCACAATCCCAGTGGACACTTTTACAATGGATTGACAAGCCAGTCTCAAATTTATATAGATATTTCAAGGGAGGGATCCCTGGGTGGCGCAGCGTTTTGGCGCCTTCCTTTGGCCCAGGGCGCGATCCTGGAGACCCGGAATCGAATCCCACGTCAGGCTCCCGGTGCATGGAGCCTGCTTCTCCCTCTGCCTATGTCTCTGCCTCTCTCTCTCTCTCTCTGTGACTATCATAAATAAATTAAAAAATTAAAAAAAACTAAAAAAAAAAGATATTTCAAGGGACCTAAAAGTAGTCCCACAACCTTTATATAACTTTGAATAAAAATGGAGGAATTACACTGATTGATTTTAAAAATAACTACACTGCACTGGGTGTTGTCTGTAAGTGATGAATCACTACGTCCTACACGTGAAACTAATATTACACTGTAAGTTAACTAACTGGAATTTAAATAAAAAGTCGGAAGAGGAAAACTAATGATAAATTACAGTAATCAGGAGAGCGGGACACAGGCACAGAGATAAGCATATGGATCCACAGAATAGATTTTAGAACCCAGGAATATTCTCACACACTGATGGCTGATTCATTTTTGACAAGGAAATGAACACTCTTTTGAATAAATTCTTCTGGAAAAACTGATCATCCACATGTAAAAGATTCAAGCTGGACACCCTCTCTCAAGCCATACGCAAAAAATACTCAAAATGGACCAAACATCTAAATGAAGAAGGAAGGCACAAGTAATGACAACAGGGAACAGGAATTTGAAAAGAAGCAAAATGTCCATGAAATGGGTTTCAGTTTTGCTGCTGCTCCAGCTGAGCTGTTCCTTTAGCTCTGGGAGTCGTCCCGGAAAGGTGCTGGTGTGGCCACAGAATACAGCCATTGGATCAATATAAAGGCCATCCTGGAAGAACTTGTCCAGAGGGGTCGTGAAGTGACTGTTCTGACATCTTCAGCTTCCATTCTTCTTGGTCCCAACAAACAATCTGCTAGTAAATTTGAGACATACCCTACATCTCTGACGAACAAGGATACTGAGGTTACTATGACGCAACTGGCCAATAGATGGATACGTGATCTCCCAAAACATACATTTTGGACACGTTTTGCACTAATGCCAGAAACCCTTTGGAAATGTTCTGGTTGTCTTGATAAACTGTACAGATGCGCCTTTAAACAAGAAACTCATGACAAAACGACAAGGATCAGAGTTCAATGTCATTCTTGCAGACGCTGTGGGACCCTGCGGGGAGCTGCTGGCTGAGCTCCTTAAGATACCTTTAGTGTACACTCTCCGTTTCTCTGCATTTGAGAAACACAGTGGAGGACTTCCTCGCCCTCCATCCCACGTAGCTGTTATTCGGTCAGAATCAACTGATCAAATGACATTCGTGGAGAGAGTAAAAATACATGCTATATGTGCTTTATTTTGACTTTTGTTTCCAAACATTTAATGAGAGGAGTTGGGATCAGTTTTACAGTGAAGTCTTAGGTAAGTCAGGGTTTTTATTCTTTTTCTATTTAAATATTTTACTTATTTATTTGAGAGGGAGAGAGAGAGAGAGAACCCAAGCATGGGGAGCAGCAGGCCGAAGGAGAGGGAGACGCAGGCTCCCTGCTGAGCAAAGAGCCCGATGCTGGACTCAATCCCAGGAGCCTGGGATTATGACCTGAGCCAAAGGCAGACGCTTAACCCATTGAGCTACCCAGGCTCTCCTCAGTCATGTCTTTAATTGGTAGCGGGAAATCTTAATTCTCCTAGTGCCTAGGAAGGTGACTTTGTACAACGTCAAAGGGAATTGTCTTTTATAAGTCAAATGATGGAGTGAATATATGAAGTGATCTCTCAAGCTCCCAAATACCATGGAATGCTTAAATTCTAAGGTCAGGTAGAATCCTGTGTCCACTGCTAATACAAAACGCTCCCAAGAAGTATAACCTACAAACGGAAGCACTGAGGAGTTCCTTGAGCGATCACACATGCGTTCTCGTTTCTTTGTGTGGAACAGGCTGCGCTGTAAGGAGGAGTTTTAGGTCCACAGCAATATTAAGTAGAGCTTGACCTTATATGCCCTGGCGCCTCGCGTGCATTGCCTCCTGTATCCCGCGGCAGAGGAATACGGAGTGTGTTACAATCGAGGAAACCGTATTGACAGATCATTATGCTCCAAAGTCCATAGTTCATGTGAAGGTTCATTCTTGGGGTTGTACATTTGATGAGTCTGGAAATAGTTGTAATATTATGAATCCACCACTCTATTTGTACAGAGTAGTTTCAGTGCCCTAAACATTCTCTGTGCCCTTCCTTTTTCATTTTTAATAGAAAGCATTAGGGATTTCATGAACTATCGTTACCAAAGAAGACCTGTAGACTTAGGATTTACATATTTCTAGCACAACTGTCTATGGAGCATTGAAGGAAATTGTGTCCTCCTTGTATTAGTTTCACTTAAAAATTAAACTGAGTTGCCAAATTATCTGAAGGACGGACTCCTTCACAATTGAAAGTCTGGACTCCCAGACTCAGGAGCCTATGAGTTGAAGTTTCTAATGACTACATACATATTCCTTAAGTGACTACTTAAATTTTGTTCAAGTATGGACACACATGTTATTAGTCTATATTTTTTTTTCAAAATTATGGCTTTCCATTAAAGAAAAAAATGAGCTAAAATTAAGGGTGAACATGCCTATTTGCAGACATTATGATAATTTCCAGCCGCCTTTTTAAAAGGATTTTATTTATTTATTCATGAGAGACACAGAAAGAGAGGCAGGGACCTAGTCAGAGGGAGAAGCAGGCTCCTCGAGTTCCCAGCTGCTTTGATAAATATTTTTATTTAATGCACAAATATTATTAAGCTCTTAACATGAACCAAATAGAGTAATGGCCATACCCTCAAAGACCTCACAATATACTTGGAAAATCTAGAATCAAATAACTTGCTAAATTATAGACAGTAGACTAGAGTACTCTAGGGAAAAGTGTTTCCACGAGTGTGGGTAGGGTTCATTGATTGAGGAGTTGAAATCAGTTTTCACATTTGCATTTGTTACTTTCACAGCTTCCCAGAATACATAAATGCATGTTAAATATTTTAGCGGCTTAGGTTTAATGAGTCTGTTGCACTTTTTCTTTTGTATATATATTTATAAACAATATACATATTTACATATTTTTATTTTCAAACCACAGACACTTTTAAACACTTTTGGCTAAGTCATTTCAAGCTCCTTTCAGAAAATTACCTGGTATATTCACATAACAATATTCCTGTTTCCTCTACCTTTTGCTTGCTCTATTTCCCATCAGGAAGACCCACTACAATATCGGAGATAATGAGGAAAGCTGATACATACTGGGATTTGGAATTTCCTCACCCACTCCTCCACATTTGTTGGAGGCCTCCACTGCAAACCTCCCAAACCCCTGCTGACGGTAACCTGTATCTGTTTGTTTTGCTTTGGTTACTTTTTACTTTGCATTGTCAGTAGAAATGATTCTGTATCCTTTATTCAGAATGTCTGATTACAGTGAGAAAGATATGGGAAGCTGGGTAAAATGACCTGATAATTAGAAATGTAAATATTTCAATATCATTACAATAATGTGAATTTCATTACTATTGCAAAATAACATTATGCCTGGAGACTTTGGGAACAGGGTTCGGTTAAGTTAAGGCCTTCATTATCCTACACACAAGAAAGTATCAATCATTCATTCAGAGAATATTCTTAAAGTGACTAGCATAGTTCAGACGTAAGTGCTGGATATTCAGAGAACAGCGTAGACACAAATTTCCAGCCATATGCACCTGACATTCTACTTGGAAAGAATTTAAGCCTGTGATTAAAACTATGTGAGAAGTGTTATAATAAGGAAAAACCACAATACTGAAGAACATCTAGCAGGGATCATAGGAAGTACCTCATACCATTGCTACTTGAGATCTGAAGGATGTACAGTTGTAAGAGGAAGAGATGGGGAGAGTGGAAGACTACCAAAAATAAATCAGGTAGAGTAATAATGACATTTCCTGAGAAGTCTGAGTTTTGTCTGGTAGAAAGAGGCTGAATAAAGAGGCAGATGATGCTAGAGAAGTATGTGAGAGGCAAATAATTACGAGGATTTTGAAGTATCTACTAAGGGCATTAGGGAGCTAAGGAAAAGGAGAAAAGGGGTGTGAAAAGGGAAAGAAATCTACGATCAGATTTGCTTTTTCAAAAGGCTCTCAAGACGCAATCACTGGATTGGACAGCAGAGGGGCAAGAGTGAAAGAGAACCAGTTAGGAGGTCGTTGCAAGAGTTCAGGTAACATGACAGAAGAACCGGACATTAAAGATATGACTATGCCTACTCTCTACAATGCCAGATAGCCTCATATTTCTATCCAATGAGATAACTACTTAACATTTACAAAATTTTTGAAATTTCTCTGGCACATATTGATACAGAAGGAATATGAAGTACCGTCATGATTTTGTTACTATTATGTTATTAATAACCCAAACTGTGTCAGACTAATTTGATATGATTCCGCATTAAACAAGAACTGGTTTCCAAAAGATAAAGATGGCATTTTCTAGCATAGTCATAGAGAATAGATATTCTGTGCAGTACTTAAGAGTAAATGTGTAGTTTGGCAACCAGATGAGGGCATTGAAACGCTCAAGGTATTCGGTAAGAGTTAAGGCTCTTAACCAGTATTCTCGCTTACAGGGAAGACCATTCCCCAATAATATTGCGTGTGCCCTAACAAAATTGGCAGCCAAACCCAAAATTACTTGGCCTCTTTACAGCCTTTAAATAATTCCTCATCTGTGATCCCAGACTTTGACATTCAGAGCATAAAATGGATTAGCTTTTATTGGAGTAAGTCCGTATACCATATACCAAACCTGTATGAAATTTCAGTAAAGATCCCATAGGGAACAAAGTTCTAGATATCATAGCTTCCGTCAGTCAGCATGATCAAAGAGAAAATGGACATTGTGTGTATAATAAGGATTCTGCACACTTGTTACATTTCTACACTTCTATCTGAAAACTGCCCAGAGACTAAAATTACAAAGTAATGCTGTTAGTACATAGAATGATATTCCTTATGAGAGAAAGAATCTATATGTTTTAAATTGATGGCATATCTTTAAGATACTAATAGACAATCAGCATCCTTTACTAAAATATTAATTGACCTATTAAGAGATCCTTTTTGTCTACCATTTGATTGGCAACAACATAAAACTGAAATCTTGTTCAAGGGTTAATGCAATTTCTCTTGATTACAAATTATTTAGGCCACCTGTGGAAACTTTCACAAGGGTAAAGGCCAAGGTGAGATTAGGGAAAGTTCTATTCAATCTATACCTATTCTTGAGAGATGTCCCCTTCACACTAAGATAAGGTGACAACATCAGTAGGAGTGGAAAAAGAGGAAGAAGAAGAAGAGGACAAGGAGAAGGATGAATAGATGTATAATCATAATGATTAGTAACAGTAGCTGCTGTTATTAAGTTGCAAAATAAGATCTGATTCCAAGTCAATGATTGTGAAGCCTGTCTAATATTCTTTATTATATAAAATAAATTCTTCTTCTAAACGACTTGCCTTCCATTAGTTATTAGGATCCCAGGATATTTCCATACTCTTCATTTAAGAAATAAGACATTTGGAAAATTGCAATAAGAATCTTTAAATGTGCTTATGCACTTTGGGGTGCCTGGGTGGCTCAGTCAGTAAGCAACCGCCTCTTGATTGTGGCTCAGTCTGTGATCTCAGCATCATGAGGTGCAGCCCCAAATCAGGCCCTGTGCTGAGTGTGGAACCTGCTTAGGATTCTCTCTCTCCCTCTCCCTCAGCCCCTCCCACCACTCATGTGCATGCTTGCTCTCTCACTCTCAAAAAAAAAAAGTCTATACATTTTGACTTCATAATATGCACATATAAAACTATACAGAGAAAAATAATCAAAATGTGCAAAAATGTATATATTGTTCACACCAAGGATAAACGTGGATGGAGACTAGGGAGTGAATCTTACTTCCTTTTTTATTCTCTTTCAAGCTTTTCCAAATGTTCTTTCAATAAACCCATGTTATTTATTTTTATAAGAATGTTATAGAATGAGAACGACTAGTCTAAGTCAGTGCTGAACCGAAGGAAAGATTATAGGGAGCCATAGAGAACCATCTTCTACAGCATGGTTGAAGAAGGCTATCAGCAGGGAGCTAATGAGACAAAACATTGAACATAGGTAACTATCAATGTTGCTACAGGTTACTGTCTCCCAGAGATCATGAGGATGCCAAATGTTAGTCATAGGAGAGTAGAGTGACCATCATGTGAAACTAATATCATTAGGGTGGAATTATACTTTTTTAAAAGATTGTATGAAAAAAAAATAAAAGATTGTATGTACCTACGTATGTATGTATGTATGTATGTATGTATGTATGTTTGTATTTAAGCAGGGGGTGGGCAGAGACAGAGGGAGAGAGAGAATCCCAAGCAGACTTTCTGCTGAGGGCAGGATCCTATAGGTGTGCGGGGGGACCTCACCACACTGAGATCATGACCTGTGCTGAAATTGGGACTGGAACACTTAAATGACTGAACCACTCAGGCACCCCTGGGTAGAATCCTACTTTGGCAGTAGTCTCGGGACACCATATAGTCTACAAGGTCAACGTTTGAAAACTTTTTCTTTATTCTATTTTTTAAAAAAGCTTTTAGAGAAGCTGTAGAACAATGAGAAAGAATGAGAAAGCATACTCTTTGTATTGGAAGGATTAATCATTATTTTCCAGAGAGAAAATAAGAAATAATGAATTTAAAACAGAAAGACCAAAAGAAAACAAAACGAAACCAAAAAGGTAAACGTAGTATTGACAAGATAACCAGGAAATTTTGGTTCCTTTCCATTTCTTTCTCTCCTTTCTTTATTTCTTCTTTCCTTTTTTTGGTAGGAGAGTGCATTGAGCAATGAGGAATTACTCTAGCATACAAAGTAGCAAATATTCTTAAATTGGCAAGGATCTGGGACTACAAGCCAGAATAATTACAAAACAATTCCAGTAGAACACGGCTTTACCAAGAGCTTTATATAGTCTGAATTGAGCTACTCAGGAGGGTGACCACATCTCTGCTAAGCCCTGCTGTACCTCTGCCACTGTGGTGCAAGTGCTCCCCAGGGCACTCACTGTGGGGATGACCAGGGCCCCTCCCCTCACTGCCAGTAATGCATAGCACATTCTAATGAGACACCAATTACACAATATGATTTCAGGGCAAAAGATGTCATACTTAAGGAAGACAAAAATATGGTTATTGAAGTAAGTTACTATATATTTCTGGAGTGTCAATAGGAATCACAGGACTACTTTATGCAAATTCCAAAAGGAGAACCCAATGCGTGTATGACAGCATGTCTTAACCTCTAATCCTTAAAGAGTGTTTTAAGAGGAGAGCTTGGGAAATGCTGACAAAGTTTAACGTTAGGTATAGATGATGAAGCTAAGAGAAAAAGGATATAAAGTCATCTCAATCACAATATGATTTTTTTTTAGTGCTCATAGTCAAAGAAATAAAATACCAATGACTAAAGAAAAGCAACTTTTCAGAAAACCTGCCTAGACTAAACACAAGGAGTTTAATAGAACTATAATAATAAATAAGTGAAGGTGAGTTCATATCCTGTTGTGTGGCCTCCTTTCAGGAATCTATGTCAGTCACGGATGACATTATAAAGAATCCAGGTATAATACCACACATCTAAGAGCACTTCCTCCTTGATACTGCATACCGGCTCTCCTTTGTTTCTTGCTTGTGCATACAAACACACACATCCACATAGAAACACACACTCATTTGTACAAATAGACTGATAAAGGAAATCAATCTCATATCAATTGTATACTCCAAAGGAAAGAGGGATTAGATCTATTATAAATAACACTGATGAAAAGGGGATGGAGGCTCCTGAAAAGGTAAAAATAGAATTACCATTTGGTCCAGCAATAAGACTTATGGGTCCATATCCAAAAAGAATTGAAATTAGGACACCCATATTCTTGATGTCACTATTCACAACAGCCACAAGGTAGAAACGACCCAAGTGTCCATTGATGAAGAGATCAGTCGATGAAATGCCGTATATGCACACAATGGAATAATACTCAGAAGAAAATTTTAACATGTGCCATCACGAATGAACCTTAGGACATTATGCTGAGTGAAATGGGCCATTTACAAAAAGACAAATACTGTATGACACCAGTTCTAGAGGAATCTAGACTGGTCAGATTCATAAAAATAGAAAGGAGAATGATGGTTGCCAGGAATGTGAAGGGAGATATGGGGCATTATGCTATAACAGGTTTAAAGTTCCATTTTTGCCAGAAGAGAAAGTTCCGGAGACTGGATGCACCACAAAGTGAATATAGTTAACACTACTGATCTATATACTTAAGAATGTTTAAAATGGTAAATTTTATGTTATACCTATTTTACCACAGTAAAAAAAATCCATTACTTTAATAACTCCTGCTAATACATGATTCAGTTGTTCGTAGCAATCTTTGCAAGAGTAGTTTCCCCGCTGTTATTCTTTTATGATGGAGCAAATCTTTCCCCACAGGAAATGGAAGAATTTGCCAGAGTTCTGGAGAAAATGGGATTGTGGTGTTTACTCTGGGGTCAGTGGTCAGTAACATGACAGAAGAAAGGGTCAATGTGATTGCATCAGCCCTGCCCAGAGTCCACAAAAGGTTACATAAAGTACCTTATAGTGGACAAGCACTGAAAAGGTTCTGGGGCGCCTCGGTGGCTCAGTGGTTGGGCGTCTGCCTTTGGCTCAGGGCCTGACCCAGGGTCTGGGGATCGAGTCCCGCATCACGCTCTCTGTGAGGAGCCCGCTTCTCCCTCTGTCTGTGTCTCTCATGAATAAATAAATAAAATTAAAAAAAATTTCTGTAAAGGTTCTGATCATTCAAATTTAATGCATGAAAATGAAAGGTAAACTATTATGATAGCTCCAATTTATCTCAGGTATCAGGCGGGACCGGAGCAGCTCGGAGGGGCTGCACCGCCAGGATCCCAGAGCCTGGAGACACAGCCCAGGACTTTATTTTAATGTTTTAAATTTATTAAGGTCAAACCTTTGCTTAAGGTAAAACTTTACTCTTGAAGTTTTCCATCTGCAATCCATACATCTTATGGAAAAGACATGGGCCAATGTATAAAATTTCTTCACACCATTCCCTCATAGAGTAGTGTTTCATATCTCATTATCACTGAAAATTCTAGGCCACATAACAGTTGGGAAAACTATGGAAGAAATGCAGGATAATGTGGATATAGACACTATAAAACATTCTCTCCCAGTCTTTCTCAGTTGAGGCAAAGTATTGCCTTGTTGTTGCATCTCGTACTGTAAACAAGTGTCCCTTTCCCATTATATTTTTTGATACTTTTTCTTAATTTTTGTGCTTTTTCTATGTGATTTCACTGTTCAGAATGGCCCCTGACGACAGTGCAGAATACTTTGTAGAGTTCCTAAGAAGAAGCAAAAAGATGTGCCTCAGGGAGAAAACATATTGTTAGCTAAGCTTGCTCAGTTCCATGAGTTATAGGACCATTGGCTATGAGTTTAATGGTAATAAATCAATAATACATATTAAATAAGGTGTCTTGAAACAGATAAGCATACAAAACAGGGCGATGTGTGTATCGACTCATGAAAAGGTGAGGAGAAGCTGGTAGGACCTTACCCTCTATTTCCCCTGGGAGGAATGAGTCAGTGTTTGCTAACATGTTCTGTATAAAACATGAGTACTGTGATAATAAGAATTCACTAAATAGGTAAGGCCTTTACCTAGTGTCAAGAACATAGTGCTTAATAAATATTAGCTATTATGGTTTCACCTTTTATCAGTGCCTCCTTTGAATAAGAGAATCAATGTTTCAAAACCAAAAAATAAGATTAAAATGTTAAAATCTGTTTGAAAAGAAGAAAAAACATTACAGTCTCACCAGTAATCTAAACTGGAAGCATCCTTCCTGACATATACATATGAGATAAGAATTTCACAGCACAAAACAGCACAGATCATTGTAGTCTGATAATACAATTCATGGAAATAAGTCTCTCGCAGGAATTATTTGTTCTGGTGCATTAAAACTCATTCAATGGTGGATAAATTCGATAATTTTATTTGATTCAATTAACATGCCTCCTATCACTAGCAAGGCTTGAGAACAAATACAATAAGTAAGATATCAAGGAGGAAATATCCAGTTTAATATTAACCTACACAACAAGCCACAGAGTTAGAAATATCCAAAGTTTTCAATAACTTTATGTCATGGACTCCAGTTAGTTTATATATACATTAATCGGATGTCTTATCTGTTAAATCACACACTCAAGGGAGTAAAATCCATTCAACATAAAGAGTTTATGAGCAAAATCTGTCACATTCATTATAATCATGGCGTTAGTTCCCTCAAATTATCTGGGCCAGGATCAGAAATAGAATCAAATTTATATCCAAGATTTAATCATTTTATACAAAAATAATGTTAATACACATTGTTGCAATTTCGTTAGAACTGTGAGTAAAAATAGGAAGAAACAAAGTACAGAAAGTTGTGAAAAGTTATTTCCTTAACGTGAGATAAGATTAATATACCATGCCAGATATTGCAAGAGCATGAGAGAAAAAAAAAAAAAATATATATATATATATATATATATAAAACCTTAAGAAAAGGCACATGGGTGACTCAGTGTCTGCCTTTGGCTTAGGTCGTGATCCCAGGGTCCTGGGATGGAGTCTCGCATCAGGCTCCCTGCAGGAGGTCTGCTTCTCTGTCTGTGTCTCTCATGAATAAATAAATTCTTTAAAAAAAAAAAAAACACTTGAGAAATGGTGAATTATTTGTAAATCTTGGTCTTGTTCAGTCAATTAATACAATAACACCTGAAAAAGAGATCAGCAGATAAATCTTAGACAGAGTTTCAATTTAGAGAGCCTGTTGACAGTAGGAATTCAAAAACTAGAAAAGGTTGTAGTTAATAAATTTAGGGCTTTTCCTTATGTGCATATAAATTATTTAACAAGAGCATTTTCTTTCTTTTCCCAGGTAATTGTATGTAATCTCATAATTAGGTTTTATTATCATATGTAGCCTTCACAATCTGGAAAGCCTACATATCAAAAGAGACTTCATGAAAAATCGCCAAGAGGAAATAGGAGTCAATTCAATAATAACTATGTTGGACACAGAGTGACATACAAATGCACGAAGCCTAGTTTCACATTCTCTTTCACTTTATTCAAGGGTTTCTGTGAGGAGGGCAGATCTTTCTGAATACACAAGTCAACTGCTAATTCTTCCAAAAGCATACAAAAAAATAAAAAGTTGATCAAGCAAAGTTAGGTTTATTTGACATAACAAGAAGGGAGAAGGCCACCTTGACAGAGTTTTACTATGATTTGAGATGAAGGAAATCATGAGAAGATTATCCTAAGTTGTTGGTACTTGGGTTGGAGAACTCAAGAAAAACTATATACCACATGGAAGTGGTTGGGACGGGGCAAAGCTTATGACATAACTTTGGATTGCTGGACATAGCGAAGTGAGATCTTGAAACCTGTCTTGCTGAGAAAGCTGTATTTGAATAAGTAAACTATATTAGCTGGTCACAGTTTGGGTTTAACCAACCCTAAAGCAACCCTTTGGGGGGCATAATGTCCCTGATCTTCTTAGCGATATGACTATAACTCTAACATCTCCTCCTCAGTGGTCTATCAGCATACACTCCTCAGTCACTAGAGCTATAAATGTAGGTCTAACAGGAGGTGAGTTTACAAAGATCTACTTTCAGCCGCCCAAGAAATGCTTCTGTCACTAAGTCCCTTTAGTAAACCATTCGTCTTCAGGCTGGACTTGTCAGCCTTTTTATTCTGTCTTCCAGTACTTCCAGCCTTTGGAAGTCATTTTGCATATACCTCCCTCTCATGGAACACATGGCATATTCACAGTGCTGAAAGGAAGAAGCCTATAATCCAAAATACTTTACCTGGGCAGGAGTTCATTCAGAATGGAAAGAGAGATAAAAGAATTTCCCAGAAAAAAGAAAAAAGCCTTGGATAAACTTAAGAGCTGAAACATCTACTCAAAACTATGAAACATTGATGAAAGTCATTTAAAATGACACAATCAGATGGAAAAATAGACTATGCTCACAAACTACAAGAAGTAATATTGTTAAAATGCCCATACTACACAAAGCAATCTATAGATTCAAAGCAATCTCGATCAAAATACCAATAGCATTTTTCACATTATCAAAACAAATAATACTAAAACCTGTATGGAATCAAAAATGACCCCAAATAGCCAAAACAATCTCAGGAAGGAAGAACAAAGCTGGAGGCATCACAATCTCACATTTTAAGATACACTACAAAGCTATAGTAATCAAAACAGCATGGTGCTGACACAAAAACAAATATACTGAGAAGTGGAACAGAAGAGAGAGCCCAGGCATAAAACCCACACTTCTATGGCCAATCAATCTAGGACAAAAGGGGTAGGAATATATGATGGGGGACAGACAGCCCCTTCAATTAATGGTGCTGGAAAAGCTGGACCATTACACATCAAAGAATAAAACTGACCACTTTCTTGCACCATAGCAAAAATAAGCTCAAAATGGAACAAAGACCAAATGTGAGGCATGAAATCAAATGTTAGAAGAAAACATAGGCAGCAATCTCCTTGACATTGTTTGCAGCAACATTTTTCTAGATATCCCTCCTCAGGTAAGGGAAACCAAAACTAAAATAAACCATTGGGACTACACCAAAGTAAGTTTTTGCACAATGTAGGAAACCATCAACAAAACCAAAAGGCAACTTACAGAACAGGAGAAGATATTCACAAATGGCATACCCAGTAGGAGATTAATATCCAAAATATATGAAGAACATAGACAATCCAACACCAAAAAAGTGAAGGAATCCAATTAAAATATGGGCAGACAACCTGAATAGACTTTTCCCAAAGAAGACCAGCAATGAAGGGGCACTTGCTTGGCTCAATTGGTAAAGTATATGACTCTTGATCTCAGGGCCATGAGTTCAACCACCACTTTGAGCATGGAGCCTTCTGAAGAAGTAGAAAGAAGAAGAAGAAGAAGAAGAAGAAGAAGAAGAAGAAGAAGAAGAAGAAGAAGAAGAAGAAGAAAAAGAAGAAGAAGAGTAGAAGGAGGAGGAAGAAGAGAAGGAGGAGGAGGGGAGGAGGAGGAGAAGATAATGATGACAAATAGATGGCCTACAGATACATGAAAATATGCTCAATGTCACTAATCATCAGGGTAATACACATCAAAACGACAAGGAGATATCATCTTACACGTGTCAGAATGGCTAGAATCAAAAAGACAAGAAATACAAGTATTGGCAAAGTTGGAGGAAAAGGAACCCTTGTCCACTGTTGGTGGTGCACCCACTAGAGGAAGCAGTATGGAGGTTTCTCAAGAAACTAAAAATAGAAATGCCATATGCTCCAGTAATTCCACAACTGGGTATTTACCCAAAGAAAATGAAACACTAATTCAAAAAGATATACACACCCTATGTTTACTGCAGCATTATTTGAAATAGCCAGCTAATGGAAATAATGCAAGTGTCCATCAATAGATGAATGGATAATGATGACGTACTATATAGAGACAATGCAATATTATTCCACCACAAACAAAGAATGAGATCTTGCCATTGGTGATAACATGGACAAACTGAGAGGGTGTTATGCTAAGTGAAATATGTCAGAAGGAGAAAGACAAATGTCAGATGATTTCACTTCTATGTGGAATCTAAAAAAAACGAATAAACAAACAGAGCGGAGAGACTCACAAATATAGAGAATTGATAGCTTCTAGAAAAAAGGGGGAGAGGGAAGGCAAAATGAGTGAAAGGGAGTGGGAGATACGGGCTTCCAGGTATGAAATAAATGGAATAAATGTCAGGAGAATAAAACATAAAACGCAGGGAATATAGTCAGTAATTGTAGTGGCATTGTGTAGTGACGAATGGAATTTACCCTTGTGAGCACACCACAGCAGATAGACTTGTTGAATCACTATGTTGTAACCTGAAACTAACGTAACATTGTGTGTCAACTGTACTTCAATAAAAAAGTAATAAAAATGATTTTTATAAAGTTCTCACCACCAAAAAGATAAGTGTGTGAAGTGATGGATGAGAATGGCGTAATCTCTTCACAATATATAAAGCGATTCAAGTCATCATGTTGTACACCTCACCACTGCACAATGTTATATCAAGGATATATCATTAAAGTAAAAAAATTTTCTTTAAATAAAGTAGTATGCTAATTAAAATAAGCAGTCACAAAAGACACTTCATTTATATGAAATGCTCAAAACAGGCAATATATATGACCAAAAAAAGTAGACAACATGTTGACTAAGGCTGGGAAATGCAGAAAATGAAGAGTTCCATCACAGAGTGAAGGTTTCCATTTGGGGTGATGAAAGTGCTCTAAAATTGATCACCAGAGCGGTTGCACAATTCTGTGAATATACTATGAACCACTGAACTGTACACTTTAAATCTGGCACTTGTACGGTATGGAGGCACATGTCAACCAAAGTTTTATGAACAAAACAAAACCATCTCTTGAGTCATCATAACCAGAAAGATAATTTTCCTGAATAAATTATTCATTCTTGTGTCAAGAGGACTGCAGTCACCTCTCACCACCGTCCTCGACACTCTTCCAAAATATACTACGTAAGACAGATGACTTGCACATTGACTCTTAGCTAGATGATAGGACTTAAAATCATCAAACAACATTACACACATTTGCATACAAACGAAGTCATCTATGTTGGCTTTTTCCACTTGCCATCCAAATGCTCGGACAGTTCATATAATGTATTTACTTTGAAAGGTAGGAGTTATATTTTAACTTCCTGATTGATTGCTCCTCGGATATAAGTGCAAGCAATGGTAGGAGAAGGCAGGAATTTCAGAAGCAGCAGCGTGTTCCACCAGGATGTCTACGAAATGGATTTCAGTTCTGCTGCTGCTCCAGCTGAGCTGTTACTTTAGCTCTGGGAGCTGCGGAAAGGTGCTGGTGTGGCCCACAGAATACAGCCATTGGATCAATGTAAAGACAATCCTGGATGAACTTGTCCAGAGGGGTCATGAAGTGACTGTTCTGACATCTTCAGCCTCCATTCTTGTTGATCCGAACAAATTATCTGCTATTAAATTTGAGATTTATTCTGCACATTTATCTAGAGGTGATTTTGAGGCTTTGTTCATAAAACTGCTCAAGACTTGGACATATGATATGCCAAAAGATTCATTTTGGGCGTATTTTTCCGTAATGCAAGAAATTCTTTGGGAATCTTATGAGTCTGCTGAGAAGCTCTGTAAAGATGTAGTTTTGAACAAGAAACTCATGACAAAACTACAAGAATCAAAATTTGATCTCATTCTTGCAGACGCTGTGGGACTCTGCGGTGAGCTGCTGGCTGAGCTCCTTAAAATACCTTTAGTGTACACTCTCCGTTTCTCTCCAGGCTATGCATTTGAGAAACGCAGTGGAGGACTTCCGCTCCCTCCATCCTACGTACCTGTTATTCTGTCAGAATTAACTGATCAAATGACATTCATGGAGAGAGTGAAAAATATGCTATATGTGCTTTATTTTGACTTTTGGTTCCAAACAATGAATGAGAAGAGTTGGGATCAGTTTTACAGCGAAGTACTAGGTAAGTCCTGCTTTTCATTAGTAACATGAAGTCTTAACTCTCCTAGTGCAAGGGAGGAGAGTTTGTATAAGTAGTAAGAGGGAGGAAATTTGTCTTCTAGAAGTGAAATGATGACATGAAAATATAAGGAATCCCTGGGTGGCTCAGCAGTTTGGCACCTGCTTTTGGCCCAGGGTGTGATCCCAGATGTTCCAGATTCTGTCCCTCATCGGGCTTCCCGTGTGGACCCTGCTTCACCCTGTCTCTGTCTCTGCCTCTCTCTCTCTCTCTCTCTCTCTGTGTGTCTCTCATGAATAAATAAATAAATAATCCTAAAAAAGTAAAGAGAGTAAATATAAAATGATCTCCCAATCTCACAAACACATGCAAAGACTTATATATGACAGGGCCAGTAAGAATCCCGCTGTCCATTATGGGTCCATCACACTCTAGGGAGTCAATAACTGACATTAGAGCACTGAGGAATTCTTGAACCAATGACATATCCATTCCATGTGTTTGTTTGTAATATCTTTAAAAAGGGGTGTCTCTGGTTTGCTTTTTAATTTTTTCTTGGTAAAGTACTTTATCCTTCCTTGTTTATGAAATACACAGTGAAAATATTACTTATGCTTGCGTTACTTTTTAGGAGAATTTTAAGTCACAGCATTTTGAATCACAATTTCCTGTATAACCCTCACCCCGACACAGGCATAAGTTTCTCCATTATCAACATCCCCCATCAGGGTGGTACATTTGTTGCAACTCCTGAACCTACACTGACACATTATTATCATCCAAAGTTCATAGTTTACATAAGAGTTTACTCTCAGCTTCGTACATTTTATGAGTTTTAAAAATTTATAACGATATGCATCTACCACTATTATATCAGAGTAGTCTTGCTGCTTTAAATTCCTGTCTGCTGTACTTATTTTCTATATATCCATTTTACTCTACTTTTTCCATCTTAAAAAAACGGCATTAGAAATTTCACTATCTTGATGAAAGCAGACATGTCAACTGAGGGGTCATATATTTCTAGTACAACTGTCTATAGTATTGAGGATATTATTCCCACTTGTTTCTTCAGTTTCCTTAGTTAAGAATTAAAGTGTTGGGATGCCTGGTGCCTCAGCGGTTAAGCGTCTGCCTTTGGCTCAGGATGTGATCCTGGGGTCCCGGGAGAGAGTCCCACATCAGGCTCCCTGCATGGAGCCTGCTTCACCCTAAGCCTGTGACTCTGCCTTGCTCTCTCCATCTCTGTCATGAATAAATAAATAAATCAAATCTTTTTTAAAAAAGAGAATTAAAGTGATTACATATTACCTGAAAGAAATTTTAGGATCAAAGGAATAACTTGCTGAATTGTAGAAATTACACTGAGAACTCTAGGGAAAAGTGTTTCCATTGGTTAATTGACAGGGGAGCTCAAATAATTGTTTACGTTTGCATCTGTCACTTTTGCAGCATTTCAGAATAAACAAATGCATGTTTAATTTGACAGTGGCTTAGGTTTAATAATGTTTTATGACTGTGAATAACTCCTTCATAATTCCTTCCTCCATAGCCAATTAGAAGGCTATGAGATACAATGGCTATGTTAGACTCAGGAATCTAGTATGAAGTTTCTAATGATTACATATTCTTTCACCAGGGCTTATAAATCCTGTTTTTTATTATTTTTTTAAAGATATTTATTTATTTATTTATTTATTTATTTATTTATGAGAGACACGGAGAGAGAGAGAGAGAGAGGCAGAGAGAGAGGCAGGGACACAGGCAGAGGGAGAAGCAGGCTCCAAGCAGGGAGCCTGATGTGGGACTCGATCCCGGGACTCCAGGATCACGCCCTGGACAGAAGGTGGCGCTAAACCGCTGCGCCACCGGGGTTGCCTATAAATCCTGTTTTAAAGGTCTAAATCTTACTGAGGGGTGCACATACATGTTAATAGTTCACATTAAAAAAAAAACAAACTATGTTACTGCCCTAAAGACGTAATGCGCCACGATTAAGAGTGCACGTATCTATTTTCATACTTGTGGAAAATATTCCAGCTGTTACTTGCAAATATTATTTATTACATAAATATTATTAAGCTCCAAATATTAACTAATTACAATGGTCAATACAAGCCATACCCCCCAAAACTCACAGTGTTTTGGAATATCTAGGATCAAGGGAATAATTTGCTAAATTGTAGAAAATTACACTCAGTACACGTGGGAAAGATGATTCTATTGGTTAATTGAAGGGGGGGTGCTCAATAGTTTAGATTTGCATGTTACTTTTGCAGAATTCAAGAATAAATAAATACATGGTCTATTTTCATAGAGGCTGAGGTTAACAAATTGTTTGGTTGTGAATGTACTACTGTGATGTGAGACATGAGTCTTACACTTTGTCTCTCATATTTACATATGATCAACATATATATATGCAAATGTGTATATTTGCATCAATACATGTTTGAATCATACATGTGTCTGTTAGCAAACTACAAATACTTTTAAGCCTTTTTTCTAATTAGTCAAACTCCTTTCAGAAGATTCCATAGTAAATTCACATTCCATTAACCTCATTTCTTCTACTTGCTTGTAGTAGAAGTTACTTGTTATGAGTTTTTTTACTTCTTTATTTACTCTTAGTTTTCTCCCACGTTTTAATTTTCGTTCCAGGATAGTTAACAGAGTGTTATATTACTTTCAGGTGTACAATACAGTGATTCAACACTCCCATACATCACTCAGTGCTCATCATGAGTTCACTTCTTAATCCCCATCACCTATGTTACCAATCCCCCACATTCACCTCCCCTCTGATAACCATCAGTTTTTTTTCCCTACAGTGAAAATCTATTTCTTGGTTTCTCTCTGTCTTTTTGTATTTTGCTTGTTTGGTTGGTTCATTAAATTTGACATATGGGCAGCCTGGGTGGCTCAGCGGTTTAGTGCAGCCTTCCGCCCAGGGTGTGATCCTGGGGACCTGGGATCGAGTCCCACCTCAGGCTCCCTGCATGGAGCCTGCTTCTCGCTCTGCCTGTGTCTCTGCCTCGCTCTCTCTCTGTGCCTCTTATGAATAAGTTAATAAAATCTTTTTAAAAAAATGCCTATTCATGTCTCCTGCCCATTTTTTAAATGTGTTATTTGTTCTCTGGGTGTCGTTGTTGAGTTAGATAAACTCTTTATAGATGTTGGATACCATCTCTTTACTGAAAATGTCATTTGCAAATACCTTCTCCCATTCTGTAGGTTGCCTGTCAGGTTTGCTGATTATTTCCTTGGCTGTACAGAAGATTTTTATCTTGATGAAGTGCCAATAGTTCATTTTTGTTTTTGTTTCCTACTACCATCAATATATCTAGTGAGAAATTGCTCTTGCTGAGGTCAAGAGATCACTGCGTGTTTTCTTCTCCTGGATTTTAATGGTTTCCTGTCTCACGCTTAGGTCTTTCATTCCACCTTGAATATATTTTTGGGTATACTGTAGGAAAGTGGTCAGGGCAGCCCGGGTGGCTCAGCGGTTAAACGACGCCTTCAGCCCAGGGCGTGATCCTGGAGACCCTCCCACCTTGGACTCCCTGCATGGAGCCTACTTCTCCCTCTGCCTGTGTCTCTGCCTCTCTCTCTCTCTCTCTCTCTCTCTCTGTCTCTCATGAATAAAAAAATAAATAAAATAAAATAAAATAAAAGACTAAAAATAAAAATAAAATAAAAAAGAGATCCCTGGGTGGTGCAGCGGTTTAGCACCTGCCTTTGGCCCAGGGCAGGATCCTGGAGACCCGGGTTCGAATCCCACGTCAGGCTCCCGGTGCATGGAGCCTGCTTCTCCCTCTGCCTGTGTCTCTGCCTCTCTCTCTCTCTCTCTCTCTCTGTCACTGTCATAAATAAATAAAAATTTAAAAAAATAGAATAAAAAACAAAAGAAGACCCAAAAAAAATGTGGTCCAGTTTCATTCTTTTCCATGTTGCTGTCCAATATTCCCGACACCAAGAAACTGTCATTTTCCCATTGGATATTATTTCCTGCTTTGTCAAAGATTAATTGCCCATATAAATGTGGGTTCGTTTCTGGGTTTTCTATGCTCTTCCATTGATCTATGTGTCTATTTTTGTGTCACGACCATACTGTTTTGACCATTATAGCTTTGTAGCATAACTTGAACTCTTGTATTGTGATACGTCCGGTTTGGTTTTTTTTCTTTTTCAAGATAGCTCTGGTTATTTGAAATCTTTTGTAGTTCCAACAAATCTTAGGATTGTTTGCTCCAGTTCTGTGAAAAATGCTGTTGGTATTTTGATAGGGATCACACTAAATCTAAAAATTACCTTGGGCAATATAGACAGTTCAATACTATTCTTCCAAGTTTTGTGCATGGAACGCCTTTTATCCTCAATTTCTTTCATCAGTATTTTATAGTTTTCAGAGTACAGGTCTTTCACCTCTTTGGTTAAGTTTTATTATTTTTGGTGCAATGGCAAACAGGATTGTTTTCTTAATTTCTCTCTTCTGCTGCATTATTAGTACATAGAAATATAACAGATTTCTGTACACTGATTTGTATCCTGTGACTTTACTGAATTAATTTATCAGTTCTAGGACTTTTCTGCTTAAGTCTTCAGGGTTTTCTATATAGAGTATCATGTCATCTGCAAATAGTGACAGTTTTATTTCTTCCTGACCAATTTGGATGGTTTTAGTTCTTTTCATTGTCTCATTGCTGTAGCCAGGACTTCTAGTACTATGTTGAATAAAAGTGGGAAGGGTGGACATCCTTGTCTTGTGCCTGACCTTAGAGGAGAAGCTCTCAGGTGTTTCCCATTGAGTATGATGTTCACTGTGGGTTTTCCATGTAAGCCTTTATTTTGTTGAGGTATGTTCCCTCGAAACCAATGTTGCTGAGGGTTTTTATCATCAATGGCTGTTATACTTAGTCAAATGCCTTTTCTGCATATGTGGAAATGATCATATACATTTTATCCTTTCTCTTATTTTTTTTAGCTTTCTAAAGATTGATTGATTGATTGATTGACTGATTGATGATAGACAGAGAGAGGCAGAGACACAGGCAAAGGGAGAAGCAGACTCCATGCCAGGTTCCCAATACAGGACTCGATCTCAGGACTCCAGGATCACCCCCTGAGCCAAAGGGAAGCGCCATACTGCTAAGCCACCCAGGGATACCCATCCTTTCTCTATTGATGTGATCTGTTTGTTTTTTCCCCTTCAGGAAGACCCACTACACTATATGAGTTAATGAGGAAAGCTGATATATGGCTCATTCGAACCTACTGGGATTTGGAATTTCCTCACCCACTCCTACCACATTTTGACTTTGTTGGAGGCCTCCACTGCAAACCTGCCAAACCCCTGCCTAAGGTAACTGATTCCTGTTTCGTTTGCTTTGTTTCCTCTGGGCCATTTCATCAGTATTGTAGCTTAAAAAGGTCATTCCTCAACAATATTCATGTGCCCCAACAATATCTGCAGGCAAATCTAATGTTTCCTTGCTGTCATTCCAACTTTACACAATTCCTCATTTGAGATCCCAAGATTTGACGACTTACATAATTAACAGGTTTAATTAATCTATGAGAACATATGTTTTCCACCACACACCAAGGCCAGACAAAATCTCAGTAAACCTGAGCTCGGAGAAAGCTACACTGTGTATATAATGAGGACCATGAATTCTGAATATTTAATAAAGACCAAATAACTTCTTCCACTTATATCCAAAAAAATCCATCGTATAAAATTGCAAAAGTACACTCTTAGCACATAAGGTGATAATCTTCATGAAAAAAGCAATGACATAATAAGTTTTAGGTTGATATTGAACCTTCAAGAAATAATTGAAAAATAAGCATCCCTTACTGAATTACTTGATGGTCTCTTCATCATGCTGGATGTCTACTAGAGGAATGAGCCACTGTGATTACATCTACCCTTGCCCAGATTCCACAAAAGGTTAGATAAATAACCTTAATCATATATAACTACCTAATGAGTCTGTTAAACTCTGCAAAGGGTCTGATTACCCTGCAACTAAGATCTTATTCAGTGGTTAACCTAATATCGATTTTGATTGCAACATATTTAGGTGTATATGGTAACTCTCTCAAAGTCTAAATCCTGATGTAAAACTAGCAAAAGTTCTATTCAGTCTAACACAAGTGTCCATCAACACACAAATCCATAAACAAAATGTATTTACACACAATGGAATATTCGGTCTTAAATAGAAGAAAATTCTAACACCTACTCCAAAGTGGCAAAGCTTTGGGATATTATGCAAAGTGAAAGTGGGCAATCATAAAAAGACAAATACTGTAAATACTGTATGATTCCCCTGATATAAGGTATCCAGATCACTCAAATTCACAGAAATGTGAATTACAAAATGCAATGATGGTTGCTAAAGATGGTCAAGGAGCAGGGATCAGTGGGTGGCTCAGCGATTTAGCGCCTGCCTTTGGCCGAGGACGTGATCCTGGAGTCCCGGGATCGAGGCACAAATCGGGCTCCCTGAATAGAGCCTGCTTCTCCCTCTGCCTGTGTCTCTGCCTCTCTATCTCTGTTTCTCATGAATAAAAAGATAAAATCTTTAAAAAAAAATTAAAAATAAAAATAAAATAAAGATGGTCTATGAGGGAATCCGTAATTGTTATATAATGGGTATTGAGTTCCAGTTTAACAAGGTGAAAAAGTTCTGGTGATTAGTTGACCAACAGTATAAAATATACACACTATTGAACTACATACTCAGATATACTTAAAATGATAATTTTTTGTGTAGTTTATCACAATAAGAATCAATATAGGCATTACTCTAATAATTCTTGATGATATTTGGTATCTATCTTTAATTGAAGAAAAATTTTTAAAGATTTATTTATTTATTTATTTATTTATTTATTTATTTATGAGAGAGAGAGAGAGAGAGACTGCACGTGGGGTGGGGGAAGGGAGCAGAAGGAGAGAGAGAACACCCAGGAAAGTCCCCACTGGGCACAGAGCTAGACACAGGGCTCAATCTCACAACCCCGAAATCATAACCTGAGCCCAAATCAGAGCCGGATGCTGAAATGACTGAGCCTCCCACGCAACCTCATAGAAATTCTTCCAATAGTGTTTGCTATGCTGTTTCTCTTTTGTGATGGAGCAAATTTTTTCTTCACAGGAAATGGAAGAGTTTGTCCGGAGCTCTGGAGAAAACGGTATTGTGGTGTTTTCTCTAGGGTCAATGGTCAATAACATGCCAGAGGAAAGAGCCAATGTGATTGCATCAGCCCTTGCCCAGATTCCACAAAAGGTTAGACAGAGTACCTTAATTGTATACAACTACCTAATGAGGCTGTTAAACTCTGTAAAGGGCTGGATTACCCTTTCCTTCATGACATGAACATCATTATGATAGCTCCAATTTACGTCAAACATGAGGAAAATATAAATGGCAGATGCTAAAGTACTACAGAAGTCGTTTTGACAATAACTTTGGCATTAACATTGAGATTGGAAAAATATATTTATAGGACGTGCAGAGAAAACCTTGGTATTCTAATGTGTTGTGGGCAGGAATAGCAATCACCAAATTCTGTCTGTCCTTCTTTCCTTTTCCTTACAAGATCTGCATTCCTTTCAAGACTTCCAAGGTCACTGACTACCTCATAGCTGTTCTCAGAAAGGAGTTAAATTTCAACAGTTATGTTAAAGAGGAACTGATAAAAGTCTGAAAAGCACCATACAGTTTACACTTACCAGATAATCCAGATTTCCTTTCCTTCTCCTAAATTTTGAGGTAAGCCTCCTCAGTGTGCTGTGTAGAAAAACAATGCCCAGGGCTCACCAAACTATGTCTAGGTTTTGTCCAGCCAAGATGACTTAGAAAAAGGGAAAAATTGACATGACTGATGGAATGGGCCCTATTCCGAAGGAAAAAGTAAGATCATTGAAAAGGGGGAAGGTGGGTCCACTCCTCAAGGTGCCCAGTGTAATATCTGGTTGCAAAGGACTCTAACTTATAAGAATAATAACTGCTCCCGATTAAGGAAGGAAAAAAAATACATATTAAGGAGTAAACCAGAAACAAGCCTAGCATGGGAAAGTTTCACATGACTCTTTCTGCATAAACTACAATAGTAAATTATTTTCCGATATATAGAATGCACCTGGAGTATTTGGGTATTTGTGAACTACTTTTCGGTCACTGTAATAGTTTCTCCTTATGCTAATTTTTGCTTACCTAGCAAGTTATTTTAACATTCATATAGCAAATATATGCTAACCAATGCAAACTATATTCCAGTTATGAGGATTGCTGGGAAATTCTAAAATCAGAATCTATTTTAATATGGCAATGGAAATTGCTTGGCCATAGATTTCATATCCATCAATGCTTCCAGTGCTTTGTAGTGCATCATTGACATGTCAACAACCAGTTCAATAAAACTTAGCACCACTACACTTTTGGAGTTTTTGTGACACATACACTGTTATTTCTGAAGTGCCAACAGGCTTTTCTTCCCACATGTAAAGAACTGCCAAACCAAGAAATACTAATAATAATCTGCATTCATGTAAAAAAATTACCTTTTTCTTGGAAGTAGTGCCTAATCATAGGTAATGTGAAAGAAGTTAAACGTACTAAGGAGAAATTATTGATATTAATGAATTACTAATAAGCAGAATTACTTGTTTCTCACAAGCAGCAGATTGCACATTGAGCTTTTATGTGATTCAAAACATGTAAAACTCAAATAAAAGAACTTATGGAACAAGTGGCTATGAACAAGTGGATATAAGGGAATGTCCTTCTGTATCACTTAAAAAGATGTAAATAGGTTGGTATTACATTGGAAGATGAGAGCAATGATAACAAAGGTGTGGATCTTAGTAATTTCCTACTCGTTTGCACTAGAATTATAATAACTGCCTAAAAATTTCTTAAATACTTGAATTTGTCCTTGATAATCTCATCTGTCTAATCCTCATGTGTGAAATATTATGATTACATTCATACTTGCTTGAATATAAAAATAAGTAACAAAATGGGGGTATTCTTACTATACTAGGGTTTTAGTAGTCTCATTTTTAATATCTTTTGTCCTTGTTATTTATCAGTCAATGAAAGGAGTCTAACTAGATTATCTCTTAATTTCTTTAAAATGTTCACAAGCTATAACTTCAAAGTTCAACTCATGAAATAAGGTATTTTCTTTAACAGGTTCTATGGAGATTTGATGGCAAGAAACCAGACACCTTAGGGCCAAATACTCGGCTGTATAAGTGGCTTCCCCAGAATGACCTTCTTGGTAAGAATCTGGAAAATATTGAATTGAAAGGAACTCTAAACAAAATGATAACAGTTCATCAAAAAGCAATCTGATTGAGCATTTACTACTCAAAAACTCAAAACAAAAACTTAACTTTCTTACATATATTTTGCAGACCTAGAGGGAAAAAGATAACCAACAACAGTTGGCATGTTGTTATACACAGTCCCATTCCTTATGGCCAGAATCAAAGTATCTGTATTTCAGCTGTAATTACTTCTCCCACATAAGTTGTTACTAACTACCTAGAGCATCACTCTGTCTCCGAATTTTCCCACCTTATTCCTATCCTTTCTCCTTCTGCATGGGTATTCAGTGGCAATGGAAAATAATAGCCTCTCTTTTATTACCAGGAACTCTACATTTTCCCTAGAAAAACACCATAATCTTTTCCATGAAGTCACATTTCATGATAAAGTGCTATCTTTCCTTCCCCTGTTTGAGCCACCACCATCACACTTCCTGCTGCCTTGACACCCTACATGTGAAACTCAATGACTTTACTGTGTCTTTAAGAGAATATGTTCTAACATGCCACCTCCCTTTCTTTTTTTTGCACCCTTTCCCCTTTTTTTGGTGATAAACAGAATGTTATCGTTCAATTTGTCTGTCCAGCAATCTTGTATTCATTTTTCAAGTTACAAGTACCACACCAATCTTCATTTACCTCTCCAGCACATTTATGTGCTTCTTGCGCTGACAGCCAAAAGACATTTTAATGCTGTTTCATGTTTATATAATAACATATGTCTTATGTTGCCCAATTCTCATTTTATTTCTAAGACTTACGGTTAATAATGTGCTGAGATTCATCCAATCCTAGGTCATCCGAAAGCCAAAGCCTTTATAACCCATGGTGGAACCAACGGCATCTATGAGGCGATCTACCACGGGATCCCCATGGTGGGCATTCCCTTGTTTGCCGATCAAGCTGATAACATTGTTCACATGAAGGCTAAGGGAGCAGCTATAAGACTGGACTTCAGCACAATGTCTAGCGCAGACTTGCTCAATGCATTGAGGACAGTCATTAATGACCCTTCGTGAGTATTACATTTTTTTCAATAGATGGAATTTATCGATAGATTCTTCAGTCAACAGTGGCTGTGAGTTTCCTCCCATTCCTAGGAGGCTAATTTGGAAAGAAGCCAAGTGATAGACTGATCTTAAATCTACTTTTATTTTCAACCAGACATTTATTTCACAGTTGCATTTAAATCCCTTTGACTTAATGGGCAACCAATTACTGCAACAATTTTCTACATACACAAATGCAAACTATATATAGTAACTGTAAGAACATTTCAAAGTTCCTATGACAGAAACCATAGGATGAAAGAATGAAGAACTTGAAGTCATGTAAAGTGACTTTCAATTCAGTACCAAAATTTCCAAAGCTATAAATCTCTTTTTGCTCAAACATTGATTTTGGTTCTTATTGTTAATATATTTTATAATATATAATTTGTGTACCATAAAACTAAAAGTATAAAATTCAAATACATGTAGTATATTATGGAATTATGAAACCATCACCATAATCTAAGTTTGGGACATTTTCATTAGCCCAAGAAGAAATCACATATGACTGACTTAGGAGTCTTTGCCCATTTCTCTTGCCTCAAGTAAACATTAATCTACTTCTGTCTCTACAAATTGCTGTATTCTGGGTGTTTCATACAAGTGGAATCATACCACTTATGGGCTTTTGCTTGTGGCTTCTTTCATTTGGCATGTTTTTGAGTTTCATTCGTGTGGTAGGTTTGTATTGCTGAATGATAAATATCCTATGGTATGGATATGCTACAATCTATCCATGTATCAGTTCGTGAACACTTGGGTTATTTCCACATTTAGGTATTATCAATATTGCTACACATTTATTTTGTGAACAAAATTTTTCACTTCTTTTGGGTAGACATCTAGGAGTAGAATTTTGGGTAGACATCTAGGCCACACATTATCTCTATGAGGAACTGCCAAATTGATATCCAAATAAGTTGCACTATTTTACATTTCCACCAGCTAAGTATGGGAGATTCAAGTTCTCCACATCATTTTCAACACTTGCTATCATCTTTTTTATTACAGCCATCCTAGTGGGTCTCTCCTTGTGGTCTTCATTTTCATTTCTCTTACAGCCAAAGTTATTAAACATCTTTTCATGTACTTAATGTCATTCACATATCAGAAACACTGAAAAATGTATTATGGGGAGAAAACAGTAGAGTAATTGCATAATAAAAATACCTTGAAACAAGAGAGAAAGGTAAAGAAATATAAGGCAGGTTGGCCAAATAGAAAAGAAAACAGACTAAGACAGTAGATGAAAATATAAATATGTCAAGACATTAAATCTAAACAGACTAAAGACAAAGATTGTCATAACACATTTTTTAAACTATATGCCAGTTATAAGACATGTTCAAATAGAAATGCGCAAAAAGATTGTAAGTACGAAGAAGATAGTAAATGATCTATTCCAGCAATAACCGCAGAAAGATGTTGGACCCATGCTAATATCAGACACACTAGTCCAGAATCACCAACAAAAATAAAGAGAAGTATTTCATAATGATGAATAGATTGATCTTTCAAAACAGTACAAATTATCAATTAGTGACGCCTACTACGACAAACATCAAAATGCAGTAGAAGTGGGCCAAAGAACAAACATTCAGATTTACAGTCTCATAATACTGAATTTTTAAACATCTTTCTTAGTAACATAGAAAAATAAGATCAAAAGAAGGGAAAAAAGATAACAAGATAATGGAAGGGAGAAATACCTAAGTGTTTTGAAGGGCACAATTTAAAAATGCAACCCATCTGACATATATATACATATATATATATATATGTATATATATATAAAACAACAAAGAATACCAATTTTTCAAGAATGGAATAGATACTGGAATTAACCATATGTGGGCCATAAGCCAAAAGGAATTTTGAAGAATATAAATCATCAAGAGCACACTGTTCAGCTCTACTGGGATTCACTTAGTATCATCAAAAAGAAAGACAACTAAAACCTCTCCACATTTTGGAAATTCAGCAATATACTTTTACATAACTCAGCCAATAAAGAAATCATACTCATCAATACACCTCTTCTCAGCAATTCCACTTCTACATATATACAAACACATGTACAAACATGTAAATCAAAAGATACAAGATTTTTATGGCAGCATTAGTAGTAATAGCCAAAAGATTATTAACACAAATGGCTATTGATCGTTAAATGATGAAGTAACCTGTGCTATTGCCAACAATGGAATACCTAACAGTGCCAGAATTAACCAACAACTCTTACACAAAAGACCAAAGGAAATGAGCGCTCACTTCATATTCTAATATATAAATAATAAAAACTAACCTATGATGACTAAAAGGATCAGGGCAGATGGGGTGCTTCTGGGTAGCTTGTGACACCCTATACCAATATCTTAGTAGTAGGTACATTATTACATCCACTTCACAATAATATTCTAGCTAATTTTGAATGTATGGGTATTCCGTGAAGACTATGTGCATATTTCTTATGTGTTACGCCTGAAGGTTATTTTGGAAAATAAAACATGTTTTCAAGTTCTGGGTTGCAAATAGCAAAACACATACACATAGACACAAACAGAACAAATGTCTCAAGGTGCTAGGATAGTGTGGCCCAGAAAAGTCTCTCTGAGATGGGACACAAAGTTGGGTCATCCATCCAGAGGTAGAAGCAGCCTTGGGGTGTGGCAGGGAAGTGTCCAGCAGACACCGAGGAGCCAGAAAGTGCAAAGGTGCTGGCTGAGGTGGGATACGTCTGGCAACTTCAGTGAACTGCTAGCAAGCCTCTGGGCCTACAGCAGAGTGTACGTGGGACAAAGTGACAGGAAACGAAGTTGCCGGGTGTGTGTATTTGCAAGATCCTAGAGTCCAAAATCCATATTTGAATTTTACTGTAGGTAGTGAGAAGCCAGTTGGAAATTTTTAGCAGGGAAGTGTCATAATCTGATGTCTGTTTTCAAAAATCAGACTGGCTACATGATGGAAAATAAAGAGTAGAGGATAGAAGAATGGAAGGACGAGGCCCGGTGAGGTGGCATTTTACTCACCATGACGCAATTCCCTTTCCTGCTTCATGAGGATCATTCTATAAGTGCATTTCCACCGTCTCTTTTATAGCTGTTACGATGGCTCGTATCCTTTTTTCTGTTAAAAAAGATCAAACTGGGAAGCCTGGGTTGCTCAGTGGTTGAGCGTCTTGCCTTTGGCTCAGGGCATGATCCTGGAGACCCGGGATCAAGTCCCACATCGGGCTCCCTGCATGGAGCCTGCTTCTCCCTCTGCCTGTGTCTCTGCCTTTCTCTGTGTGTCTCTCATGGATAAATAAATAAAATCTTAAAAAGAAAAGATCAAACTAACCTAACTTCCATTTTTACTTTTCAAAACATTCGTCACTCAGAAAATTCCAATTTAAAAGCCAAATCTCCTATGAGGACCCAAATAAAAAACACACGACTTCTGTAATTCTATGGCACTTGTTTTGAATCATTTGTATGGCACTTTTCAAAAACCTTTCATGGGAATTCTTTGATTTGGCAAATTAACTTCCTTTCAATGTCGGTATCTTTATGTTTCTCCCTTAGGTACAAAGAGAATGCTATGAAATTATCAAGAATTCAGCACGATCAGCCTCTAAAGCCCCTGGACCGAGCAGTCTTCTGGATCGAGTATGTCATGCGCCACAAAGGAGCCAAGCACCTGCGGCCAGCCTCCCACGACCTCACCTGGTTCCAGTACCACTCCTTGGATGTCATTGGGTTTCTGCTGGCCTGTGTGGTAACTGCTATGTTTGTCACCACACAGTGTTGTCTGTTTTGTTGTCGGAAGGTCGCAAAAACAGGGCAGAAGATAAAAAAGGAGTAGTCGTATCTGAGGCCTCAAGCTGGTCTGCCTCCTAGATGGGACTCCTCCAGTTGATGCCAGCAAGGAGTTATGATGTAAAGTTCCCTTCCCCTGTGAAGGAACGACTCCTCCCAACTTAGCTTCTGAGATCAACATCTGCTCTCAAGGGATTTATTGCCTGTTTAAGAGTCAGAAATGTGTCATGCCAACAGAAAACCTGGCAAAATAAAATTAAATTAAAATAAAACTCTACGGGAATTTACAGAAACTTATTATTCTAAATGAAAAGTCATCCCCCTCCAAAACTTACTGAGCTTACCTGTGTTTCCAACATTGGGCATGAATATAAGAACATTCAGTAGGCTATTCACAATATCACTGTTACTGTGCAAATACTCAGAATATTTTAACTTCATTTTGGTGCAAAATTTGTCATTTTGTCCTTTGCTAGAGAAACTACAGATAGTTAAAGTTGTATAAAATGACTTACCCATCCATTTTGTTTTGGGTGACCACTAATTCTCCTTGGCTTTTATTGTGTACCCAGTCTGAGCATCATTACTTACCAAAGAACATAGCAAGTTGATGGCCTTATTCCAGTTTACTTATTTTTCAGTGAAATGTTTGTGAAATTAAAATATAACAACCACTACCTGCATCCTATTATAAAAATGAACTATATGAAAGTCTTTGATTTCATGACCAAATTCTCTTTTCTCTTCTTGACCTTTAAAAACATTTTTCATGGGGATCCTTGGGTGGCTCAGTGGTTTGACGCCTGCCTTTGGCCCAGGGCGTGATCCTGGAGTCCCGGGTTCAAGTCCCACATTGGGGTCCCGGAATGGAGCCTGCTTCTCCCTCCTCCTGTGTCTCTGCCTCTCTCTCTCTCTCTCTCTCTATCATAAATAAATAATTAATTAAAACTTAAAAAAGTATATAAAAAAATATAAAAACGTTCATCTGGTTGCTTTCACTCTCATGTTCAGTCTTTGATAATGCATGCAAGGTCTTATTAACTGGCTAGCCCCCTATGGTTCAACAGAGGCAGCAGACAGAAATGCCCATCTACCTTTTTCCTGAAAGAGGCTCATTTGCATACTTTAAAAGCTGTTGCCCAAGGATTGCGTTTCAAATTCAGCACCATCTAGCAACAGACTTTAATCCTCCCTAGCGTCCAGTGGGTGCCATTTTCAAGATCACCACTGTCTCACTGGAATGAGAATGTACACATGTCTGGCATGCTGGCTTTTGTGGCAGCTGCACAGGAGGCATAAAATTTGACCACCTGGCTCTGAGATATTCTTCAAATACATCATATGTTAGGCCACAAAAAAATCTAAATAAATTTAAGAAAATTGAAATCATGTCAAGCAACCTCCCTGATTTGGTGGCCAGAAGTGTAAGAAGCGTTGTATTGTGAAATAACAAGAAATACATATATTGATCTTGGCTCCCAGTTCCTAACAAAGAGCTTCTAAAATCTTTATGAATTCCTTAGTGATAAGTACACTAGTAGCATCTTTTGTGTGTGACCCTAATCCCCAACATGGAGCTCCTAAAACCCTTATAAAATCCTAAGTGATAAGAGCAGTAAAAGCATCTTTTATTCTAATGAGGTAATTCTCCTGGATGACTGGGGGAGAGGGGTAGCTGGAAAAACCACAGCAATATTGAAGCTTACAATTTTCAACTTCGCCCTCCACTTCTTTAGAGAGGGGAAAGGCTAGAATTGAAATAAATATTGATCATGCCCATGCAAGGAAGCCTTCATAAATATTCCCAAAATACAGTGTTCAGAGAACTTTCAGATTAGAGAACATATCTATGTATTTGCAGGTGGTACACCCCAAATTCACTGACATAGAATCTGCTACACTCCAAAACCTCTTAGACCTTGTGCTATGTATCTTTATTTGGCTGTTCATATCCTTTAATAAATTGATAAGTGTAATTTAGTGTTTTCCTGAATTTTATTAGCTATTCTAGCAAATAATCAAATCCAAGGGGGAGAAGGTCATAGAATCTTCCAATTTGTACCCAAGTTGAACAGAAGTTGTGGGTAGCCAGAAGATGTGCTACTTATAATTGGCATCTGAAGTGGCACATGAGACAAGAGCCCTCAATCTGTGAGATCTGATGTTGCCTCCAGTAGCTAGTCAGAATTGAGTTAAATTCAGGGACACCCAGGTGGTATCACAGAGAATTGCTTGATGTGGTAGGAAAAAAAAAAAAAATGCATAGTTGGTGGCCAGAAGTGTCAAAAGTATTGTGAGCATGGTAGTAGTGTACTAGTAAAAGAGAAACACAGGAAGAAGATTGAGGTTTTTTCCTTACATAGTTCTGAAACTAGACATCAATTCAAAAAAGAAAACTGGAAAATTCACAAATACGTGGAGATTAAACAATACAGCATTAATCAGCCCACAAGTCAAAGAAAAAATTAAAGAGAAATTTTAAAATATCTTGAGACAGGGTCGCCTGGGTGGCTCAGCGATTGAGTGTCTGCCTTTGGCTCCGGGCGTAATCCCAGGGTCCTGGAATCGAGTCCTGTGTCAGGTTCCCTGCAAGGAGCCTGCTTCTCCCTCTGCCTGTGTGTGTCTCTGCCTTTCTCTCTCTGTGTCTCTCATGAAAAAATAAATAAAATCTTTAAAAAATATATCTTGAGACAAATGAAAACACAAAGTAAGAAAACTTAGAAGATGCAGTAAAAGCAGTTCTAGGGGGAAGTCCATTTGGATAAACCTAAAAAGAAAGATCCCAAATTAAAAAAACAAAACAAAACAAAAACAACTTAATTTTATACCTCAACAAATTAGAAAAAGAATAACTATACCCAAATTAGTAGAGGGAGGGAAATAATAAAGATCAGAACAGAAATAGAGACCAAAAAGACAATAGAAAAGATCAATGAAACTAAGTGCCATTTTTTGGAAAGGATGAACAAAATGTAAAACCTATAGTTAGACTTATGAAGAAAAAAGAGAAAGGGCTCAAATGAGTAAAATTAGAAATGAAAGAAGAGACATTATAATTGACACCACAAAAATATGACAGATCATAAAAGACTACCATGAAAAAGTACATGGCAGCAATTTGAACAACCTAAAAGAAATGGGAAAATTCCTGGAAACACACAACCCATCAAGACTAAATTATGAAGAAATAGAAAATCTGAACTGACCAATCAGTAAGAAGACTGATTCAGTAATCAAATCTCCCAACAAATAAAAGTCTAGAACCAGATAGCTTCACTGGCAAATTCTACCAAACATTTAAAGAAAAATTAATAGCAATCCTTCTCAAACTCTTCCAAAAAAATAAAAGAAAACAGTTCCAAACTTATGTTGTGAGGCCCACATTAACCTGAAACCAAAACCAGACCAAGGACATACATGTAAAGAAAATCACAGGCCAATATCCCTGATAAGCATAGATGCTAAAATCCTCAACAGAATATTAGCAAGCTGAATTTAACAATAAATTAAAATAATGTATTAAAAGAATCACACACCATCATTAAGTGTGGTTTATTCCAGAGGTGGTTCGACATCTGCAAGTCAGTCAATGTAATATACCACCTCAACAAAATTAAAGATGAAAGTCATATGATCATTTCAATAAATATAAGAAAAAACAACTGAAAAAAGTCAACATCCATATATGATATAAACTCAACAAAGTAGGTATAGAGAGAAAACACCTCAACCTAATAAAAGCCATATATGGCAATCTCATAGATAAGATGACATTCCAAAGGTAAAAAGCTGAAAACTTTCCCTCTAAGATTAGGATAAGACAAGGATATCTATTCTTGCCACTTTTATTTAACACAATACTGGCTGGCAATCCTTCCCAGAGCATCAGGCAAGAAAAAATAAAATCAGCCAAATTGGAAAGGAAGAATTAAGACCGTCTCGATTTGCAGGTGACATAATATTATATATAGAAAACTATAAAGACTCCACAAAAAAAACAAAAACCAATTAGTAGGACTGTGTCATGAGAATGAACCCTTATGGGGAGACACCAGCTTCCCCACAGGGAGGAGACTGAGGCGGCAGCCTGAGTGTCTGGCAGAGCCAGTGTGAGATGAAATGGCAATCCTTCCCTGCTGCCCGGACAATCAAGAGTTTTGGCCGGACCTTTGAGTAAGTATACACCGAGAAAGTGAGGAGCCAGATGAAAAGCACAGACTATGGCACTGAAATGGATTAGTAAGGAATTTAATGATTTGGCCCATGATCCACCATCAGAATGTTCTGCAGATCCAGTTGGGGATTATATGTTTCATTGGCAAGTAACAATTATGGAACCTAATGACAGCTCATATCAAGGCAGTGTATTCTTTTTTGACAATTCCTTTTCCTATAGATCACCCCTTCAAACACCTATGGTTGCATTTACAAGAATTTATTCATCAGGTATTAACAATAATAATATTCTAAGATCACAGTGGTCTCCTGCTTTAACTCTTTCTCAAGTTCTTTTATCCATTTGTTCACTGCTATGTGATCCAAACCCAGATGACCCTGTAGTACCAGAAATTGCATGGATCTATAAAACAGAGGTAAGTACAACAGAATATCTGAGGAGCGGACTCAGAAGTATGCCATGTCATGCTACCTTAAAGTCAGAATAACCTGCATTATAGCTGGAATAAACTTTAAGTTACTGTTCATTTTTTTATTTTCTTATCCAGCTGCTCCCTTATCAGACCTCATCTTTTTAAATTTTATTTTGTGTTTACCTCCCTCCATTCATTCACACGCTCATCTGAGAAAACTTAAGTTCTTCCAGCTTTAGACAACAACTGCTTTTAGAAAATGAAGAACAGTTGCCCAAGATTCAGAATTTTTTTTTAAAAAAAATAGAGCATATTTACTATGTGGCCAAAGTCTTTACTTTAACTTGGTTATGAGACTAAAACCATTCCTCACTGTTCTAACATGCTGAAGAAATCATCTGAGGGGGAGGGAGATGAATGCTTAGTTTTCACATCAAAGGAAGCAGCATTATTCTGGCACCCAAACTTTTTTAAGCCTTCCATTGTTAGAGATTTGAGGTTAACATGATATACTTTATGCTCATAACTGACGTGGCTAGAGAATTGGTATTGTATTTATAGCATCAGTAGAACAGAAAATGTGATATATTTTATGTATGTCAATGAAAGAATGACCTGTCTTGTTCTACAGAGAATGGAAATTGGAAATCAAACACTCTTTGCATTCCAAAATAGGGCTCAAACATTTTGTAATTCTCATTTAAATTGTTAGGAGGCTTGGAGCTATTAATTAATCTATCTTCCAATATACTGTTTAATATAGCACTGAATAAATGATATAAGTTTTTGATGGATGAGTGATCAACTAGTAGCTCTGCTAGTAATTGATTTATTGTTCTTCAATAAAGTTGCATAAACCAAAACAAACAACCACTAGAATAAAGGAAGTCAGTAAAGTTGTAGTATACAAAATCAATATGCAAAAATCAGTTGCATTTCTACACACTAACATCAACTATCAGATGGAGAAGTTAAGCAGTTTTTGTAAGCATTGCTGGAGAAGGTAGTAGCCAGCTCTTACTCAAGATCATGGCTGCCCTCATACCTCTGGTGAAGCCCAAGATCATTAACAAGAGGACCAATCTAAGGTGACTGAAAAGAGGACAAAGACATTCATCCAGCACCAGTCAGACTCTGGTATGTCAAAATGAAGCACAACTGGCAGAAACACGGAGGCACTGATAATAGGGTGCACAGAAGATTCAAGTGCCAGATCTTGATGACCAACACTAGTTATGGGAGCAACAAGAAAACAAAGCACTACTGCCCGTGACTTCCCCAAGTCCCTAGTCATGAAGGAGCCTGAAGTGCTGCTGATATACAACAAATCTTACTGTGCAGAGATTGCTCACAATGTCTTCTCCAAAAACCACAAAATCATGGAAAGAGCAGCCCAGCTGGCCATCAGTCCCCAATCCCAATGCCAGGATACACAGTCAAAGAAGTGAATACACAGTTTATGTGCATGTTGTACTTGTGTTAGTAAAGCCATAAAACTGCAAAAAAAAAAAAAAAAAAAGAGAGAGAGAGAGAGAGAGAGAGGAGAAATTAAGAAAGCAATCCCATCTATAACTACATCAAAAAGAATAAAATACTGGGGTGCCTGGGTGGCTCAGTCAGTAAAGCATCTGAATCTTGATTTTGGCTCAGGTCATGATCTCAGGGTTGTGAGACCAAGCCCTGTGTCAGGCTCTTCCATCAGTGTGGAGTCTGCTTATCCCCGTTGCTTCCCTTGTTTAACACTCACTATCTCTCTCTCTCTCTCTCTCTCTGAAATAAATAAATAAAAATCTTTTTTTAGAAAAAGAGTAAAATACTCAAACACATTTAACTAGGGAGTTGAGAGATCCATAAATTGAAAACTAAAGAGAGAGACTGATGAAAGAAATTGAAGAAGACTCAATTGGAAAGATAGTTTATGCTCATGTATTGGGAAAACCAACATTGTTAAAATGTCCACACTACCCAAAGCAATCTAGAGATTCAATGCAATCCCTAAAAAAATAATATTTTTCACAGAAATAGAACAAACAATCCTAAAATTTGTATGAATCCATAAAAGACCCCAAATAGTGAAAACAATCTTGAAAAACAATTACAAAGCTAGAGGCATCACACTCCCTGATTTGAAATCACATTACAAAGCTATAGAGACCAAAACAGTATAATATTGGCATAAAAACATCGATCAATGGAAGAGAATAGAGGGCCTAGAAATAAACTCGCACATATATGATCAATTAACTTAAGACAAAACAGGCAAAAATATGCAGTGGGGAATGGGCACTCTCTTCAATAAATGTGTGTGTGTGTGTGTGTGTGTGTGTGTGTGTGTGAATATTATTCAGTCATAAGAAAGAAAAAAATTCTGCCATTTTTGACAACATGAATGGACTTCAAGGGCATGATACTGAGTGAAATAAAACAGAGAAGACAAATACTATGTGATCTCATTTACATGTGAAATCAAAAGAGCTGAGCTCATAGCAATGGAGAACAGATTGGTGGTTGCCAGAGCTGGAATTTGGGGGAAATGGGTAAAGGTGGTCAAAAAGTATAAACTTATTTATAACATAAGTAAGACCTGTGGATGTAATGTACAGCATATGGACTGTAATTAATGATATTGTATTGTTGTATATTTAAAAGCTGTTAAGAGAGTAGATCTTAAAAGTTCCCATTACAAGAAAAAAATTATACCTATATGAGGTGATGATGTTAACTAAACTTACAGTGATCAATTCACAATATATACATATGCCAAATTATTAAGTTATACCTTATAGTGTTATATGCCAATATATTGCAGTAAAACTGGAAAACAGATTTTAAAAACATAGAAACTAGGGGAAAATAGAGCAAACAAAACCCAAAGCTAATAGAAGAAAGAAAATAACAAAGATTAGAGCTGAGATACCAAAAAATAGAAAATAACAATAAAGCAAAATAACTGAACCAAAATTTGTTTTTTTCCAAATATCAACAAAATTAATAAACCTTTAGCTAGAAGGACACCCAAAAAAAGAGAAGTCTCACATTTCTAAAATAAGAAATGAGATTGGAGATATTACTACCAACCTTAGGCAAATAAAAAGGATAAGAGAATATTAACATAAATTGTATGCCAACAAATGAGGTACCTAGGTGAAATGGACAAATCACTAGAAAGACAAGAACTATGAAATGAACTCAAGTAGAAAGAGAAAATCTGTATAGACCCATAACAACAACAAAAAGAGAGATTGAATTAGTAATAAAAAAAAAAAAACTACCACAAGGAAAAGTCCAGGGCCAGATGGATTCACTGAATGTTTCTACCAAGAATTAAAAGAAAAAGTAAGACTTTTTATTTTTTAAGATTTTATGTATTCACGAGAGACGCAGAGAGAGATGCAGAGACATAGGCAGAGGGAGAAGCAGGCTCCCTGTGGGGAGCCTAGTGTGGGACCCATTCCCAGGACTGGAATCATGCCCTGAGCAGAAGGTGGATGCTCAACCACAGAGCCACCCAGGTGTTCCTTAATATTCTTTTTAAAAATCCTGCAAAAAATACAAGAGGAGAAAACACATTCAACAAAACATGATACTAAGACCAAACAATGACATCACAAGAAAACTACAAACCAATATTCCTTATGAATGTACAACAAAATGCTAACAACAAAATCCTTAACCATATAAAAAGAATTATACACATACACAAAAAAGTAGAATTAATCCCAGGAATGAAAAGTAGTTGTAATATCTGAAAAATCAATTAATATAATACCACATACAATAGCATAAAAGCCAAAACTTCATGATCATCTCAATAAATGCAAACAAATTTACTGTTATTTTATGAACTCCAGCATCTTTCCTAATTAGAATACTCAGTAAACTAGGAATAGAAGTGAACTTCCTCAAATGAAAGAAAGCATCTACCAAAAACTCTTGCCAACATCATACTTAATGGTGAAAGATTTAAATATTTTCCTTTCTTAGATAAGAAAAAATAAAAGATAAGGAAAGCCACTCTCCACTTCTGTTCAATGTGTTATGTAGGTCCTTCCTAAGACATTAGAAAAGAATGAGAAGTAAAATGATTCCTAATTTAAAAGGAAGAAATAAAACTATCTCTATTGTCAAATGACATGATCTTACATAGAGAAAATCTAAAGACTGCCACTATTAGATCAAAACACAAATTAAGCAAGTTTTCAGGATACAAGATCAATTTATAGAAATCAACTTCATTTGCAATGAGCACTCCAAAATGAAATTCAGAAAACAATTCCATTTACAATACAATCAAGAAGAATAAAATACAAATGAAGTTAACAAAAGAAATTCAAAACTCATATTGTTGCACACTCTAAAATATTGTGGAAGGAAATTAAAGAAGATCTAGTAGCTTCCTGATTTCAAAGCCAACTATCAATCTACAGTACTCAAGAGAGCATGTTACAGGCAAAGAGACAGACATATAGTTCAATGGAAACAAGTTTATAATCCAGAATAAATTCTTCTGGAAAAATTAATTATCCACATGTAAAATAATGAAGTTGGACCCCCCCAACTCAAACCAGTATATATCTATGAAAAAGATATGTCTACACAAAACTTGTACATTAATGTGACTAAACATTATTAATGGCCAAAAATCAGAAAAAAGAAACACAAATGTTTACCAACTAATAAACAATATGTAGTACATCTATCCTATATAATATTATTTGAAAATAAAAAGGAATGAAGTCCTGATTCATGGTACAACAGAGATAAACCTTTAAAGTATTTTGCTAATATAAAGAAGCAGGTCACAACCACATATTGTATGATTTCATTTACATGAAGTGCCTAGAATAGGCAAATCTGTAGAAATAATAAATTCATTGTTGCCTATGGCTGGAGGAATGCGAAGTTGGTGAGTAATGGCTAAAGATTATAGGTTTTCTTTATGGAATGATGAAAGTGATATAATATTGATTATTCTCATGGTTGCTCAATTCTGCAAATATACTATGAACCACTGAATTATGCATTTTTTAACTGGCCAATTGTATGGTAAGTGAATTGCATATCAACAAAGTCTAAGTCTAAAAAAAAATACCAGAAATGTCTGAATATTGATATCCAAGAAATTGTGATTCAGGTGTATAATTATTTCTAATTCTTTTTTCCCAACTTTACTCAGAAATAATTGAAAAATACAATTATGTGTGTGCATATATATATGTGTGTGTGTGTGTGTGTGTGTGTGTGTGTGTGTATGCAGCATGATAAATTGATATTTATATTGTGGAATAATTACCATGATCAAGGTAATTAACACATTCATCACATCATTAAAGCTGTATGCGTGTGTGTGTGTGTGTGTGTGTCTGTGTGAAATGCTTAAGATCTACCCTCAGCAACTTTCAACTATACAATATTGTATTATTAACTACAGTCATACACTGCATATTATATTGACTTACTCTCCCTATATAAAAGTTTCCCCTTTGACCTACATTTTTCTATTTTCTCTTCCCCTCAAGCATTTGACAACTACTATTCTGTTGTTTCTAAAAAATCCGCTTGTTTTTTTAAAGATTCCACACATAAGTGATATAAACCCTATCTTTCTCTCCCTGACATATTTCCTTTATCATAATGTCCTCCAAATATATCCACGTTGACTTTTGGCAAAAGGAAGAATTTTCTTCTTTTTTATGGCCAAATGACATTTCTTTGTATAAGTACCACATTTTCTTCTTTATTCATTTGCCAAAGGACAATTAGGTTGGCTCTATATCTTGACTTTTATGAATAATGCTACAATAAATATGGAGGTTCATACATCTCTTTGAAATGGTGATTTCATTTCATTTTGATATATACCTCCAAGTGAGAGATTACTCGATCATATGGTATCTTAACATTTAATTTTTTGAGGAACTTGATAGTTTTCTTAAATGGATGTACCAATTTAAATTCCCACCAAAACTATATGAGTTCCCTTTTCTCCACATCCTGACTTTTAAATGTCATCTTTTTGAAAATAGCTCTATTAACAAGTGCAAGGTGATACCTCATTGTGGGTTTGATTTGCATTTCCCTGATGGTTCATGATGTTGACCACATTTTCATGTTTCTTGGCAATTCTTTGGGAAAATGTTTATTCAGGTCCTTTACCCATTTTTAATTAGATTATTTGCTTCTTTTGCTAATGATTTGTATGAGATCTTTAGATATTATGGATATTAATCCCTTATGCAATATATGATTTGCAAGTATTTTCTTCCATTCTGTAGATTGCCTTTTCAATTTTTTTATTGTTTCCTTGCTGTGTACAAGATCTTTAGTTTGATGTAGACTTGTTTAATTTAGCTTTTGTTGCCTCTGCTTTCAATACCTTATACAAGATCATTGCCAAGACCCAAAAGACCTGAATAGAAATTTCACAGAGGAAGACATAGACATGGCCAACAAGCACAGGAAAAAATGCTCCACATCACTTGCCATCAGGGAAATACAAATCAAAACCACAATGAGATCCCACCTCACACCAGTGAGAATGGGGAAAATTAACAAGACAGGAAACAATGTTGGAGAGGATGTGGAGAAAGGGGAAACCCTCTTGCACTGTTGGTGGCGATATGAAATGGTGCAGCCACTCTGGAAAACTGTGTGGAGTTAAAAATAGAACCACCCTATGACCCAGCAATTGCACTGCTGGGGACTTACCCCAAAGATACAGATGCAGTGAAACGGCAGGACACCTGCACCCCAATGTTTATAGCAGCAATGTCCACAATAGCCAAACTGTGGAAGGAGCCTCAGTGTCCATCGAAAGATGATGGATAAAGCAGATGTGGTCTATGTATACAATGGAATATTCCTCAGCCATTAGAAATGACAAATACCCACCATTTGCTTCAACGTGGATGGAACTGGAGGGTAGTATGCTGAGTGCAGTAAGTCAATCAGAAAAGGACAAACATTATATGGTCTCATTCATTTGGGGAATATAAAAAATAGTGAAACGGAATAAAGGGGAAAGGAGAGAAAATGAGTGGGAAATATCAGAGAGGGAGATGAACATGAGAGACTCCTAACTCTGGGAAATGAACAAGGGGTAGTGGAGGGGAGATTGGTAGGGGGTTGGGGTGACTGGGTGATGGGCACTTCAGGGGAGCACTTGACGGGATGAGCACTGGGTGTTATGCTATATGTTGGCAAATCGAACTCCAATAAGAAAAATATACAAAAAAAAATATTAAATTAAATTAAATTAAATTAAATTAAATTAAATTAAAAAGATCATTGCCAAGATTGAAGTCAAGAAGTTTTTTCCTGTTTCCCTCCTAGATGTTTTATGGCTTCAGATCTCACATTTAAGCCTTCAATCCACTTTGAGTTAATTTTTGTATAGGGTATAAGGTAGGGATAAAGTTTCACTCTTTTCATGTGTATATCTAGTTTTCTGTGAAAAATGCCATTGAAATTTTGATAGTAATTGAATTAGTGGATCGCTTTGGATTGTATAAACATTTTAAACAATATTAGATCTTCCAATTCATGAGCATGGGATATCTTTCCATTTATTTGGGATATCTTCAATTACTTTCACCAATGTCTTACAGTTTTCAGTGTACAGATTTTTCACCTCCTTGGTTACATGTGCATACACCTAAGTATTTTATTCTTTTTGATGCAACTCTAAATAGGATTGCTTTCTTAATTCTCTTTCAGATAGTTCATTGTTAGTGTATAGAAGCTAAACTGGGTTTTATATGTTAATTTTGTATCCTACCACTTTACTGAATTCATTTATTAGTTGTAATAGTTTTTTGGTGGAGTCTTTAAGGTTTTGTGTATATATCACGTCACCTGCAGAGATAATATTACATCTTTTCTGGTTTGGATGCCTTTATTTCTTTTTCTTGCCTAATTTGCTCTGACTAGCACTTCCAACATTATATTGAATAGGAGTGGAAAGAGTAGGAATATTTGCCTTTTTTAAATCCTTTTTTCCTTTCTAGGGAAGGGATTTCAAATTTTTATCATTAAGTATGATGTTAACTATGGGATGGCAATATATGGCTTTGATATACTGACCTATGTTCTTTATATAACTAATTTTATGGGAACTTTTATCATGAAAGGATGTTAAATTTTGTCAATTGCTTTTTCTGCACCTATTGAAATAATTATGACTTTTACTCTTCCTTCTGTTAGTGTGATGTATCACACTAATTTGTTGAATCATCCTTAATTCAAGAGATAATTTCCACTTGACTATGGTGTAAGATCCTCTTAAAGGTCTTTGAATTTGGTTGCTAGCATTTTGTTGAGGATTTTTGCATCTATGATCATCAGAGATACTGGTCTATCATTTTGTTTTCTTATAGAGTCCTTATTGAGCTTCAGTATCAAGATAATGCTGGCTTTATAAAATGAGTTTGGAAGTTATCTCTCCTCTTTTGTTTTTTGAAAGAGTTTGAGAAGGTCTGGTCAAAATATTTTTAAATCTTTGACAGAATTCACCCAGAAATAATCTGGTCCTGGGCTTTTCTTGGGAGATTTTTATTAGCAATTCAATTTTTCTAATTATTGGTCTGTTCAGGTTTTATGCTGCTTCATAATTCAGTTATAGTTAGTTGTATGTTTCTAGAAAATTACCATTTCTTCTAAGTTATCTGATTTGTTGGTATGTAATTGTTTAAAGTAGGTTTTTATGAACCTTTCTATTTCTGTAGTATCAGTTGTAATGTCTCCTTTTCTTTACAATTTTATCCTCTTTTTGCTGAAGATTTGTCGATTTTATCTTTTCAAAACACCAGCTCTACTTTTATTGATTTTGTATTGTTTTTCTGGTCTCTATTTCATTTATTTTGCTCTGATCTTTGGTATTTTCATCAACCAACTAACTTTGGGCTTAGTTTCTTCTTTTTAATTCATGCAGGTATAAAGTTAGGTTATTTGAGCTTTTTTTCTTACTATAGGCATTTATTGATATAAATTACCCTCTTAGTGTTGTTTTTGCATTATCCCATAAGTTTTATGGGGTTTTTTACGATTTATTTATTTATTCGAAGGAGGACGGAGAGGCAGAGGAAGAGAACATTCAAGTAAACTCCCTGCTGAGCACAGAGCCCATTGCAGGAATCAGTCTCATGACCCATGAGATCATGACCTGAGCTGAAACAAAGAGTCAGCCACTTAATCAACAGAGCCACCTAGGCTCCCAGCATTTTATGGTTTTATTTTCATTTATTTGAAGATATTTTTTATTTTCCTTTTCTTCTTCAACCCATTGGTTGTTCTGGGGTGTGCTGTTTAATTTGCACTTATTGGTGGATTTTGCAGTTTTTTCTCCTTTTATTGATTTCTTGTTTCATACCATTGTGTTTGCAAAAGATAATGGTTTGATTTGAATCTTCTTAAATTTGCTAAGACTTGTTTTGTGACCTATCACATGATCTATCCTGGAGAATATTCCACATGTGTTTGAGACAAATGTATATTTGCTGTTGGATGGTTATGTTCGGTATATGTCTGTTAGTTCCATTTGTTCTAAAGTATAGTTCTAAAGTATAGTATAGTATAGTCCATAATTCCCTTTTTGACTTTATGCCTGGATGATTTCTGTGGTTATAGGTTGGCTACCAAAATCCCTCATTATTATTGCATTGCTCTCTATTTTTCCCTTCATATTATGGTTGTTCAATATATTAAGCGCTCCAATACTGTGCTACTGGGGCTGCCCATATTATTTTGAGTATGATTATATATTTACTTTTACCAGTGAATTGTAGGTTTTCAAATGTTTTCATGTTACTAATTAGTGTGCTTTCATTTCAGCTTGAAGAGCTCCCTTTAGCATTTCTTCTTAGAGAGGTAAGGTGGTAATAAAATCCCTCAGCTTTTGTTTGTCATGGAAAGTCTTTATCTCATTTCTGAAAGACAAGTTTTTGGGTAAAGCATTCTTGGTGAGCAGTTTTCTTCTTTGAACACTTGGACTATATCACTACTCTCTTCTGGTCTGCTAATGGTCTTATGAGGTTCCCTTTTTCTCTTGCTGTTTTACAAAATGATCTCTGTCTTTAATTTTTGAGAGCTTTATTATAAGGTTTTCAATGAAGACCTACCTCTTTGTGTTAAATCTGCTTGAGGATATTTGAACTTCATGTACTTGAATGGCCATATATTTTCCCAGATTTGGGAAATTTTCCGCCATTATTCCTTCAAATAAATTTTCTGTCCATCTCTCTCTCTTCTTCTGGGATTTTCATAATGTGAATATTGCTTCCTTAGTAGTGCCTACAATTCACATAAGCTTTCTTCACTACTTTTCTTTCTTTTTTTTTAAGATTATTTTTTATTGAAGTTTGATTTGCCAACATATAACACCCAGTGTCCATCCCATCAAGTGCCTTCCTCAGTGCCCATCACCCAGTTGTCCCATCCCACTGCCTGCCTCCCTTTCCACTACATCTTTGTTCATTTCTCAGAGTTAGGAGTCTCTCATGTTTTGTCACCCTCTCAAATTTTTCCCACTCAGTTTCCCTCCTTTCCCTTATAATCCCTTTCACTATATCTTATATTCCCCGTATGCATAAATCATATGATGATTGTCCTTCTCCGATTGACTCAGCATGATAACCTCCAGTTCTATCCACGTTGAAGCAAATGGTGGGTATTTGTCATTTCTAATGGATGAGTAATATTCATTGGATAGATGATAGATAGATGATAGATATTGTTATAGATATTGTTATCTCTCTATCTATATATACACCACATCTTCTTTATCCATTCATCTTTCAATGGACACCGAGGCTCCTTCCACAGTTTGGCTATTGTGGACATTGCTGTAATAACCATTGGGGTGCAGATGTCCTGCCATTTCACTGCATCTGTATCTTTGGGGTAAGTCCCCAGCAGTGCAATTGCTGGGTCATAGGGCAGTTCTATTTTTAACTCTTTGAGGAAACTCCACACAGTTTTCTAGAGTGGCTGTACCAGTTCACATTCCCACCAACAGTGCAAGAGGGTTCCCCTTTCTCCACATCCTCTCCAACATTTGTTGTTTCCTGTCTCATTCATTTTCACCATTCTCACTGGTGTGAGGTGGTATCTCATTGTGGTTTTGATTTGTATTTCCTTGATGGCAAGTGATGTGGAGCATTTTTTCATGTGCTTGTTGGCCATGTCTATGTCTTCCTCTGTGAGATTTCTGTTCATGTCTTTTGCCCATTTCATTATTGGATTGTTTGTTTCTTTGCTGTTGAGTTTAATAAGTTCTTTATTGATCTTGTATGCTAGCCTTTTGCCTGATATGTCAATTGGGTTAGCTTGTGTTTCTTAGTTTCTTCCAAATTTAGTTTTGTTAACTGTTTCTTTTGCTGTGCAGAAGCTTTTTATTCTGATTAAGTCCCAATAGTTCATTTTTGCTTTTGTTTCCCTTGCCTTCATAAATGTATCTTGCAAGAAGGTACGTACTGTGGCCAAGTTCAAAAATGGTGTTGCCTGTGTTCTCTTCTAGGATTTTGATTAATTCTTGTCTCACATTTAGATCTTTCATCAATTTTGAGTTTATCTTTGTGTATGGTGTAAGAAAATGGTCTATGGATTCTTTCCTGCTTTGTCAAATACTAGTTCACCATAGAGTTGAGGGTCCACTTCTGGGTTCTCTGTTCTGTTCCACTGATCTTTGTGTCTGTTTTTGTGCCAGTACCACACTGTCTTGATGACCACAGCTTTGTAGTACAGCTTGAAATTCGGCATTGTGATGCCCCTGACTTTGGTTTTCTTCTTCAATAAAGACCCCTGGCCATTCGGGGTCTTTTCTGATTCCACACAAATCTTAAGATGATTTGTTCCAACTCTCTAAAGAAAGTCCATGATAGGGATTGCACTGAACATGTACATTGCTCTGGGTAGCATAGACATTTTCACAATATTAATTCTTCCAATCCATGAGCATGGAATATTTTTCCATCTCTTTGTGTCCTCCTCAATTTCTTTCAGAAGTGTTCTGTAGTTTTCAGGGTATAGATCCTTTACCTCTTTGATTAGGTTTATTCCTAGGTATCTGATGCTTTTGGGTGCAATTGTAAATGGGATTGACTCCTTAATTTCTCTTTCTTAAGTCTCATTGTTACTGTGTAAAAATGCCACTGATTTCTGGGCATTGATTTTGTATCCTGTCACACTGCCGAACTGCTGTAGGAGTTCTAGCAATCTTGGGGTGGAGTCTTTTGGGTTTCTATGTATACAGTATCATGTCATCTGCAAAGAGGGAGAGTTTGACTACTTCGTTGCCAATTTGAATGCCTTTTATATCTTTTTGTTGTCCGATTGCTGAGGCTAGGACCTCTAGTACTATGCTGAATAGCAGTGGTGAGAGTGGACATCCCTGTCGTGTTCCTGATCTTAGGGGAAAGGCTTCCAGTGTTTCCCCATTGAGAATGATACTTGCTGTAGGCTTTTCATTAATGGCTTTTAAAATATTGAGGGATGTTCCGTCTATCCCTACGCTTTGAAGAGTTTTGATCAGGAATGGATGCTGTATTTTGTTGACATATAGCTGCTCATAAAACGTTTTTAAAATATTGTATTTCCTTGGTATTGGTTGTGATCTCTCCTCTTTCATTCGTGATTTTATTGCATCTTTTCTTTTTAATAAGGCTGGCTAGGGGTTTATCTATCTTATTAATTCTTTCAAAGAACCAACTCCTGGTTTTGTTGACCTGTTCTACAGTTCTTCTGGTCTCTATTTCATTGAGTTCTGCTCCAAACTTTATTATCACCCTTCTGCCTGGTGTAGGTTTTACTTGCTGTTCTCCAGTTCCTTTAGGTGCAAGGTTAGCTTGTGTATTTGAGTTTTTTCCAGTTTTTTTGAGGGAGGCTTGTATTATGATGTATTTCTCTCTTAGGATGACTTTTGCTATATCCCAAAGATTTTGAATGGATGTATCTTCATTTTCATTAGTTTCCATGAATCTTTTTAATTTTTCTCTAATTTTCTGGTTGACTCATTCATCTTTTAGTAGGATGCTTTTTAACCTCCATGTTTTTGAGTTTCTTCCAAATTTCTTCTTGTGATTGAGTTCTAGTTTCAAAGCCCTGTGATCTGAAAATATGTAGGGGGCAATCCCAATCGTTTGGTATCAGTTGAGACTGGATTTGCGACCCAGTACGTGGTCTATTCTGGAGAAAGTTCCATGTACACTCTTCACTACTTTTCATTCTTATTTTCTTTTTTCTCGTCTGACTAGATAATATCCAGACATCTGTCTTCATAGATTATTTTTTTCTGTTTGATTGCACCTGATATTGAAGCTCTCTATTGCTTTTCATTGTATTCATTGTGTTCTTCAGTTCCAGAATTTTTTTTATGATTTCTACTGCATTGTTCAACTTCTCACTCTGTTTATGCAGTTTTCCTGATTTCATTGAATCATTTATTTGTGTTCTCTTAAATCTCACTGAGGTTCCTTAAAAAAATGATTTTGTTGTATTTTCTTTTTAAGATTTTATTTATTTATTCATGAGAGACACACGGAGAGAGGCAGAGACAGAAGCAGAGGAAGAAGCGGGCTCCCTACAGGGAACCCAATGGGGGAAGGATCACACCCTGAGCTGAAGGCAGATGCTCAACCACTGAGCCACCCTGGCGTCCCTGTTTTTTCCCCCTAATAATTTTTTCAGATCTCCATTTCTCTGAGATTACTGAAAAACTGTGTTCCTTTGGTGGTGTCGTGTGTCCTTTTTCATCTTTCTGATGGTTTGTATTGATATCTGTGCATCAGAGGTTGCAGTCACTTTCTCAGCATTTTTGGAGTTTTTTGGGGAAAGACTTTCACCTGAAGGTTGCTGCAAAGCTACTGGATGTGTAGAGTGTAGTATCTTTGTTCCTGGGAATACACAGTGATATAGCCTCTATGCAGCTCGATCAGCATAAGCCAGATCCGCAGACTGCAGGAGGTTCTATGGCCAAGGCTACAGAGGCCTTGCAAGTGGCAGTAGCAGCTAGGGGGTATTGAGGTCACTAAAGGTGAAGTCTGCTGGGTACACGGTAGATAGTTCTAACCAAAGAAATCCCTCTTAGCACCACGTCTGGTGCACTGGCACTCCAAATGGCAGCAGGGCTGAGGTACTGGGATCAGACTCATGCAAAAATACTACCTTGCTCTGGCCATGGCATGCAAGTACATTTGCTGTCACAGTGGTGCCAGTCAGAGGTGCAAGCAACTGCAGATTTCCTGTGGAACTGGGGTCTGTGTCTGGGGTTTGCCTCAGTGACTTGGGCCCAGGAGGGCAGCAGGGGTATGGTAGTAGCACAAGCCCTTAGATGACAGGGTTCAGCAGTGGCCTGTGCCCAGGTAGACAGGATACACTTAGCAGCACAGCGTGAGGATAGTAGATCAAATTTCCAACTCTGGTGCCAGAAAGAGTCCTAGAGCAGCAGTAGCACATATCCATTAATAGCCCATTAAAGCCATATGTCAAGACCAAGGGGGTGAGTTGCAGAGAAGCACCAGCATGGCCCTAGTAATGGTAGTTCAAAGTCGTGAGTTAGGACTCAGGGGTGAAGCTCAGAGTAGCAGCAGTGGCCCCAGCAATGAAGGGTTGAAACCATGAGTTAGGACCCAGGGACAGGGTATAGAGCAGCAAAATATACCTTTTGACTGCAAAATTGTTTAAGCTATCTATAACTTGCAGAAGATTCAAAAACTGAGACAAGATTAGTGAAAGTTCTATGTTATCTAACCTCATTTTTGAAAGATTTCCTCATTCAATTTTGAAAACAACTCAATAGGAAGGGGAAAAAGAGGAGGAAGAGAGGGACGAGAAGGATAAATCTCAGAAGGATAAATATTATAATAAGAACTAATAGTAGCTGTTGTTAAGTTGCAAAAGCAAGATTTGAATCCATGTCAGTGATTGTTAAGAATATACAAAGAAGTGGTTTCTCCAAACTACTTATTTTTCCATTAATTAAGTTCTCAGAAAATTTTTGTACCATTTTTAAAGAATTAAGACATTTGACAAAATGCATCAAGAATCTTAAAAATGCTTTATAGGCTTTGACTTCATAATATACTCATTAAAACATACAGAAAAAATAATCAAGACGTGCAAAACCTATTTGGGGTAATTATTCATAAAAGTAAACACTGGAAGTAATCTAAATACCCAAAATTATGTAATTATTAAACAACTTATATTTGTGTATATCACACCATTATAATAGGTTTAATCAAAGAATGCTTAATTACACTAAATTAGCTGTAATATGCGATTTAGTTGAAAATGGGCAAAATGATAAATAGATCACAATTTTCTTGTAGGATAAAAAAGAATACAAATTAGGATTGAAATTTTCAAAACATGTCATAAGGTAGATTTAATTACAGGAATAAAGTTTAGAATGAAAATATACAAGTTTTTGCATAATGTCCTAGAAATCCATCCAGGTGGTCACAAATGGCACTTAGGCTGTTTCCATTGGTTTTGGGAATAATATTTCAACAAATATGGTAGTGCATATATCTGGTCAATATCCTGTTTTTCTTTCTTTTCACCCAGAAGTGGCATTGCTGGATTATATGGTAGATCTATTTTTAATTTTTGAGGAATCTCCATATTGTTTATCATTAGTGACTGATCCAATTTACAGTCTCATGTACAGGGTGCAAGGATACCCTTTTTTCTCCACATCCTCACCAATACTTATCACTTCCTGATAATAGCTATTCTAATAGGCATGAGGTGATAGCTCATTGTGATTTAGATTCACAATTGCCTGATGATTAGTGCTGCTGAGCATCTTTTCATGCACCTGTTGGCCATTTTGATGTCTTCTTTGGAAAAATGTCTATTTAGTTCCTCTGCCCACTTTTTAATCAGATTTTTTTATAATCGAGTTGCACAAGTTCCTTATATATTTTTGATATTAACTCCCTTATCCATTATATGGTTTTCAAAAATTGTCTCCCATTCTAAAGGTTGCTTTTTCATTTTGTTGCTGTGTGAAAGCTATTAAGTTTGATGTAGTCACACTTGTCAGTTTTGTTTTTGTCATTTGTGGTTTTAATCTCATGTCCAAAAAAAAATCACTGTCAAGGCCAATGTCAAGGAGATTCTTCCCTGTTTTCTTTTAGGAATGTTATGGTGTCAGATCTCATGTTTAAGTCTCTGATATATTTGGGTTAATTTTTGTGAGTGGTGTAATATAAGCATCAAATTTAATTTTTCTGCATTAATACGCTGTTTTCCTAACACCATTCACTGATGAGATCATCCTTTCCCCATTGGGTGTTCTTGTTCCCTTGCTGAATATTAGTTGACAGTATATACAGTTTGATTCTGGACTCTTGTATTTTTTTTAAGGTTTATTTATTTGAGGGAGAGTGAGCATACATGTACATGCACATGAGTAGGGGAGGGGCAGAGGGATAGAGAATCCTCCAGCAGACTCCTTGCTGAGTGTGGAGCCCAACACAGGGCTTGACCCCAGGACCCCGAGATCATGACTTGAGCCAAAATCAAGAGCCGGCCACTCAACTGACTGAGCCACCCAGGTGCCCCTGGACTCTTGTATTCTGTTCTACTGGTCTATGTGTCTATTTTTATGCAGGTTCCATACTATTTTATTTACTATAGCACTGTAATGCAGTTTAAAATCAGGGAGTGTGATGACTTTGGCTTTGTTCTTTCTGAGGGTTGCTTTGCCTATTTGTAGTCTTTTGTGGTTGCATGTCAGTTTTAGGACTGTTTGTTCTACTTCTTTGAAGAAGGTCATTGACTTTTTTTTTTTTTTTTTTTTGAGAGAGAGAGAGCATGAGTGGGGGGAAGAGGGGGAGAGAGAGGGAAAGGCTGGTAAGCAGGCTCCATGCTCAGCACAGAACCCAACTTAGGGCTCCATTTCATAACCCTGAGATCATGACCTGAGCCAAAATCAAGAATATGACCCTTAACCAACTGAGCCACCCTGGTGCCCCTGTCATTGACATTTTGATAGGGACTTTTTTCCAGTTGGATGCCTTTTATTTCTTATCTAGTTGCTCTAGTTAGGACTTGTAGTACTATACTGAATAAGAGTATCAAGAGTAGCATACTTATCTTCCTGATCTTAGAGGAAATGCTTTCAAATTTTCACAATATAATGTCAATTATCGGTTTGCCATATATAACCTTTATTGTGCTGAGGTGTGTTCCTTCTATATCTAGTACATTAAGGTTTTTTTTAATGAAAAGATACTATATTCTGTCGAATCCTTTTTTGCCTCTATTGAGAGGATCATGTTATTTTTATCTTTCATTCTATTAATGTGATGTATCACTATTACTGATTTCCAAGTTGAACTATTTTCTCATCCCAGGAAAACTCCCACTTGGTTATGGTGTTTAATCTTTTTAATGTGGTCTTAAATTCAGTTTGCTAATACTGTGTTGAGAATTTTTGTATCTATATTCATCAAGGATATTGATTTCTTTCTTGTGTCCTTATTTGGCTTTAGTATCAAGTAATGCTGGCCTCAGAGAATGATTTTGGAAGTATTCCCTCCTCTTCAGGTTTTTGGAAGAATTTGAGAAGGACTGGAATTAATTTTTCTTTATATGTTTGGTAGAATTCACCAGTGAAGCTGTCTGTTCTTGGGGAATTTCTGTGTTGGGAAGCTTTTGATTACTGATCCAATCTCTTTACTCATTATCAGTCTGTTCAGGTTTCTGTTTCTTCATTATTCAGTGTTGGTCTGTTCTGTTTTTCTAGGACTTTATCTATTTGTTCTTGGTTATCTAACTTGTTGGCATATAATTGTTCATAGTAGTCTTTTATGATCCTATGCACTTCCGTATTATCAATTATAATGTCTCCTCTCTCATTTCTAATTTGTTTGGAGTCTTTTTTCTTGGTTTATCTAAAGGTTTGTCAATTTTGTTTATCCTTTCAAAAAGAGAGAAAAATGAATACTATATGATCACTTGTATGTGGAATCTAAATAGGCCAAACTCATAAAAACAGAATGGTTATGATAGTTATCAGGGGCTAACCACCCTGGCAAGTGGGAAAGTAGGAAAGATACTGTTCAAGGGTACAAACTTGCAACTAGCAGTAATAAGTCTTAGAGAACTGATGCACAGTGTAGTGAATATAAAAATAATGTATTATAATCCCCCCACTTGCTAAGAGACTAGATCTTAATTATCCTAACACAAAAAAAGGAAATAATTATGAGACATGATAGAGGTGCTATAATTACAATGGCAATCATACTACAATATATAAGTGTATCAAGTCAACATGTTGTGTACCTTAAGTTGCATGTTATATATATTTCAACTTTTAAAAAATAAAGCATACAAATTTTAAACCAGGCATATTCCCAGATAGCATGAGTGAATCTTATTTCTTTTTTTGCAATTTTTTATATTTTTGCAAATTATCTTGCAATAAGCTTATTTTCATAAGAATGTCAGGGAATGAGAGCAACTAGTTCATATCAGTGACTAATCTGCAGAGAATATATTACTATACTACTATAGGGAACCATCTTCCACAGCATGGATGAAGAAGTTTTAGGGTAATGAAACAAACAAACAAACAAACAAAACACTGAAAATAGGTCATCTTAACTGTTGCCACAGGTCACTGGAATCACACACACTACCAGGATGCACTATATGAGACACAGGAAAGCTCAGTATTTTCATATTAAAATTAATGCCATCAGGGTGGAACTATTCTTTTGAAGAATGCTCTATAGTCTTCAAAATGCTCTATAGTCTACTGGACCACTGAGGTTTAAAACTATTTCCTTTCTCTGTAAAAATGATTTTGAAAAGAGGTTTTATGACAATGATTAGGATGATAAAGTACGTATAGTTTTTATAATGGAAAACTAGATCATTATGTTTGAGGGATTAGGGAGGGAGGAAGGGAGGGAGGGAGGGAGAGAGGGAGGGAGGGAGGGAGGAAGGAAGGAAAGGAAGGAACGAAGGAAGGAAGGAAGGAAGGTAGGTAGGTAGGTTGGCTTTGACTGAATACCCAGGAAACTGTTGCTCCTCTACATTTTTCTTCCCCTTTGGTAGGAAAGTACACTGAACAATGTGGAATTATTCTAGCATAGAAAGCAATAATTTTTTTTAATTGGCATGGATCAGGGACAAGACAGAATGATTCTGAAACAATTCCAGGCAAACATATCCTCAGCAGGAGTTTTATATACTTTGAACTGAGCTACTCAGGAGGGTGACCACATCCCTGCTTAAGAAAACCCTGCTGTACCTCTGCCACTGTGGTGCAAGTGCTCCCCAGGGCACTCATTGTGGTGATGACCAGGGCCCCACCCTCACTGCCAGTTACACAGAGCACATCCTAATGAGACATCAATTTTACAATATGATTTCAGGGCAAAAGGGCATCGTATGTAAACAAACCCAGTAATATTGTCGCTCAAATATGCAACTACACAAGTATATCTCTGGGTTACAAAGAAGACTTGTAGGATGATTTCACAGAAATTCCAAAGTACAAATCACCCTCCTCAATGTCAGCAATTAGTAATTTATGGAGAGCGTTTGGGAAATTTTGACAAAGTTTAAGTAAGGAATAAAGGACTCTAGGGCTGAGATAATGATAAAGTTACTTTAATCATAAGTAACCTTTTCTTAGTGCTCATAAGTCAGGGAAGTGAAATACTAATGACTAAAATAATTCTCCAGAAAATCTGTCTAGAATAAACACAAATGATTTAGTAGAACTGTAACAATAAAGAATTAAAGGTCAGTTAAGATCTTGCTAAAAAAAAAAAAAAAAAAAAAAAAAAAAAAAAAAAAAAAAAGATCTTGCTGTGTGGCCTGCTTCCAAGAATCTACATATATTGTCTATTATTGTCTAAAAGTATCTATCTCCCCCTCACTATTGTACACAGGTTCTATTTCATTTCTTGCTTACACACACACACTCATTTGTACAAAGATAGATAATAAATTGACCTCGTGCACATATCTCTTTCTCAAGAACCTGAGGACTTAGGTCTGTTAAAAAACAGCCATTACTGAGAACAGTAAGGAGTTGCCTGAAGAAGTTAAAACAGAATTACCACATGATCCCTCCACCCCATTCCACTTCTGGGTATATATCCAAAATAACTGAAATCAGGATACAGAAGAGATATTTGCAGACTCATGCTCACAATAGCGTATTAACAAGTGCCAAGAGGCCAAAGCAACCCAAGAGGCCACCAACAGTTAATAAACAAAATGTGGTATATACAAACAATGGAATATTTGTCTTTAAAAGGAAAGAAATTCAACACGTCACAACATGGAAGAAGCTGTTGTGAGTGAAATGAGTCACAAAAAGATAAATACTATACAATTCAACTTACAAGAGGTTTCTAGACTTGTCAAACTTAAAGAAACAGAAAGTAGAATGATAACTGCCTAGCGCTGGGGAAAAGGAAAATAGAGAATTCTTTTAATAAGCATAGGCTTCTAATTTTAGAAGATAAAAAAGTTCTGAAGATTGATTGCACAATGAATATATTTCCATTACTGAACTGTATACTTACGTACAAGATGGTAACATTTATATATATTATACAATTTTCAATTTTAAAAACACAGATGCTACTTTAATTCCTGACTATATTTGATTTTCTCAATTTGTTTATAGTAATCCTTTCGATAGTGTTTGCTTTGCTGTTCCTCTTTCATGATAGAACAAATTCTTTCTTCAAAAGAAACTGAAGAGTTTGCCCAGAGTTCTGGACAAAATGGTATTGTGGTTTTTACTCCGGGGTCAGTGGTCGGTCCTTAACGGGACAGAACAAAGAGCTAATGTGATTGCATCAGCCCTTGCCCAGATTCCACAAAAGGTAGAGAAAGCACCTTTTGTGAACTACTTAATGAGTCAAACTCTGTAACAAAGTTTTGATTACAAACAATTCCTACAAGAAAGGTAAACTATACAATTTATCTCAAATATCAGGGGTTTTTTGGGGGATGGGGGTGGGGATTTATTTACTCATGAGACACACAGAGAGAAAAGCAGGCTACCCAGAGGGAGCCTGATGAGGGACTAGATCCTGGATCCTGTGATCATGCCCTGAGCTGAAGCCAGATGCTCAACCGCTAAGCCACGCAGGTGCCCCTCAGATATCAGTTTGAAAACCTAAACATGGGGATCCCTGGGTGGCTCAGCAGTTTAGCGCCTGCCTTTGGCCCAGGGCGCGAACCTGGAGACCCAGGATCGAATCCCACATCAGGCTCCCGGTGCATGGAGCCTGCTTCTCCCTCTGCCTGTGTCTCTGCCTCTCTCTCTCTCTGTGACTATCATAAATAAATAAAAAATTAAAAAAAAAAAAAACCTAAACATACACAGTAGATGCTAAAGTAGTAGAGAGGGTGTCTTTTATTGACAATAACTTTGACATTAAACTGTGATATATATCCTTAGATATACATATATAAAGGGGGTAGTATGAAATTTTGGTATGATAGTGGTATATTGTGAGCAGATACAAAAATCACCGAATTTTGCCTTGTCATTTGCTCCTTTTCAATGAAGGATTCCTGAAGGCACTGTACACACTATAGATGTTATCAGGGAAAAGTTAAACTTTAACAGTAGCTGTACCAGCACAATATTAAGCAATATTGATAAAAATCTGAATGTGTCATGCAGTTTTTGCACTTCCCATGTAATCCTGGCCTCTTTTATTTTCCCTAAACTTTGGATATGCCCATTCAGTGTCTTTTCAGGGTGCTATTTAGAAAAGGATGGCCAGAGCTCACCAAACTGTGTCCAGGTGCCCAAGCCAGCCACAATGATTTATAAAAAGAAAAATTGGTCTGCTCCAGTTGGCCGGGCCCTACCAAAGTCTGAGATAGGAAGATAAAAATAAAGGGTGGAGATGGGTCCTGTGCTAAGGAGAACCCTATGCATTATAAAATCTGGCTTCAAATGGACTCTGCTTCTAATCAATCAGATTAACTACTACTGATTCAAGAAGGGAATAAAAGGAGTCAAGCAGAAGGAAGACTGGCATGAAAAGCATTCAGATGCCTCCTCCATAAAATGTATTAGTTTTACTAATGTATAAAATATCTTTTTCCTATCTGATAGCATCTTCACCTAATCACCGATGTTAATTTTTTGCCGAAAATCGGAAGTTACTTAACATCTATGTAACAAAAGATGTTAAACACTAATAAATCATAATCCTGTTTATGCAGATTGCTAGGGAATTCCAAAATTGGCACTTTATTTTGGTACTGGCATATAAATAAATTATATTAATCAGTACTGTCAATGCTTTTTTTTTTTTTTTTTTAAACTTTTATTTATTTATTTATTCATGAGAGACACAGAGAGAGGCAGAGACACAGGCAGAGGGAGAAGCAGGCTCCATGCAGGGAGCCTGATGTGGGACTCGATCCCAAGTCTCCAGGATCAGGCCCTGGGCCAAAGGCAGGCTCTAAACCACTGAGCCACCCAGGCATCCCTGTCAATGCTTTATGCCTTATTTTTGAAGTGTTAAAAGCTGAATAAATTTTAGCATTCCTATTCTGGAATTTTTTCCAACAGCCACATTGTTATTTATGAATTACCAACAAATTCTTTCTAAATCAAAAGAATTCCCAAACCTAGCAATAGTGATACTATTCTGGGTTCATGTCAAAAATTATCAACTGAAATTTTTCTTGGAGGTAGTGTTTAACAATTTATAATCTAAGAGATACTAAGCAAAATTATTAATAAATTATAAGGAAACAAATATTTCTCACAAGCAACTGACTGCATAATTAGCCTTTTGAACATCAAAAGATGTAAATCTTCAATGTCAGACCTTGAGAAACAAGTAGATATAAGTAAATTCCCTTCTATAAGTCAAAAAGAAATAGAGGTTAATAATAAGCAAAACAAATGTGTAGATTAATTTGCCACTGTTTTCTGCACTACAATCATGACTGCCTAATAATTTCTTTAATGTTTGAATTTGTCATCTATGCCACTATGATTTTCTATGCCATGATGTGTGAAATGCCATGACTTTATTCTATACCTGACTGAACATGAAAAACATGTACATGTTATATAAGCATTTCTATTACATCAGTGTTTTATTGGTTCTCATTACCTAAAAGCTCCTGTCTTCATTTCCTCATCTGTCATATGGAAGGCATTTAATTAGATATCTTTAAATCTCTCTAGAATTCTAACATGCTGTAACTTTGAAGTTCAACTCATAGAATAAGTATTTTCTTTACCTAAAAGGTTCTATGGAGATTTGATGTGAAGAAACCAGAAACCTCAGGACCCAATACTCGGTTGTATAAGTGAGTCCCCCTGAATGACTTTCTTGGTATGACTTAGGAGAACAAATACTGAAAACATGAGTAACAGCTGATAACCCCTGGGCAGAGTGACAGCTCAACAAAAAACAAATTTATTGAGTATTATTGAAATACTAAAAAATAAAACTTAAGTTCTTTGTATTATTTCCAGTCCTAGGAAAAACAAGAAAACAATATGAGTTGGCATTTTATTACACAGTCACACTCCTTATGGCCAGAATCAAAAATATTTTTATTTTGGGTGTAATTACTTCTCATAGATGAATTTTTCATTAACATCCTAAATTGTTGCTGTCTTTTTTTTTTTTTTTTGGCTGTCTTTTAAGTATCTCCTTATACTTATTTTTCTCCTACATGCAGAGGTACTTCAAACACTATTGAAAAATAACTCTTTTATTGCCAGTGATTCTCCATTTCCTATAGGAAAAAATCTATAATGTTTTTCATTAATAATACATTTTATGATTAAATGTAGCTTTTTCTTCCTGTTTCCAGTACCACCACCATCATCACCCTTCCTGCCGCCCTGACACCCTTCATAATCAAACTCAATGACTTCACTATTTTTTTGACAATGTTTCTAACATGCCCCCACCTTTGCTCATATTTTTATCCAAAATGTTCTTTCAGTTTGTTCACCTGCCAATCTTGTGACATGTCACATCTACCTCCTAGCAGACTTATATGATTCTTGCTCTGAGTTCTGAAAGCAATTTAAATGCAGTTTCACATGTATAAGGTTATCTAAAATACTGCCTCTGAATTCAGTGCATTATAAGGCTCATTTCTCATTTCAAAGACGTATAATTAATAATTTTAGTGAAATTCACTCAATCCTATGTCATCCAAAAACCAAAGCTTTTATAACTCATGGTGGAACCAACAGCTTCTATGAGGCCATCTATCACAGTATCCCCTACAGTGGGCATTTCTTTCTTTGAGGGTCAACCTGATAACATCCTTTATATGAAGGCCAAGGGATCAGCTGTTGGTTTGAACTTGAACATAATGTCAAGTACAGATTTGCTCAATGCATTGAGGACACTCATTAATGATCCTTCACTGGTACAACTTTTTTTTTTATTTTTACTAGATATTATTTCTAGAGAGATGCTCATATGAAAGCCAGGCAGGCAGCAATGAGTCCTGATACGAAAACAATTAAATTGAGTTAGATTTGATCAATGCTTTGAAGACAGCCATCAATTACATTGTGTCAGAGTAAGTTTTTACCAGTGGTTTCACAGGAAAAGTTTGTAAGATGCTTAAGGATAGTAGAGAAATTTTGACTTAATAAAATGAATCAGAAAAATGGTTAACAGAAAGATTAAAAGGAAGCACTGAGAATTAAGTTGAAGGAACCATGAATGTTATAACAGTACTAATCTGCACAATTATGACTTTCAACATGAGAACTCAACTGTCTTAAACTCTTCTAAAGTGGTTTATTTCTGTAAACCAGTATGACATTATCAATCTCAAATTCCCATCAAACACTTCCAAATTTTCTATGCTAATATTTTGATCCCATTGCTGATAAAGAACTACAACTTTCAAATTTATCCAATTAAAACTATGTGAATACTACTTTTTTTAAAGATTTTATTTATTTATTCATGAGAGACACAGAGAGAGAGGCAGAAGAAGAAGCAGGCTTCTCACAGGGAGCCCAATGTGGGACTAGATCCCTGGACCCAAGATCACACCCTGAGCTAAAGACAGATGCTCAACTGCTGAGCCACCCAGGCGTCCCTGTGAATACTACTTATAAATGCAGTTATAGTCTTAGTAATTTTGGTTATTCTTGTTTTATTTGCTAGAACTGTAAAATCAAAAAGCAAATAACTTGGAAGAGATATATTGGAATATTCCTATTTAAAAGCCAAATTATCTGGACCAGAAATATTTCATTTCCAAAGTATTTGAGGATATACATTAATTTGCTATACTCTTCCTATTATTAACATAGTTATGTATATATATTTTCCCCTTTTTGTTTCATGACTTTAGAAATAAAACTGAGATTAGAGATGCCTGAGTAGCTCAGCAGTTGAGCATCTGCCTTTGGCTCAGGGCATGATTTGGATCCAGGGATTGAGTCCTGCATCAGGCTCCCTGTGAGGAATCTGCTTCTCCCTCTCTTTCTGTCTCTGCCACTCTCTGTCTCTCATGAATAAATAGGTAAAATCTTTAAAATAAATAATAAATTTTGAGATTATTTGGTTATATTATCATAGTGAACATTTGCATTTCAAAAGCAATGTTAATTTTAATTTAGCCCAACTATTATTCATTCTAAATAAGTACATGAGAAGCACATATTTTGTTTTTCCAAGGACTGTAGTTTTCATTTGGTAATTTTATGTGAAAGCACATCTTTCTAAAATCGATGTCTTTCTACATTTTTAAATTTTTAACAAGGTTAAGCTGTGCTCAAAAATGAAAACTTATTAGCTGTTAAATAGTGAATGTTATTATATTGGTACACACTGTACCCAATTCTTTGTAGACATTAAGTAACTTTTACAAATATGTTTCAGGATTACTTCCCTCCTTTCAAAAACCCAGTGCTGTCACCATGGTTTTCACAGGACAGGGACAAAGGTTACCTCCATGGTTATTGCTACAGTGCTGGACTATAGCGCTTCATGATTTAGTTTGTAAGCCCTCTCTCTTTATTCACCCTTCTCTTCCTTGTCTGTTGTAGTCCATAATCATTTCAACAGTAGAAACAAATGCAATTGGCAATGCCCGCAAGTGAAATGTTGAACACTTTCCAAATTCTAAAATGACAATACTAACAAGAAAAGCCACAACACCAAACACAGAGTCTACAAATGACAGGAACTCCTGTCAATACATTATTCCTCAAAATAATCAGATAAGATACCATTCCTATCCACTCAAAAGTGAAAAACTGAAGAACAGAAATGATTTAAAAAAAAAAAAAAAAAAAAGCAGACAAGGTGTCGGAGTCAAGACAAACGAACACAATCCACTTCCACACTGGTAATCACTGATTTACTGCTATACGGTCAATACCAGCTCCGGATCAGCTCTGCCTGGACACATCCCTGAACCTCATTATGGATTTGTCTCCTATCTCTGGATTATGATAGTATTTTGCAACCTGCTTATTGGATCTATTAATAATTCCTTACTGGATAATTCAAAACTTGTGTGTCAAGATGTTTTTTGTTTTTGCCTTTGGGACTTAAATCATTCTACTTTCTAAGCTAGAAATACTTGTCATCTCCCATCTTTTTTTTCTTTACAGCTTCAAGTCCTAGATATCCAACAAATTCCAGTCCATAAAGATTTCTGTAATTGCCTCTAAGAAAAATAACATTTTTCTTCTAGTGTTATGTGGCACTCCTTTTTATCATCCACATGAAAATTTCACTTATGTATTTTTTCTAGTTCTACAAATTATTTGATTTCCCTTCAGCTATAAAGAATGCCATGTGGTTATCAATCGTTCATCATAATCAGCTTACAAAGCCTCTGGATCAAGCAGTCTTCTGGATTGAGTTTGCCATTCATCACAAAGGAGCCAAGCACCTAGGCCCAGCTTCTTACAACCTCACCTGGTTCCAATACCACTCTTTGGATGTGACTGGCCTCTTATTGGCCTCTGTGGCAATTGTTACTTTCCTCGTCATAAAATGTTGTTTTGTTGTCAAAAGTTCAAGAAAAGAAGGGGAATAGACTTTTGAGACATAGTAGGCATAGTAAGCTAGTAAGCATAAGTAAGATCACTTCATTTAATTCAACCACTGTGGATCAAGTTGTGACAGACTCTCCTCCATATAAGACCTGTACCTCACCCAATATGTTTACTCTTGGCTAACCATGTTGTTAGTTAATCCATTCTACCCTAAGAGGGAAATAACCCTATATATTTTTTGACTACTTCCTTCAATATTCTTCTTGAGAGTCTTCAATTCTGTTCATCAAACCAAAGAGAGCATGGTACCTATAAAGATGGATTACATTCTACTTATAATTCTAATTTTATAAATCCTCAAACAGTTCTACTTTACTGATATAATTTCATAACTGAAAAAAACTCAGTAGAGCTTTAGTCTTTGACTTAAGAAGCCTGATTGTTTTTATTACACATTTTCAGAAAACATCTGTATATGTAAAATCAATCAAATAGAATACATGTGTCCCTGACAAAGAAAAACACAGCTGAACACCTGTTAAAAATGGACAGTTGTTTTTTTTTTTTTTTTTATGATAGTCATACAGAGAGAGAGAGAGGCAGAGACATAGGCAGAGGGAGAAGCAGGCTCCATGCACCGGGAGCCCGACGTGGGACTCAATCCCGGGTCTCCAGGATCGCGCCCTGGGCCAAAGGCAGGCGCCAAACCGCTGCGCCACCCAGGGATCCTCAAATGGACAGTTTTTATTCATATCACTGCAGCAGGGGAGATCACAGTATAAACTGAGTTCAACTCCAACTAAGACAAAGGTGACTGATGTTTTTAAGGGATGGCAGATAAAGAACAAAAAAGATCCTGGGCGGCTATGTGGAAATGGAAAATCACAGAAAATCACAGAGTAAGTAGAAAATTACTGAAAATGGCATGGCAAGATGAGTTAGACAATGTATGTGTTGTTGTCAGGATCACATTTTCTTGAGCAAAGATTCAACGTGGAAGGTGGGGACATTTTTAAGGACACAAACCATGACCTAAGTACAAATGGAAGAGAAGTTAAAGTTTGGTCAAGTCCCTTAACACAGTGTTTAAGCAAGTCCTTGTGTTTGTAGTTCACACAAAAATATTCTTTCCTGTAAATTTTCTTTGTTACAGGAATTCTAAGTGGTTCTAACTGGCTTCCTACCTAAACCTATGCAACCACTGAAATCTCTGGTTAAAAGGACTAAAGATATTTCCCCCCCAAAGCTTTGGATGTCTGAATTCCTGTTCTCATTTTATTGAACAACTCTTTATAACTGGATAGGAAGACACCAAAAAAAGCAGAGTAATAATGATAGGTGGGGCCCAGTGAGATTTTAGTCCAATCCCTATGGATTATAGTGTTAGATTTCCCTCCCCCTCCAATAAGATCTCCCATTTTTTGGCCTTACCTTGTCAAGTCAAATATTTCTAACTCCTTTAATACCTGGGATACTGAGGATATCAATACAGAAACTTAGGGACGCCTGGGTGGCTCAGTGGTTGAGCGTCTGGCTTTGGCTCAAGTCATGATCTCAGGATCCTGGGAATGATTCCCACATCGGTCTCCTCACAGGGAGCCTGCTTCTCCCTCTGCCTGTGTCTCTGACTCTCTCTCTCTGTCTCTCATGAATAAGTATATTTAAAAAAAAAACAGAAACTTATGTAACCTTTTATTAATTCTTTTCTCACATCACATAGAAATATAAATTGCAGATGGCATAAAGAGCCAAATACTGTAACAATTTTTGAAGTCCATGCATAACAAAGTATTTAAATAGCAAAAAGGTCTCCAAAGCTTTCCTTCAAATACTGGCAATAGAGTCTTTTTTTTTTCTTTTTAAGATTTTTTATTTATTTATTCATGAGAGACACAGAGAGAGAGATAGAGGCAGAAATACAGGCAAAGGGAGAAGCAGGCTCCATGCAGGGAGCCCAATGTGGGACTCAATCCCAGGACTCCAGGATCACGCCCTGGGCCAAAGGCAACCACTGAGCCACCCAGGGATCCCCTTAGAGCCTTTAGACTTAGAACACAACTTACAAAGTGAATCACAAAAAGAAAAAAGAAACCAAGTTAAGAGCAGGTCTTCTGCCTGACAAGAGATGTATTTAAACAGTTGGATGGGGTAGCCCGGGTGGCTCAGTGGTTTAGCACCACCTTCAGCTCAGGGCGTGGTCCTGGAGAACTGGGATCGAGTCCCACGTCAGGCTCCCTGCATGGAGCCTGCTTCTCCCTCTGCCTGTGTCTCTGCCAATCTCTCTCTCTCTCTCTCTCTCTCTCTCTCTCCTCTCTCTCTGTCTCTGTTTCTCCCATGAATAAATAAATAAAATCTTTAAAAAAAAAAATAAATGGATGGAAATGAGGCACACTTAGCACTTTTGATTATATGGAGATTTTTATAGCATTCTTCTATACAACAAAGATTACTTTTAGCAATAATCACTAATAAAACTAATGATAATATCCAGAAAGGAAACAATGAATATTTTTATTAAACTTGGAATATATAATTATGTCACTAAAAAGTAAAAAATAAATAGCAAAGTACAAAGAAAAAAGTAATGTATTAATGTTCTTCAATTGCATTAATATCTTCTTAGAAAAAGTCAGGTAGGGGAGGGGACTGAGGAGAGAAACCCTACACATACACATTAGCCTGAAGCACAACTCTGTGTGTACTACCCAAGCTGAATTTGAATTTACTTGTTTAATGAAGTAACTTCTACAAATAAGATAATGACCTTGTCAAAGTTGATCTTTGCAATCCATAGACCATATAGCCAGATACATAAACCTATGTCCAATCACAGGTGATCAAGAATTCTCTCATTACTTTTAATTCTGAAAGGCTTCATATAAAGCAATATAATACTTATAGTTAGAAAAGATGTAAACATAAAGATACATTTAGCAGAGTCACAAAAATCCCGTTATAAATTCTAAAAATTGCAGTACTATCCATGTGTTTCTTCAAGACTGATTCTAGCAGCTTTCAAATGTCTAAAAAGTCCAAAAAACTTAAACACAAAACTCCAAGTGGTTACACAGAATGACAGAACTGATGTAATTTTTTCATCTTTATAATCCCTGTACTAGTATTGTTTATTTCAAATATATTGCTTACAATCAGAATTATGTAAGCACCATAAAGGTGGAAGACAAAAATCAAATGATTATGAACTTAATAATAATGCAGGAAGCTGGGTCCATTAAGTCAGGAATTGTGTAACTAAGAGTTTTAACTTCCATATTCCATATATGGAATGTTTATCAAAGGATAAGTAATTCAAATATACTACGTTTTTTCTCATATTTTTAACTACATATTTAGGATTTCTTTCATTGTTAAAAATTCTATTTACTTGAGAGCTTGTGCACAGCGAGAGAGAGAGAGAGAGAGAGAGAGAAAGAAAATAGGCAAAAGCAGGGGGGAGAAGAGAGGCAGATGGAGAAGCAGACTCCTAGATGGGCAGGGAGCCTGATGGGGCTAGATCTCAGGACCTGGGATCATGATGGGAGTCAAAGGCAAATGCTTAATGGATGAGCTACCCAGGTGCCCCTCAGATGAGTAATTTCAAAATGAAGTTTATGAAATGGCAGCTATATAGAAGTCCAGCCTCAAAGATGGGGCTGAAGAAGTCTGTAGCCTCACTGATCTCAAATGTATAATCAGAATAGACACACTAGCAGGCTAGATTCTTTAGATTCTTTGTATGAGTGGTAGCTAGCACAGTAGTGGTTAAAGGGAGTCATTTTGTTAGGCCCCCATGTAACCATCTCTGTATATCACCAATCTGTTCAAACAGCCATCATAGTAGCACTAGAGTGATCAGTTACTTGGTGCCTCTTCTCTGGTGGAATCATTCTATTGCTTCATTCTTAAATATGAATGGATAACCAAAGATGAGCAAACATTTGGAGAAAACTAATAAAATGGCAGAGGTAAGGCTAAAATAGACACACACACATATAGCCCACCCCCTCAGAATAGACATAAGAATTTTGAGAAATGAAAGATTAGTAACTTCAGATACCAAAAATACTTCATTCATATAAAAAATAATATACTAATATAAAGAATATACTATAAAACAAAAAAGGGAAGGCTCTTGTATATTTTACCCCTCTTATGACCCATCTCGTATCTTTTCAGTCCATTTTTCCCTCCAGTTTTTGCTGGGACAAGGAGCTTCTGAACGGTTATAACCTAACAGCACAGAACTCTCACATTCTGCACTGACTGCATACAACTACTGACAAAACTCACCTCACACTCACATGTGTATAATCTAGCAGTATGTTCAACATAATCTCTCCTACCCTCTAGGTAGTCATTTGCAGGTATATTCCACACAGTTTTTCACTGGGTCTCAGTGGGATTAAATCCCAGATGTTCAGGCATAATCAACTTGGTAATATACTTGTACTGACTTTCCTCCCTCCCCTGGACTTCCCTGTTTCACCTTTCCCTGTCCCTTACTCCTGTAACCTTCGGATTTCTCAAAATACACTACTGCATTCTCATCTTTATCTCAGGCTCTGAGAAGAACACTGAGATCATCTGTACCAGAACTGGCTTTGTTATTATTTATTTATTTATTTATTTATTTATTTATTTATTTATTTATTTATTTATTTCTGGCTTTGTTATTTATTTACTTACTTACTTACTTACTTACTTACTTATTTATTTATTTATTTATTTATTTATGAGAGACAGAGACAGAGAGAGGGGCAAAGACACAGGCAGAGGGAGAAGCAGGCTCTATGCAGGGAGCCTGATGTGGGACTCGATCCTGGGACTCCAGGATCACGCCCTGGACCAAACGCAAGGCACTAAACCGCTGAGCCACCCGGGCTGCCCCAGAGCTGGCTTTATTTTTTTTTTTTTAATGAATTTATTTTTTATTGGTGTTCAATTTGCCAACATATAGAATAACACCCAATGCTCATCCCATCAAGTGCCCACCTCAGTACCCATCACCCAGTCCCTCCCACCCCCCGCCCACCTCCCCTTCCATCACCCCTAGTTCGTTTCCCAGAGTTCGGAGTCTTTCATGTTCTGTCTCCCTTTCTGATATTCCCCACTCATTTTTTCTCCTTTCCCCTTTATTCCCTTTCACTATTTTTTATATTCCCCAAATGAATGAGACCATATAATGTTTGTCCTTCTCCAATTGACTTACTTCACTCAGCATAATACCCTCCAGTTCCATCCACATTGAAGCAAATGGTGGGTATTTGTCATTTCTAATGACTGAGGAATATTCTATTGTATACATAGACCACATCTTCTTTATCCATTCATCTTTCGATGGACACCGAGGCTCCTTCCACAGTTTGGCTATTGTGGACATTGCTGCTATAAACATCGGGGTGCAGGTGTTAAAAGCAGATCCAAGGCAGCCCGGGTAGTTTAGCAGTTTAGCGCCGCCTTCAGCCCAGAGTGTGGTCCTGGAGACCCAGGATCGAGTCCTGCGTCCAGCTCCCTGCATGGAGCCTGCTTCTTCCTCTGCCTGTGTCTCTGCCTCTTTCTGTGTGTCTCTTATGAATAAATACATAAAATCTTTAAAAAAAAAAAAAAAAAACAGATCCACAAGATGAAACTTGGGAATTGGACAACTAGTAACTGGCAATAATCATCTCATTGCTGATGACATGTGCAATGGTGACACTCCTAGAATTCAGTAAAATCACAATTTATGATTCACATAGAGGAGTAAAGAATAGGGAAGGTAAAGTACTGATTTATGGACTATATGGACATAATAGTAATTACATAGTATATAGAACGGGAATGGCTTTTTTAAGATTTTATTTATTCATGAGAGACACACAGAGAAAAGCAGAGACAAGGAAAAGGGAGAAGCAGGCTCCTCAAGGAAAGCCTGATGTGGGAGTCAATCCTGGGACTCCAGGACCACACTCTGAGCTGAAGGTAGATGCTCAACCGCTGAGCCACCCAGGCATCCCCACAAAAATAGCTTTTGTTAACAGTTTTATTTTTTTTTAAGGTTGTATTTATTTATTCATGAGACACACACACACACAGAGAGAGAGAGAGAGAGAGAGGCAGAGACACAGGCAGAGAGAGAAGCAGGCTCCCTTTACAAGCCTTTTAAAACTGTTAACGTGGGCAGCCCGGGTGGCTCAGCGGTTTAGCGCCGCCTTCAGCCCAGGGCCTGATCCTGGAGACCTGGGATCAAGTCCCACGTCGGGCTCCCTGAATGGAGCCTGCCTCTCTCTCTCAATCCTCTCTGTGTGTTCTCATGAATAAATAAAATCTTTAAAAAAATAAAAGGCTTCTAAAAAGAAAACAACAGCTCAGTTTAAACAAATATCAAATCGAAACATGCTGTGAAAGCCAGAAGTTCTCCTTGGCAGTATTTAGACTTCTTCTGAAAGAGCAGAAAACCAAATTTAGAATTTAATTGCAAACATAACAGAGCTACAATGGAGACCCAATTCACAACTTCAACAGGCCTCCTACACCAAAATCAGCCCCTGGCTAGAACAATGGAATCCTGAGACCTAAGGCGGGGGAACAAGCCTGAAAATATTGAATCCCCATATTTTTCTGGGTTCTGCTTCTGGGGGTAGGGTGGTAAAGAAAAATCTATCAGGGAACACAGTAAGGTTTCTACTCAACTAAACCTATGACTTGGTCATTCTGGACTCATATCACTGAAACAGAAAATAGTTATTATAAGTGGGGACAAAAGACTCTGACAATTACCCTGATTAGGATCACAGTTCCAGGATAGAAACAACAGGGATTTTTCCACAACCCAGAAGATGTAGAGGAATACCTAAAATTCAGAGTGGTAAGAACTCGATGCCAAATGATAACTCTTAAGGGTGTACTTACAGCAACCACGATCCAAGAAGGACAAGGCAATAACTTGGGAATGAAGGCTCATGTCATCCCATCACACTAATAATTTAGAACAGCCAAACTGGTGGCCCAGAGAGGGAAATATGAAATTTGTAATAGAGGAGGAAGATGATAAATACTTATCCCCTCAAGCCCAGGTGCATAATGGGGACAAAAGTTTGTTATTAACACCCCTTTGTAAAAGCTGAACTTGGCCACCATTTTGAAAACTCTATCATTGATTGGACTTAATAGAGGGCACCAAGGGATAAGAGTATTGCAAAATGTGGACTATATTTATCATTCATTTTGTCCCACCTTACCTCTTCATTGATTTCTACCTCACCACCACTCTCATTTTCCTTCAGCCATTGCATTGCCAACCAATTTCCTTAAAAATTTAAGGGGTCACTTATCACCTGTCCTGACAATTTTGCTTTCTGCCCCAAGTTTCTCTGTTACTGTGTAGAGCATCTAATAAGAAGCTATGTTGACCACATGAATATCCAAATACGGCAGAGAGCACCATTCGCAAGCCTTGACAAATGGGAGACAAAAGCCAATAATACATTCTCTTCTTTACCATTTTTTAGGTGGCCTAACCTAAAAAGCATTCTACACACCACTTTAGATGGTCCCAGCAGGACAGAAACCACAGCAGGGACCAGGATGATAATGAAACTTGGTACTGGCTTTCCCTTCCTCCTTTTCCTACACACCTGTTTCATAGGATCAGTTCTAGAAACAAGCCCCTTTCTTAACTTCAGCTTTCTACAGGAAAATAAGCTCAGAGAGAGACTCCTAGAAGATAAATTATAGTAGCTGAAATGGAAATACATGAAAACAAGACATTTTGAAACATAAGGAAATCTCTGAAAATGTATAAACAAAAAGACAAAAATGACAGAAATTGTGAGAAAGTATTACTCTAGGTAGGGGTCCAAGTAAGATAAAATGAAGAAAAAAAGAACTGAGAAGAAAAAGAGCAGCAATTAGCAAAACAAAGCAATGAAGTTTTCCAGAATACAGACATGAATGTGATTTTCAAAAACAGCCAATGGAGAATCAAGCTGGATGCATAAAATATTCATCACCATAAAATTTTAAATGAGGATAAATGGAAGATCCTAAAAGATTTGAGAAGAAAAACTTTTGATTATCTGCAAAGGAATAGGAATTGCACTTCCCTAAGGGTCTCATCAGCAACAAGAAAGGCTAGAGGACAACAGAGCAATGTCTTTATTTTTCTGAGAGAAAAGCATTTTTTAATCTAGAGTTTTATATCTCTCCAAGTTAACTATCAAGTATTCAGAAAGTAACACAATTTCAAATATTTTAGAAATTAAAACAAACTCACATATCCTTCCTATATCAAAATATATTGTTATGCTGCAATAATAACTCAAAAATCTTCCAGTCTTAAAACAATAAAAGTGTATTTCTCTCTTATGTTTCATGTCCACTGCAATTAAACTGAAAGTTCTGTCAAATTATCCTCATCCCAGAAACCAGGCTGACAGAACTGCCACTATCTAGAAGATTTTTGGTAACTCTCACATAAGACAAGAGGCTTTTTCACTAAGGGAAAAGCAAGTTAATTTTAGACAACAGAAACATACAAACTTACAGTGTGCCTGGAAGGTCGGTGGTGTGTGCAGGGGAGAAAAATATATGGTAAACAGCACTAATGACCATTAAACTTTCTAAAGCAGTTATGTGAAGAATTTGCTCCAAAAAAACCCTCTAAATCAAGAAACAAAAAGAAATTGGAACCACTAAACAGTGGACTCTTGGTGCATTTGCTGTGCCAAGTCGTATGGTTAGGTTGGAGAAGGAAGATACACATGGCTCCAGGTAGAAGACCTCTTAGTTAAAAATGAATGAAAGAGAAGATGACTGAAGAACTGGAAGAAAGGGAGGACATGAGGAAGAAAATTATGGGGGGGCGGGGCTACAGGGAGTTTGAGGAGGAAGCAATGGCAAAGAAAGAGGAAAAAGAGGAAGAAGAAATATGGGGGTAAAGGGGTGAAGGAGTAAAGAAATGCAATTAAAATTTACCTTAGGAATATTATCCATTCAGGAGCATGGGTGTCATGACATGTGACACGTACAGAAGTAAACAATATTATTTGGCTTCGGAGTGGATAATAGTTGCAATATACAAAGCAAAGAAAATTATATTTACTGACTGTTAAGAATCAATCTACAAGGGATAGAAACTTTAACTATGGTTACAAAACAATATAAATGTCATTAACCTTGACAATGTAAAAGCAGTACATTTTAGAGTAGTTAGTTGAAGGCAGGAGGTTAATGGAGGTACAAAGATAGGTGCAAGGACAGAAGAACCAATGTCCTCATCTCACAAAATAAAGAGACGGGTAAAGTGATCTCTAAAAAAAGACATAGTGGTTGCAGTTTCTCAGTGAAGGAATGGAGACGAAAAATGTGGCTGATTTGGAAAGAGGCAGTAAGTTTTATGAAGGTTGGGTAAATTTATTAAATACATGTACATTATCTAAAATACAAATCTTGGAATAGCTATATATTATTTAGCTTTAGAGATAAACAACTATCAGCAAAAAAAAAAAAACACAAACTGAAATGGTTAAATAAGGCTGATTATCAGAAGATACATCTCTTTCAATATAAGCCTATAGATACCATTTTATCTGTCTAACCACATGGATGAATTCTTAAGTTTTTGCTAAGTTGCTTTCTTTTTTTTCCCCCTTCCCCAATGAAGTATTATCATTAAAATCAAGAATTAGACAAGAATGTTTAGTTGTTAGTCTCTTACTCAGTATTGTACTGGAAGGCCTGGCCAATTCAAAAGAAAACTACGTAAACATAAAATTTGGAGCACAGGAAGAAAATTTGTCCTCACTTGTGGGTAATATGGTATCAAGAAAAATCAAACACAACAAATGAAAAGTTACCACAGGTTATTTAAGTTCTCAGTATTAAAACAGTGTATTTCTGGGGCACCTGGGTGGCTCGGTGGATTAATAAGCTCGTGATTTCGGCTCAGGTTGTGATTTCATGAGTTGTGAGATTTAGCCCTGCTTTGCTTTGGGCTCCACATTCAGTGGAGAATATACTTAAAGATTCTGCCCCCCTGCCCCTCCTACCCCCGCACCTCTAAAAATAAATAAATAAATAAATAAATAAATAAAAATCAGTATATTTCCTAAGAGAAAAGAAGTCCATCATAAGGTATTGTAGAATTTGTCACAATAGCAACAGAAAAATAAAATAAATAAAAATAATCCGGGTGGCTCAGCGGTTTAGTGCCGCCTTCAGTCCAGGGCATGATCCTGGAGACCTGGGATCGAGTCCCACCTCGGGCTCCCTGCATGGAGCCTGCTTCTCTCTCTGCCTCTCTCTCCCTCTCTGTGTTTCTCATGAATAAATAAATAAATTAAAAAAAAAATAATAGTCGTAATGAGAAATGTGTAACACAAACTGGAAGAGAAATATAAAGATTTACTTAAAAACATAAAGACATGAAAAAAAAATGGCAAGAACTACCATGTACCTGGATGGGTAACCTCAAGATTTAAATTCTTCTCTCCAAATAATTAATGGGCTTGATAAATTTATTCAAAATCCTGAAAATATCTTTAAAAGGCATAAAAATGTTATAGTTATTATGGAATAATCTTAAATGCACAAAAATAAAAGGAAGATTGAGAGTGAACAATACACAGTTATAAAACACTGTGGCCCCTGGTGCAAATACAGATATATATGTAGATCAAAGAACAGACTAGCATCCAAAATTGAACCAGGTGTATATAGATACAGTGTGTATGATAAGAGGCTTGGAAAATCATTCAGACATGATTACTCAATGATAATGGTGTTGGGACAACATGCAATGAGATCTCAGAGCCATATTCTTACAAAATCAAATTTTAGGTCTGAGTATTACAGATTTAAAAAACAAAAACAAAACTTTAAAATTTAAAAATTTATGAAAAACTGAAAATGAAAACAGCAGAAAAATCAAGAACCCATAAATGAACTAATTACATATTTAAATGTATGAAAGATTTAAACTTTTAAATGAAGGATGATACCATAAAAAAAGATAACTATCATTAGTAGAGAATATATATCAGAAACCATTAATATTCATACATGTATTATTCATGCATAAAGTACTCCCAAATGTATGAGCAGGGACTAGGAAAAGGCAATTGCCAGGAAAAGAAATATAAATGGCTAAATGAATTTATGAAAGATGCTCAAATTTATAAATAAATACAAATTAATACAGAAATGAAATGCTGTTTTTCTCCTGTTAAACTGGCAGGAATTTTTTTTTAATATTCTATTTATTTATTCATGAGAGACAGAGTGAGAGAGAGAGAGGCAGAGACAGGCAGAGGAAGAAGCAGGCTCCATGCAGGGAGCCCGACGTGGGACTCGATCCCAGGTCTCCAGGATCAGGCCCTGAGCCAAAGGCAGGCGCTAAACCACTGAGCCACCTGGGCTGCCCCAAGACTGGCAGGAATTTAAGGGCTCTAAATATTCCAGTACTGACAAGAGAATAGGGGCAAGTCCCAGAGACTTATAAGTAAATTGTACAACTGTCTCAAGAATGACTTGACAATGCCTATCAAAATGTAAAATGAGGGATCCCCGGGTAGCTCAGCAGTTTAGCTGAGCAAATATGAATTTGCTCACCATTTTTAACAGAAGCTCTAAGACTAGATATTTGTGTTGGGACAATATGCAACGCAGTTCAAGACGGTAATGCAGAAAAGATCCTGAACTTGCCTCCTCCCACAGACACATGGAATCTACAGCTACATATGTAATAATTTCCTCTGAGAAAGACTTGAAAACTAGCTGAGCAACTCTTTTACATAGGGCAAATGAGAGAGGTCACACATTTAATAAGGCAGACAGGAGAGCCTGAGATCCAATTCCACCATAAACCCCACCCCCAGTGCACTGAACCACAATTAGAAGGGAACTCACAACCCCAAAGCTTCTTCCTGAAGAGCAATAGCTTAGTTTCCCAAAATTGGATACCCCAACTTTTAAGACCCCCAAAACATACAGTTTGAAAGCTCATGTCCATAAGACCCAAAGGACTGTAATGAACTGAGAACAGCTCTTAAAGGGTTTGCATGCTGACTCACCCACCACAGAGCCCAGCACAGAAGCAGCCATCTAAAAAAACCTCCAAACCTATGTGAAAGAAACATTTGCTAACCTTAGAAGCACTGGCCAGGGGGCAGGAGTTTTTTGGGATACTCTCAGGGGATGGAGGTTGCTGAGAGCCACTTTTGACACTTTATCTCCCCTCTCCTCTCATCACCTTCAGACTCTCTACCACTCTCCAGAGAACCAGAACCCCCCAGAGGGAAGCTTTTACACTCATCGGATGCCCAGGTCTTACAGCTGGTGTCCCTGATTTTATGGCTGCAACTCAAGGGAAGCTCTTGATTACTTGGCCCTGGGAGGCCTGTGGGGCTTGCATTTCTGGGTTCCCTGGGACTTAACAACTGGAAAGGCAGCTAGCTCTTGGCAGATTATTATCCCAAGGGTATTGCACAGATAGCAGACTGAAGCACATCCTCTTTCTGAGACAGAGCCTATCTCCAGGAGCTTTGGCTGAAGGGCCAGGCTTCTGGTCTGGCACACTTCTAGTGGCTAATGGAGATGCTCTCAGGGAACTGTTAAATAAATTCAGTAAAGTTAATAAGCTACAAAATCAGTATAAAAAATCTGCTGCATTTCTATACACTAATAATGAACTATCAGGGAGAAATTAAGAAAAACAATCACAATTACAATTGCATCAAAAATAAAATACACAGCAATAAATTTAACCAAGGAAATGATTGGCTTGTGTACTGAACACTACAAGACATTGCTGAAAGAAACTGAGGAAGACGCAAATAAATAGAAAGATATTCTGTACTCACAGATGGGAAGAATTAGTATTGTTAAAATGTCCATACTACCCAAAACAGTACACAGAT